>NC_081556.1:26042464-26408714 GCF_963082655.1 Stomoxys calcitrans
GAAAAAAAGTGTAAAAAAGTATATTTGATTAAAGTTCATTCTAAGTTTTATTAAAAATGCATTTACTTTCTTTTAAAAAATCCGCAATTACTTTTTGGGCAACCCAATATATATGTAAAATATAATGGTTTTAAAGGACAAATGACTTTAAATATTTATCAAACATGTTTTCTTTACGAACAAAGCTTTAATTACATCTTTTTAATAATAAATAATTGCTTTCGTATTGTTTTCCATGTCAGCTTTAGTAGCAACTATTAGAAGAATATACATAAAAGTGAGTCTTTGACATATATTGCAATAACCTTCAATAGGATCTAGTATAGGGCATCCACTCATATGCTAGAATGGAAATCGGTTGCGAGTACAACAGGCTTCTTGTTTGCATAAAAGCGCTCTCTGCCTCTGCAGACCTTCTTTCTTCTCCGACGATTTATGACGACGCTGAAGTGTAGAACAAATGCATAATTTATTAAAAAAAAATAAACTTTTGTTTTCCATTCAATATACAAATGCATATGTTGACGCACTCATCGCCTTCATCATCATCATCATCAACTTTATATCCTTTAAAGCATTCATTGTTTGAATTGCATTCCCTGTTGAGAGTTGATGTTCATGCATATATGGATGGCACACTGTAATCATCATCTGTCGCTGCGACCCAAAAAAGCAAATAAATTATTTTTATTTGAAATTCTCCAAGAAGTAGAAGCAGCAGAATGCTTTAATGGTGCATGGGGGATTTTAAATTAAAATGGGGGTAAAAATCGAAAGTTCTTTGCTGGAGATGCACTTTTTTATGCACACAAATGCATGTTGTATGTGCATTCGCATTTGCCTTCATTCAGACAATGAATGCCATCAACCAAAGAAAAGGATTCTACTTTGATGACAAAAGAAAGTCAGGGTTTTGTTGAAGAATATAGTATATATGCATATAATCACGAAAGAGTGCATATGCATAAAGGAAATGTAAGGCATAAATAGACTATTGCTTTGAACTACAGCATAATATAGAAATATAAGAGTTTATATTAATTTTTAAAAAGTTTAATGGTAATCTTTTGTATTCTTAAAGAAATACGATAATTGCGATTCAATATTAATCCTATGCTCTTACACCTTCAATGTTATTATACAAAAATTTTGAAAAGGTTTGTTATACCCACATCTTTGGTGAACAGTGATAATAAATAAATTACTTACTGTATTTTAAGTAGGAAATCTGATACATAAGTGTTGTTTATTGAAGAATCAAAAAATGTTTGGCATAATTTAATCGATATTGATCTTATAATTTAGAATATATATGAGTGACTCTGAAGGAATAACAAGAACATTCGGGTAATTGTTTTTAAATTGGCGTTAAATCCTTTTATGAATCTATATCACCCGTTTTTAATGTGATGGCCTATCAGAACTTCATGTACAATATCATGGCAATATCAGAACTTCATGTACCAATGCGTCCCATCGAGTCCAAAATGAATAGTTTAGAATCTTAAAACATATTTTGGACCATCAGTTTACATAGGAGCTATACATGAACCGCTTTGATCCGCTCCAAATGATCTACATCCCGGATTTTAATCGTCCTACCGACCATTTCTTTGTTCAACAACATTATGTTCTTAATTTGGTCTGCATCGACCCGAAAGGTTAACGAAGTCGATTGACGGCATTCCTCTGGCCTTCATCGCCAAATCGTCTGCTCTTTCATTCCCCCTTACTCCGCTATGGCTCGGCAGCCAAAAAATGCGGATCTTGCCATCCGCAGAGAAGGCGTTATTCTCCTTCTTACACTCGACGACTGTTTGTGACCTTACCATCCTGGTTGTTATTGCCCTGATGGCCAGTTTACTGTCTGTAAAGATGTTCATACTCGACGTTAACACTACATCACCTCAAGCATAACGCGATCGCCCGGATCTTCGCCTGCATATTATGGTCAGGTAGCCAACAACAGATATCAGCTGCTGGGCTACTAATGTAGACCCCAAGCCCACTCTGTCCTATAGCTTTGATTCATCTGTGTAGTATGATGGCAATATCAGAGTTCCGTCAATCCAAGACTATGTCGCTGGCAGCAGTGCCTCGAACTCGACCTCAAGTGTCGTCTCAGGTATCCTACCTTACAGGTTTCCTATATTTTTATACCCTTCACCATAAGATGGGGGGTATACTAATTTCGTCATTCTGTTTGTAACTACTCGAAATATTCGTCTGAGACCCCATAAAGTGTATATATTCTTGATCGTCGTGACATTTTATGTCGATCTAGCCATGTCCGTCCGTCTGTCCGTCCGTCCGTCCGTCTGTCTGTCGAAAGCACACTAACATCCGAAGGAGTAAAGCTAGCCGCTTGAAATTTTGCACAAATACTTCTTATTAGTGTAGGTCGGTTGGTATTGTAAATGGGCCATATCGGTCCATGTTTTGATATAGCTGCCATATAAACCGATCTTGGGTCTTGACTTCTTGAGCCTCTAGAGTGCGCAATTCTTATCCGATTCGAATGAAATTTTGTACGGCGTGTTTTGTTATGATATCCAACAACTGTGCCAAGTATGGTTCAAATCGGTCCATAACCTGATATAGCTGCCATATAAACCGATCTTGGGTCTTGACTTCTTGAGCCTCTAGAGTGCGCAATTCTTATCCGATTGAAATGAAATTTCGCACGACGTGTTTTGTTATGATACCCAACAACTGTGCTAAGTATAGTTTAAATCGGTCCATAACCTGATATAGCTGCCATATAAACCGATCTTTGGGTCTTGACTTCTTGAGCTTCTAGAGTGCGCAATTCTTATCCGATTGGAATGAATTTTTGGCACCAAGTATTTCGTTATGATATCCAACAACTGTGCCAAGTATGGTTGAAATCGGTCCATAACCTGATATAGCTGTCATATAAACATATCTGGGGATTTGACTTCTTGAGCTTCTAGAGGGCGCAATTTCTATCCGATTTGGCTGAAATTTTGCATGACGTATTTTATTTTTACTTTCAACAACTGTGTCAAATAAGGTTCAAATCGGTCCATAACCTGATATAGCTGCCATATAAACCGATCTGGGATCTTGACTTCTTGACCCCTAGAAGTCGCAATTATTATTACCGATATGCCTGAAATTTTGTACGACGGATCCTCTCATGACCATCAACAAACGTGTTTATTATGGTCTGAATCGGTCTATAGCCCGATATAGATCTCATATAAATCGTTCTCTCTATTTTACTTCGTGAGCCCCAATGGGCGCAATTCTTATACGAATTGGCTGAAATTTTACACAGGTCTCCAACATATAATTTAATTGTGGTCCGAACCGGACCATATCTTGATATCGTTTTAATAGCAGAGCAACTCTTTTCTTATATCCCTTTTTGCCTAAGAAGAGAAGCCGGGAAAAGAACTCGACAAATGCGATTCATGGTGGAGGGTATATAAGATTCGGCCCGGCCGAACTTAGCACGCTTTTACTTGTTCTCTATGATATGGCGATGGTGTGATCAAAGCCACAGAGACTGCCTCACAATTAATCTAGAATAGTCTCCAGTGGCCTAGAAGGCGTGGTTCTTAACGCCCCTCCCGCCTACCAAGACAACATGTTTTCTGAACCCGTTGTATTACCCTTACGTTGCAATTTTTCTCCATCTCTGTTCATCAAGTTATTGAGGAATAAATTAGTACACATTGGTCTAATCATGCTCTTGTACAGTCAGTGGACTATCCTCGGATTCAGTCCACATTTCTAGCCAACGGCTCGTCTACATACTGCCCAATATCTGTGAAATTTCTTGGCACGCTCCTGAATGTGACAGTTCCAATTCAGTTTCCTGTCCAAGATAACTGCTAAGTACCTTTGACCTTTTTGCATATCGCAATCGTTCTATTGAGGAAACGTGCTGCGCCAAATAAGCCCATTTTCGTCTTCCTCGTTAATAAACAGATTTCAGCCTTCTCTGGGTTAATATTACGACCCCTCGGTCTTGAACAGTAGTATGTCATCTTCAAGACCCTTCCGGACCTATTGGATAGCTGATTTGGATCCCTACCCGTCACAAGTATTACAACATCGTCTAGCAAATGGGTTTAAGTCCCCCCTTAGTCAGCTTTCGTAATAGGTTATGTATGATCGAACTATTTTTGGATATAGTTGCCATATATACCGATTTAAGGTCCCAGGCCCATACAATTTGCATTTTAAGCCTTATTTCGCTAATTTGGTGAAATGAGTTCTATTAGGCTTCTCGGCATCCGTACAGAATAAAGTTTGGATCGAACTTTATTTGAATATATCCGCCTTATATACCGATCTCCCGATTTCAGGTCGTAGGCCCAAAAAAGCTGCAGGTCCCTCGAAATCCGTACAGTGCTCAGACTATTGCCAGAGTCAGTTTTGTGAGGGCTCTCGGTATCCGTACCCAATATGGTTCAGAAGGGAATATATTTCGATATGGCTGCCATATATACCCATCTTACGATTTAAGATCGTAGGCCCAAAAAAGCCGCAGGCTCAACGACATTCGTACCTAGTAAGGTCCAGATCGGACTATATTTGGATATAGTTGTCATTTATACCGATCTTTCGATTTAGGGTTGTAGACCCATAAAAGCTGCATTGTTTGCTCGATTTCGCTAATTTGGCGAAAAGAATTGTGTTAGACTTCTCGACATTCTTACCGAGAATAGTTTAGATTGGACTATATTTGGATATAGCTGCCACAGTTGTTGGAACACACAGAACATAACATGCAAAATTTCAGCCAAATCGGACAAATATTGCTCAAGAAGCCAAATCGGGAGATCTGCTTATAGACCGATTCGGAACGTACTTGACATAGTTATTGTAAATCATAACGGAACACAATGTGCCAAATTAAAGCAAAATCTGAAGAAAATAGGGGCTTGTAAGGGCTAAAGAAGTCAAATTGAGAGATCGGTTTATATGGAAGCTATGGTTGCCCAAAAACTAATTGCGGATTTTTTAAAAGAAAGTAAATGCATTTTTAATAAAACTTAGAATGAACTTTAATCAAATATACTTCATTTACACTTTTTTCTAAAGCAAGCTAAAAGTAACAGCTGATAACTGACAGAAGAAACAATGCAATTACAATGTCACAAGCTGTGAAAAAATTTGTCAACGCCGACTATATGAAAAATCCGCAATTACTTTTTGGGCAACCCAATATATCAGCCTATAGATCGATTTGAACCGTACTTGGCACAGTTGTTGGAAGTCATAACGGTTGGAATCGGAGAAAAAATAGCGGCTACCAGGGGCTCAAGAAGTCAAATCAAGAGATCGGATTGCAAAATTTAAGCCAAGCCGGCCAAAAATTGCGGCTTCCAGGGGCTCAAGAATTCAAACCAAGAGATCGGATTATATGGGAGCAATATCAGGTAATAGATCGATTTTGAACGTGTTTAGCACACGTGGCTTTCGAGTGTTATAGACGTTAAATTGGGAGATCGGTTTATATGTAAGCTACATCAGGTTATAGACCGATTTGGCCAAATAGGAATAAAATTACGGCTTTCAGGGGCTCAAGAAATCAAATCGGGGGATCGGTTTATTTGCTAGCTATATCCAAATCTAAACCGATATGACCCTATTGCAATCCCCAATGACATACATCAATAGTTAGTATCTGTGCAAAATTTCAAGCGGCTAGCTTTACGCGGACGACGGACGACCGATCGATTCAGAATGTTGATACGATCCAGAATATATACACTTTATGGGGTAGCAGATCAATATATCGAGGTGTTACAAACATAATGACTAGATTGCTACACCCCGATCCTGTGGTGGTTGGTATAAAAAACAAAAATTTGGTATCCAAATATCGGGTGCGGCGCTTAGAGGGGCCGACTCCCCCTAACTACAAAACACCCTCCAACGAGGACTTATTTACTGACCATGGCAACATGGGGCTCAAATAAAAGGTATTTGAGTGTTGACTACGAATCTGATATCCAAATGTGAGACAAAATATTTGGCGGGCGCCCCTCCCCAAAACATCCCAAAGAGAGCAAATTTACGACCGTAGCAATATGGAGTTTAAATGAAACGTATAAGAGAGTAGAGCACGAATCTGATACCAATATTCGGAAAAAAATGTCTATACCCACAAACAGGTATTATTGTATTTACTGGGCATGACAATATGGTGCTCAAATTAAAGGAATAGGAGAAAAGAGTACGATTCAGAAATCCAAATGTTAGATCTTACCAAAATACCTCCCAAGAGGACAAATTAACCGACAATGGAAATACGTGACTTAAACGAATTTGACATTCAATTTTGGTGCCAAGTGCTTGGGAGGGAAGGAAGTGGCGGGAGTTTATGGGATGAGGCGTCCTTTATAAACTCCCCTTAAACCAATGAAAATATGGGGTTTAACTGAATGATATTTGAGAGTAGAGCACGGTGCTGATATTCAGGAAAAGTATCTGGGGGACCACCTAAACCCCCAAAACACCCCAAAATCGGACAAACATATATGCCGAACATAGCAATATGGGGCTCCAATGAAAGGTATTTGGGAGTAAAGCACGAAATTGATACCCACTTTTACTACAATGGAGTACATGTAACATTCAAACTGAAAGGACTCTTACCCTCGGAGCGAATTCATAGACCAATAAAGATCATATGGTATTCTGATAAAGGTATTTATATTGTTATACTGTTAGTCAAGTGGGAAACATATACCATTTTCGTGGCATGGTTTTTCACCAAAAGCTCTTTAATTATCGAAAAAAATATAAAGATAATTTAGGTAAATTAGTTTTGTTATAAAATTATATACAATTTTAAAATAAGTTTAAAGTTTATTGCAAAATACCTCTGCATTTTCCACATAATAGATCGAAAAATTTCGATTTTGCATAAAAACTTGGACTCTGGTTATGACATTCGTAATGCGTGTCCTAGGTTTACTCGGCCATTTGGATTGAACTACAACAAGCAGTTCTTTTATCATTACGCTATATTCTAAGGTCATAAAAGTTGATGAGTTTAAAGAGAATTTAAAATAATCTTTTTTTTTCATACTCAACATATGAAGTCTTAGTTAAGCTTGATGAAATCATCTCCCTTATTTTGCTCTTTATAAAAGGACAACATTTTAAGCTTGCTCTCATACATCTTCCAAGCTAACATCCCTGAATTTGACAAGCTTAAAATATTTATTTGAAAAATCCTTTCAAGATTAGAACACATCACTCTTCCGTTTCTCCTATGGATGAATGAATTCTACATAACTAATGAGTACCTGAAAAATTTTGGCATTAAATAAATACAGATTATTTGAAATGAGTTTAATTAAAATGTTCTCGTAAAAATGGATAAAAGAAACAGCGCATTAAAGGAACACCTTTTGTCGGCCTCAAAAACAAGAAATCCCCGACCTTTTGCCTAACTCCTACAAAAGTCCCTTCCGGTAAAATATTACACTCTATTAAGTATTTTAAAAAAAAAAAATTGAGCCTTTATTTTTCCGGGTGCTGTTGTTTTTGCCTTTTCCTTTGAAGTCGGATCCCTTAACTAATTAAAATAAATATGCTCATTAAGTTTTACTTTAGAAAATTTTAAACATCCAGCCAGCCAAGCAACCAATGTCTGAAGAAGAAAAAAGTATGCCAAAATTTTATAGAAAATGAATGGACTTTTCATTTTCACACCTGAGGAGTTTATCTTTTTGTCAGCTTATTGTAATAATACTAATATTGTTCCATACCAGACAAAATGAATATTAGCAACAACAACGGTGGCAGCAGCAGCAGCAACACCAACATTTGCCGTCATCCACCATGAAGCTGTTTTGCTTCACACAGTTCCTATTCTGATTGTGGCCCATTCTGGTGGCTTCCTTAATTTGCCTTCGAGTTGCCAACATTAACACCACACCTAAAGATGGTTACAACGGCAAATGTTAAGCTGCCATTACAACCTGTTGCCTGTCTATCATTCATTAAAAATTTTGAACACATAATACCAGCCTGTATCCCTTTCTCCGGCTCCTACCTACACTCTGCGATTTTTTCATGCCTTCATATTAATATGACCTGAGGCATCCTCAAAAGCGGGGATATTTAGTAGAAGGTATAGGTGTTGGGATCTATTTTGGCGATGCTCTACTGCTCAAGTGTGGGGCTGGTGGGCGCTGGGTGTGAGTGGCTATGTGTTTTGTTTTTAAATAATTTCTTGAATGAGAAAAAAGGGAAATCTCATGGTTAATTTATAAACATTAAAAAACATCTAAAGAGGAGATCCTGGCGGAAGCCTCTAACTGAAAGGAAAATGAAATATCTTTTTCTTTTTTTCCCCCGTCTACGGAAATATAACAAAATTTTTGACGTTTTGTTGAAATGAGAATGTGGAGTACTTTTTCCTCATCTTATTAGTTTTTTTTTATGATTTTGGAGTGATGAAAAATCCAAATTTCAGTTAAGTGTATGTCATACTTCTTACTTCCTTTCAGTAATAACCTCGTCTTCTTATGATTCGAATGTCCACATAGGATTTTTGTTGTCCTATTAACCGTTTCGCTATTCCGAATTCGTTGCGCAAGACCTTAACTCGGATTGCGTCGACTCGAAAGGCTGCGGGTTAAGCAAGTTTGTAGACGGTAGTCCTCTGGCCTTCACTGCCAAATCGTCTACTCTCTCATTCCCCCTTACTCCGTTGTGGCCAGTCCAGGACTGTTCGTGACCTTACTGTCCTTGTTGTTACTGCCTTGATGGCCAGATAACTATCATAAAGAAGTTCACACTCGACGTCCTTTCGTTAATACCACACCACCTCACGCATTCCGTGATCGCCCGTGATATCCGCCAGCACTACCGTATTATGGTTAGGCATTCGAAAATAGACCTTTGTCCCTGGGATCTAAATGAAGACTCCCAAACCAAATCTATTCTCTAGCTTTGAACCGTGATAGTGTGATCAGCTCCTACCCAGCCTAACCTACACTCCAAGACTGTTCGCGACCTAACGATCTGGTTTATTCTCTAGCTTTGAACCGTGATAGTGTGATCAGCTCCTACCCAACCTAACCTACACTCCAACCAGACCTAACGATCTGGTTTTTATAGCTCTGACGCACGTTCCTTAGTATATGGTTTATCAACAATCTAAGAATTCGCTCCACCCGAATACATACCGACGATATGTACGTCTTGGCATCGAAGGATTCGTCTATTTATTGCAGAACCTCATGCAGGGCAGGGCCGACCTTGCCATGACATCTTAGACCAAAAGATTGGATCAATGTCTCGGTCCGCACATTGTTAAGACTAGGCTATTGCTGAAAGGAAGTACGAAGGAGGTCAGTATAGCTATTGTTATCACAACGGCACACATAGGACTACGAGCCTACTTATGTAAAATCGGTGCGGCAATGGGGCGAATTAACATCTGCACCCTCTTTTCAACCTAACCTAACCTGGTAGTTGCTTTTTTCTTATAGTAAATTTTTTCTGTGTATAAAATGATATAGCCCCCATAAAAACCGATCCGCAATTGTAATCCAATTTCAGATATCCCTTCGGTATAGGTCCGTCACTTACAGGTCAAAAGATTGCATGAGGTTTTGAATCTATTATATAAAAATTAAATTGTTTTTGGTTCAAATAACCTTGGGGAACGCCCCATCCCAAAACTCACCCGAACGGACATGTTTACCGTTTGGGACAAAGTGGGTATCAAATGAAAGGTATTTAAGAGCAGAGTACGAACTTCGTATACAAATTTCGCCCTAAGTGTTCGAAATCCCCAATAGGATTCTTTTACCGCTTTGAGCAATATGGGTATGAAATGAAAGGCATTTAAAAGTAGAGCACAAATCTGACGAAATGTTTTTTCCTTGGTGTCTGAGGGACCACCCCACCCCCAAAAACTACCGCAGGGCATATTTACCAATTGGGACAATATGGATATCAAATGAAACGTATTTAAAAGTAAAGTAAGAATCTGATATAAACATTTATTCCTTGGTAGCGCCTCCCCACCCTCAAAACCCCCAGAAGGGCTTATTTACCAATTGGGAATATATGGATATCACATGAAAGGTGTTTGGAAGTTGAGTACACATCTGTTATAAGAATTTGGTCCAAGGTGTATTCGGGACCTCCCCTAACCCCAAAACCCCTTAAACGGGCATGAATGTCCGACGTCACAAAATGGGTATCAAATAAAAGGTCTTTTGTAGTAGAGTACACTTTTTACCCTCAAATTGTGATTGACTCAGGAGGACGTGCGGATCTTTAAAAATGTGGTATTCCAAGTGGTAGCTATCTAGGGGACCGCGCCACCTCCAAAACCCGCCAAATGGAAATATATACCAATAATGACAATATGGGCTCGAATGAAAAGTATTTGAGAATAGATCACGAATCTAATATATGGACGTCCACCTCACTCCAAAAATACCCCCATACCGGATATATTTACCGAACACACCAATAAAAGACTTAAATAAAAGGTATTTGGGAGTAGAGTATGAAAATGATTTCCACATTGGGGTGTTATACCTTAAAGACCGTACCAGCTCCCCAAAACAGGGCATACTTTCTGCCCGTGTCAGTATAGGCCTGAGATAAAATTAGAGAGTGAAAGAAGGCGCAGCGGAGCGGGCTCTGTTCAGCTAGATAGGATATATATCTGACATATATTTGTCCAATTTGCAGTTGCGCATAAAATATTCTGGAAATTTTTAATTTTTTCTTTTCATTTTCCCATTTTCTACAAATGTTTGCTGTATCTCATAATACCACAATCAACACCCTTTTGTTGCAGTACAATTTGTCTATGGCGTCTTTTTTTCATGCTATTGTGGATGTTCACATCTCAACTCTTATCACATCTAATTTGCTTAATTTAAAATTCACAACGTATAATGTTGGAAATTTTTCACCTTCTCAACACACAAGTACGCCGAAAACAGTAACAATGCGACAACAACACCGGAACACAATACGACCTGACAGCATAACCTTTTCCCCATACTTAAGGATTTTACTTTTCCGTTTCCTGCAAATATTTTCAACACCCTCGAGTTAGTCATGCATGGATGTGCGGCTGCCAATGTGAGTTGGCGTTGACGCTGGTCCTCGTACGGGCTCCAGCAATGAAGATAGTGGTGATGGTGGTGGTAGTGGCTGTTTGTGTATCCTGGATAATATATTACCAGTTTTTAATACCATCACCTTAACTTGTCTTATTTATTTGGCTGGTCGCTCTTTCGCATGCAGGCTTGCTACACGCAGAAAAGAAAGAAATATCCGATACGAATTTTAAATACGTTGAGGACGATATGTACATGTATGGGTATTGAGTTAGGTTCACAATGGTGTGACATCGTATAAGTAAATGTGAAAAAACTTTGGCTATGGCGAATTTTCTACAACCTTTTTAAGCGTTTTATATGGGACTTCGAGGTTACTTTTTTTAATACCCTCCAGCATGGGGTGGATGGGGCTTATACTAATTTCGTCATTCTGTTTGTAACTACTCGAAATATTCATCTGAGTTCCCATAAAGTATATATATTCTTGATCGTCGTGACATTTTATGTCGATCTGGCCATGTCCGTCCGTTCGTCTGTCCGTTCGTCTGTCCGTCCGTCTGTCTGTCGAAAGCACACTAGTTTACGAAAACTAGCCGCTTGAAATTTTGCACAAATACTTTTTATTAGTGTAGGTTGGTTGGGTCATATCGGTACATGTTATGATATAGCTGCTATATAAACCGATCTTGGGTCTTTACTTCTACAGGGCGCAATTCCTTTCCGATTAAAATGAAATTTTGCACAACGTGTTTTGTTATGATATCCAACAACTGTGCCAAGTATGGCTCAAATCGGTTTATAAACCGATCTTGGGTCTTGACTTCTTGAGCCACTAGAGGGCGCTATTCTCATCCGATTTGAATGAAATTTTGCACAACGTGTTTTGTTATGATATCCAACAACTGTGCCAATTATGTTTCAAATCGGTCCATAACCTGATATTGCTGCCATATAAACAGATCTTTGGTCTTGACTTCTTGAGCCTCTAGAGGGCGCAATTCTAATCCGATTGGAATGAAATTTTGCACAACGTGTTTTGTTATGATATCCAACAACTGTGCCAAGTATAGCACAAATCGATTCATAACCTGATATAGCTGCCATATAAACCGATCTTGGGTCTTGACTTCTTGAGCCTCTAGAGGGCGCAATTGTCATCCGATTGGAATGAAATTTTGCACGACGTATTTTTTGTTATGATTTCCAACAACTTCATCAAGTACGGGTGAAATCGGTTAATAATCTGATACAGCTGTCGTATAAACCGATCTGGGGTCTTGACTTCTTAAGCCTTTAGGGGGCGCAAATCCTATCCGAATTCGCTAACATTTTGCACGACATGTTTCGTTATGACTTTCAACAACTGTGCAAAGTATGGTTCAAATCGGTTCAAAACCTGATATAGCTGCCATATAAACCGATCTGGGATCTTGACTTCTTGAGAATCTATAGGGCGCAATTGTTATATGATTTATGTGAAATTTTGTACAACGGCTTCTCCAATGACCTTCATACGGTCTGAAGCGATCTATAATCTAATACAGCTCCCCTATAAAACGATCTCCCTATTTTACTTTTTGGGCCCCTAAAGGGCGGAATCCTTATTCGGTTTAGCTGAAATTTTTCACAATGACTTCTACTGTGGTCTCCAAAATTCATTCCGCTATGATCCGAATCGGACAATAACTTGACATAGCTCCAATAGCATTGCAATTCTTTGTTTTATCCTTTACACCGGAAAAAGAACTCGACAAATGCGATCCATGGCGGAGGGTATATATGATTCGGCCCGGCCGAACTTAGAATGCTTTTACTTGTTTGTATTTAGAGCGCACAACAAGCCGATTGCTGGCTTAGGTGAATGTGGTGGCACTATATATCCATAGTGGCATGGGGTGGATTAATATCTGCACCCTCTTTTCAACCTAACCTAACCAACATATATGGGAAACCGAGCTCCGTTTTCGCTCTAGCCATTTCATTCACTAGGTTCAGAATTTCGATAAATGAGAAGTATGTGAGGCTGCTCACTAAAACAAGGACCAGGGGGCTCTTGCTAATTCAAAAATTCAACCTGCTTGCCTCTATTTTCCCAATACCTTGTCGATTTGGTAAGAATCTTGGCACATTAACTAACCCAAATTTGTTGCCCACGTTGAAGTTCATCAAAAACAGTACAGATTTTAATTTCTATGTCACATTCCGAATTATATTTAGGGACAATTTTGCTCTTTCATGTAGGAGATCAATAGGTTGGTTTTGTTTTACTTGCTTTAAAAAAAGTTTTTACTTTATTTCTTTAAGTGCATCTGTGAGTTGCTTGTTGTTGTGCAAAAACCTTCAAACAGAGACAAGGTTTCGCATTACATTGTAAATATTGTGTCATATGAGACAAAAACGGAAACTTCGTATAAAATTTAAATATGTTGTGCTTAGCACGCTCAGCTTACGGCACTGGGAATAAGACCCCTTTTTGTATTGCGCCACGTCCTTCATGTTGTTGGTGCAGCAGTATGGGGGTGGCGCAGCACAGCGACATGCTGGCACGGTTGGTTGGTAGAAAATTAAGTCACGTTTACTAATTATCGCAATATTGCAATTTGATATGTACATATTAATTATGAGATTTTTTTTTTCTCCATCAAATACTTTCTCTTCCACAATGGGGTATGTGTAATGCGAACGTACTCTCTAATCAAGATAAATATTCAGTTATTTTCAAATATTTTACGAAAATTGGCACTCTATCCAGGGAGATGTTTGGTTTTTGTTCACAAGGACTAGAGATGTGCCTTGCAATAAGTGTTACAAAATGTGTACTATAAATAAAAGAATGGATTTGAAAATGAAAGCTAATTGGGTTCGTAATGAGTTTGCATGGAAAACCTGCCTAGAATTCAAGGATGAAATTAAGAACGACTTGGTGTCATAAATTAAGTGTTATAATAAAACTTGAGACTTAGAGAGTCATTTTTACCTGGTAGATGCTAGTTTAAGAGATAGATGAAGAAGTTGTGGGGTTTTCTCTTTTAAATAACTTGTGACAAGAATTCAAAGTCAGACAAGCAATAAGAATTTAATTCCAGTGCTTTCTTTGTTATATAGCAGAGGAGGCCAAATAACTAAAATATAGCAAATGCAAAATTTGCCCATGAACATTACACTGAGAAACAGGGGCAAACTTCCACATATTAATGAGTGCAGTCTGATTCAAGTTTAATCTCAATGATAAGGGGCCTCCTTTTTTCCACATGCATATTTTGCCACTGAAATTTTGGCTCTCACTTCAAATACACTGCTTTGTTTTAACTAAAGCCTTAAGAAAATCGGTACAGGTTTACACAAGGATCCTACAAACTTATATTCCTTTGACTTCTCTAATGGTCTATCCTTAAATTTTTTTTTTTAATAAAACATTTTCAATTTTAAACGAATTTATGTGTACACATGAGTACTAAATATATCTTCCTACGCATTTTATTGCATTTTTTTTTATACGAAACCATAGCGAACCTCTTAAAATAATTGAAAATGTCTGGCACATTTTCTTATCCCACGCCTTTGCTTAAATTATACAGCAAAATACTTTATATTGTTGAAAATCCATTTGTAATGAAGAGACATTTTACTCCTCATTAAACTTGAAAGGAAACCGAGAGCCTTTTTACAATCAAAACTAAATCCACTCGTAGGCTACCAAGGGCTTTTGAAGTAATTCAACCTTCAAATCACGCACATAACATGTGTATTTTTTATTGGCAAAATTTCATATTGTATTAATACAAATGAAAGAGAAATGCTTTATCTAATTTAATATGTTGTCCCAACACTTACACACGACTGACCTTTGTCCAGGCCAAGACGGTTCGAAAATTCCGCAATTTCAGTTCAAGTATGGGGATGGATCATCACCAGCATGAAAATGAAATTCTTGTCCTCTCTCTCTCGCATTAACTAACAACTGTCCTCCCTTGGGCCATCACTTTTAATATAGAAAAAATCTATCCAAAAAAGAAGAGAACTCATGCTCACACATTCTCATGAGTCGCTGAAAGGATATATAAATAAAAAAATCCAAGCACGATTTGCTGCAAAAAGGATTTCATTAAGGACTCTTTTCATTGCCAGTGATTTTTCTGCATCATAAAGTTGATTTGGTATGAAAAGTGGCCAAAAGGGTTTTCATATTAGAGTGGGCTTTGTGCAATATTATATTATTGAGTGAAGATAGGACGAAAAACATTTAAGAAAACAATGGATTTGTCTGAAAATATATACGAGAACCATATTTGAATCTGAAAAGACTTCGACCAAAATCCGCACTTTTGTGGTAGTCGTAGAAGAAAGCATAGTGCAAAGTTTTAAGAAGATCGGTTTTTACATGCGCTTGCACAGGCTCTAGAAGTTGAAATCGGGCGATAGATATATATGGGAGCTATATCTGTATCTGAACCGATATATATGAAATTCACCAGTAATGTTGAGACTCATAAGAGTCTCCCTTTGCCAAATTTCGTGAGAATCGGTTGACAAATAGTATCGTCAGAACAAATCTGTCGAACATAAATATGGGATGTTTTCCTAGGCCAAAAAAGATGTCAGTTCCAAACTTAAAGACGATCGGATGAAAATTGCAAATTATTCTTTCTGCACACGGACATAGCTAAATCGAATCAGACAATAATTCTGAGTCGATCGGTATGCTTATCAATGGGTCCAGCTCTCTTCCTTCTCGGTGTTACCAAAAATTTCACTAAGTTATAATGCCGTGTATTACAGTAGTGGTGATGGGTACAACAAGTGGATACGTGATAAATTCGGACGGGCAGAATCGTGGATTCTGGTAAAAAAATCTTCTTGCGAAACCAGGCATATGTGAAAGCTATATCAAACTATACACAGATTTGAACCTTACTTGATACGATAGTTGGAAGTCATAACAGATCACTATGTGCAAAATTTCAGATGAAACGAATAAAAATTGCTGCTTTTAGGGACTCAAGACATCAAATCAGGCGTTTTGTTTATAAGGGAGCTATATCAGCTTATAACCCGATTTGAACAATAATTGGCAGGGTCATTGAATATACAACAGAATATACCGCGCAAAATTTTAGACCAATCGAATAAAATTTGCGTCTTTAATGGGCTCAAGATATCCAATATGGCGATAGTTTTATATGGGAGCCACATTAGGTTATAGACCTATTCGATCCGTACTTGACAGGATAGTTTGAAATTGTAAAAGAACACCTGATCCCAAATTTCGGCTCAATCGGGTGATAACTGCAGCTTTTATGCCTATAGAGAATATAAAGTCGAACTACCACTTTATATGGCAGCTACTTCAAAATCTGAACCCTTATGGCCGATTTGCAATCCTTAACGACCTACATCAGTTAGAAATATCTGTGCAAAATTTTGAGCAGCTGGCTTAACGAGTTCTACCGCTATCGGGATTTCCACAAGCGGACGGCCATGCCTAAACCGACTTAGAATGTCACTTCGCTCAAGAGTATGTACTTTATAGAATAGCAAATCACTATTTCGAGCTATTACAAACGAATTAATAGATTAGTATACCCCTCATCCTATGTTAGTTGGCATAATAAAATTTACTTTTCTTTTTCATTCTTCTTTATTTGCTAATTCGATTTTCAGATCATTCGCTCAGAAGTCTGTCCGAGTCTCTAATGATTGAATATCGTTAAGCCAGTTTGTTTTTTCTTCCTTTTACAAGAATTCCGGGAATATTTGTCCGCATTATATTTTGGAACATTTTGTATTTGGGATTCCGCATAAAATGCACCTGGTATGATGTCTTTTTCCTTTTTATGGTAGTTGGTAGCTCTCTTTCACAATACATCTTTCTTAGAACTTCTACATTGGACAGATTCATGATATTTTTAATAAGCCTATAGACACAGATTTCGAACGACTCCAACTTCTTTAAATGCGCTGATTATATGATCCATGTCTCCACTGCAAACAGTAAAACAGACCCTATAGACGCCTTTATGAAACGTAACGTCGTTCAGAGATTTATATCGTGGCTCGTCATACCCTACACAACAACTGTGGTGCAGGGTATTATAACTTAGTGTTTTTGTTTGCAACACCCAGAAGGAAGAGAGATGGACCCATTGATAAGTATACAGATTGACTAAGAATCACTTTCTGATTCGATTTAACTATGACCGTTTGTCTGTCTGTCCGTCTGTCCATGTTAATTTGCGTATAAACTACAGGTCGCAATTTTCATCCGAACATCTTCCAATTTGGTATGGACATGTTTTTCGGCCTAGAGACGAAGCGTACTGAAATTGGAAAAAAATTGGTTCAGAATTGGATATAGCTCCCATACATATGTTCGTCCGATTTGCAGTAATAATGCAATAAAATGGTCATTTGTCAGCAGATTTTTTTTGAAATTTGGCAGAAAGGATTTTCTTATAACTCTCGACATTACTGGTGAATTTCATGCAAATCGGTTAAGATTTGGATGTAGCTCTTACTTGCGATATATATCGCCCGATTATTACTCCTATTGTAGATCCACTACAAGCGCATTTATTGACCAATCTTTCCAAAATTGTGTACAACGCTTTCCTCGATGACTTACACAATGTCTATTAAGTTTTCTAGAAATCGGTTCAGATTTAGACATAGCCCCCACATATATGTTCGTCCGATTTGCAGTAATACTGCAATCAAATGGTCATGGTCGACAATCGATTCTCTCGAAATACGGCAGGAAGTATTTTCCGTTGATTCTTGACGTTATGGATGAATTTCATAGAAATCGGAAGAAACCCATCTTGCCAACTTTTTTGAGAAGTTTGCTCGAAATCGGTTCAGATTTAGGTATAGCTCCCAAATATATGTTCGTCCGATTTTCTCGAACTTTAGCAGGAATTATTTTCTTATGACTCTATATATTACTGGTGAATTTAATAGAAATCGGCCCAGATTTAGATATAGCTGTCATAAATGTATATCGCCTTCTAGAGCCACTGCAAGCACATTAATTGACCAATCTTTCCTCGACGACTACCACTATAATTAATAACATATCTGGAAAACATCCGGCGAGGTCTATCAATATATATATATATATATATATATATATATATATATATATATATATATATATATATATATATATATATATATATATATATATATATATATATATATATATGGTAATAAAATTCAATGATTTGCAAGCGTTGCTAGTTAGTAAGTCTATTCATGATGAAATGTCAAAGCATACTGAGCATCTTTCTCTTTGACACCATGTCTGAAATCCCACGTGATCTGTCAAATACTAATGCATGAAAATCCTAACCTCAAAAAAATCACCCTTTAGCTTCCACATAAACTGGTCTCCCGATTTGACTTCTTCAGCCCTTGGAAGTCACAATTTTTGTCCGATTTTGCTAAATTTTTTCATATAGTGCTCTGTTATGACTTCCAAATAAAATCGGTCTATAACCTCATATAGCTGCCATATAAACCAGTTTCTCGATTATCCTTGGTCGGTTCCTAGAAGATTTAATTTTTTGCTGGTTTGACAGAAGTTTGGTATGTTTGGTATGGTATGTTCGGCCCGGACGAACTTAGCACTCGTTTACTTGTCAAAGTCTCATCTTTTAGTTTTTCGATATTTATTTTCTCATTTGGCTCTTTCCCCTTGATTGCCTTGAGTGTGGTACAAAATTTAGAGATAAAATTAAAATAAAACTTTCTTTGAAGACGAAATTTCAACAGAATTAATCTGAAGAGATAATTCAATAAAATTTTCTTTAAATCTTCAGATTCCCTGCAAATTTTTCCAAACACAAAACTTCAATAAAAGTTTCTCTCAAGACATAATTTAAATACATTCTCTTAAACCAAAATGTCAACTAATATTTTTCTGAAAGCTAAATTTCAAGCAAATGATTTCCAAAAACTAAAATTCAGTGAAATAATTTTTGACGAAAAAAATTTCATTGAAACTTTCTCCAAACTAACATTTTTATAATTTTTTTTTTTCCCAAAGAAAAATTTCAATTAAATTTCCTCTAGTCCCTTATATTTTTAAATAAACTGTAACGGCATTCATTTACTGAATGAAAATTCCATTGAAGAAACAGTTTATATAGCAAAAGTTCTTGACTCATTTGCCTATTTGACCTTTCTCAATGACCAACAATAGCTCGCTGCTTATGGGCTGTACTTTACCGACTCTCGAACCATGTGTACGCCCACAATTTTTCCAATCGAAACTTAATGCTTGTGTTACATTATAATTTTGTAGGATTTCTTGATAAGAAAACAAACCAAGAACTTTTATTGTACAAGTGTGCCCCTCAACATGGGGCATACATCCGCCATTCAAATTCATGTCCAAATAGACATGTATTCCAAGGAATAAAGCATTTGAGTATGTCATTTGATGATTAGAAATATAGTGGGCGTTAAAACTTGGTTGATTATGACCGTCATATCCAGCTGTGTAGGTGTATGAGAGTTTGTGAATGCGTGAATCGTAATAACCCAATAACCGAAACATTTCATTCTGCTTATGACAACAATGCGGGAAACGGAAAACGGAAACAATGTCTAAGAGTTACTTTTTGTTTCCTTTGTTACAATTGTTGGCAAACTCTTACGAAAATGGGTGGTTTGTTGTTGACGTTTTGACGAATTTGGTCCTATTGTTAATGATGACTTAAAGTAATTTTGAATGTGAATGCATTAGGGATTGAATGCATCAACCGGTTTGAGGCAACATTTTACCTCTCGCCCCAGCACGTGTCCATTGACGACAATTATATTTAAAACATAATGTAATGGCATTGTGGAAAGAGTCAAAAGGGTGCTTTGTAAAAATATGTTATTAAAAGATTGGAAAAAGCTTGAAAAGAAAAGGTCCACGCCGTTTGATAATCGTAGCAATCTTAATATGATTGTGTAGAGTGTGCCAAAGTCAGAATGTATATATCTAAGCTTATCATGTAGTATATACCAGGGAATAACAACCTTAAGTGTGTGTGGGGGGTGTGAAGCAACTTTTTTTTTGTTTATCCGGAACTCTGAAGAGGTTCCACCCATACAGATAATGAGCTGCAAGTATTGAGGGAACATCCTTATGCTGCACTTTGCGTCAGCAGAATATATTGACATCGTCTAAAATCTCGTTAGAAGTAGCGACACTCTCTTAGGCACAAAGGTCGACCTGGTGAGAAGAAGAGACATCCCCCAGCTCACAAAGGCAACGATCTTTAATAAGTGATGGGGCTGCAAATTCGCGATGGAACGCATGTTGGAATTCTTGGGCAAGCAAAACCAAGGTATGGTTACGGAGAAATGGGAGGTTTTACACAGAGAGGAGAAGGAGGAAGTAACTCTCCTCATGGTGGAAATTGATCTAGTCCCCGTGACGAGTTTGGCTAAGAACAGAGGCATGGCATACTATGGGCGCAAGGCTGTCTTTTTCACGATTGGGAAAACTAGGATCTTCATATTGAGACATCAGGCCGTGTTTTGGCACATAACTCAATACATCCTAACCATCACCGAGTATCTCAATATTGGGAGGGCTAGAATAAGCAAAGAACCTAATATTAAAACATCAGGCAGGGCAGCGATGAGAAACTCAATACAGCCTAACAACCAGGGACTCGACGATGGAATCATCACCGACTCTCTCTGGGTTAGGAAGACTAGGATATGCAACGATTCTAATATTGAAACATCAGGCAGTGCTCTGACGGGAAACTCAATGCCACCTAGCGCACAAGGAGCAGACGATTACACCATGACCTACATTCAAGATAAATGGGCTTTCTGAATGTAGGTCATGGTCTAATCGTCAAGATTTGGAAGACTAGTATAGGCAAAGATCCTACTATTGGAACATCAGGCAGTGCAGGGACGATAGACTTAAAACAGCCTAACAAATAGGGACCCGACGATGGAACCATTATCGACTGTCTCAAGATTCGAAGTACTAGGTTAGGAAAATATCCTAGTAAGGATAATACAACAGGTTCAGAGAACAAGTTGTCTTGGCATAGGCTGAGCGATGAGGACCTCACCCACTAGGTCACTGGAGACTATTCTATATATTCGACCCATAAAGATACAGATTAAGTGTGAGGCGGCCACTCCGGCTATTAGACTAAAGACCATAGGAGAATCGATAATTAATAATCGAGGCAACGATGGAAAAGTTTTCCGATCGGATACCTAAGACGAATCTTTAGGTCGAGTGCGTTGCACCGCTGTTAGCGGCATAATCTTGGATTGACGGAACTCTGGTATTTCCATCTGGAAGTTCATGCTAAACGGATAGATCAAAGCTAAAGGACAAAGTGTACATGGGGGTCTCCATTGAGAACCCAGGGACTGCGATATGTTTTCGGCTGCTTGACCATAATATGGTCCTGCAGGCGGAGATCCGGGTGATCACGGATTGCGAATATCTTTACGGACAGTAAACTGGCCAGCAAGGCAATAACAACCAGGACGGTAAGTTTACGAGCAGTCTTGAAGTTTAAGAAGGAGATTAACACCTTCTGGCCAAAGCAAGGTAAGGGGAATGAAATTTAAAAAGGCGATTAACGCCTTCTGACATTATCAGCATTGTTTGAGTATCGGGCTATAGCAAGGTAAGAGGGAATGAAAGCGTAGACGATTTGGTAGTGAAGGCCAGGGGACTGTCGGTTTATGAACTTATATGTACTAAAAACTAAATTGTCCATGATTGTACCATTATGGAACAGGAGATATGTGTCTCACATCAATGAGTGCGGTCCGATTAAAGTTTAAGCTCAATGATAATGGGCTTCATTGATTTAAGGCCGAGTCCGAACGGCGTACCGCATAGCGATACTGCTCGGTATAAAAGTTTTCACATGTCAGGATACCCCACAAATGTAGTCAGCATTAATAAGGGGATAACCGCTGAAAAATTGTTTCCAATGTTCACGCCGGGACTCGAACCCAGGCGTTCGGCGTCAAAGGCGGACATGATAACATCTGCATGACTGTGGCGACAAATGAATGCGTATGTAACACTATAAAAAAAGCGCAACAGTCGGTGGAACGACGAAAATGCTTTCTGGAAACAGAGACAGTGGGAGAAAAAGGATATTACTGAAGTAAGAAGGAGGTCAGTGTAGGTGCCGCAAGTGATAGCATGTCCAGGGCATGTGGAGAAGATGATGAGATGTGGCAAAAAAAAATCAAAAAAATTGGTATTTGGTTTCTGAGAAACCACTTCGATCATAAAAACTATGGCCATTTCAAACAATAAAAACATTTCAATAATATCTTCTACAAACTTTTTTTTTTTTGCGGGATAAGATTGGAAATGATTTACGCACCTAATGGTTATGTTCACCGCGATACCAGTGAACACCCGTTTAAACGAAGGTATCGACTAGAGATCCACCCTTTATCACCCCGCGCTGATGTGTAATTGGGCTCATTTGCAAAGTTTCAAGGACCTAGGTGGTCCGGGCGCCTCTAGGCGAGGCCCTATACTTGGTCACTTCGGCATTTCGAAAAATTGTTCGGGCTGCCAAATCCTCATTGTGGCCCGATTTCTAGACCCCCATTTGGGCCTATGTTTTTTTACTTCATATGTCCGCTTTGTAGGGATTTTAAGAATTTTGATACAAATAAAAATTTGGCAGCCCGAATAATTTTTCCTGAAGGTAAATAAAGGACGGACACAGGAGAGCTTCAGTTGGAAACACCATACCTTAAGGTTAGGTAAGGTTAGAGAGGATAATGCCAATACATTGTCTTCATGTTCGCTGGGGCCCGATGTAACCCATTGTGATACCTCAATCTTTTCTCTCCCCTTCAGCAAAGAGTTTACATTCTGTTCGATTCTCTGGCACCTCGTGCTCGTGGGATAGCGTGAGTTTAATCGCAAATGGGGACGACATCGTGCTAACGATAAGAGATAGGTTTTTGCCGACAGGGAAATTATATATAGGTCACTAAGAAGACTGTAGAGATGGTTTATGAGAAGTGGTTACATAACTTACCTTACGAAAACGAAGCTAGTGTTCTTCACTTGTAGATATAAGACAACATATTTTAGACTCCCGTCCCTGGGAAGTGTGGCACCAAGGTGAGCTCGGAAAGCTGAAGGAGGTCGGGTACGGCCACAATTTTATTCTAGGCATTATGGATGCGGCCTGAGGAATATCTCACACTACTCAGCACCGGCGCCGAGTCAGTATATGATATTTGGGATTTGCTTTCCCTGAAAAGCTGATTGTTAGACAGATGCTGTGTTTGAGCAGGATAGCTGATAACTTCAAGATAGAGTTAGGGAGTCAAGGGGTTTGCCGTGAATAAGTCCTGAAAAAAAAAAATAGTAAGCATATGTTATTATTTGTAGTAAAGGGTGATTTTTTTGAGGTTAGGATTTTCATGCATTAGTATTTGACAGATCACGTGGG
Organism: Stomoxys calcitrans; assembly: GCF_963082655.1. Classification (NCBI taxonomy): domain Eukaryota; kingdom Metazoa; phylum Arthropoda; class Insecta; order Diptera; family Muscidae; genus Stomoxys; species Stomoxys calcitrans. The sequence continues at coordinate 26,066,019 of NC_081556.1, forward strand.
ATTTCAGACATGGTGTCAAAGAGAAAGATGCTCAGTATGCTTTGACATTTCATCATGAATAGACTTACTAACGAGCAACGCTTGCAAATCATTGAATTTTATTACCAAAATCAGTGTTCGGTTCGAAATGTGTTCATTCACCGTTCAGCGATGAGGCTCATTTCTGGTTGAATGGCTACGTAAATAAGCAAAATTGCCGCATTTGGAATGAAGAGCAACCAGAAGCCGTTCAAGAACTGCCCATGCATCCCGAAAAATGCACTGTTTGGTGTGGTTTGTACGCTGGTGGAATCATTGGACCGTATTTTTTCAAAGATGCTGTTGGACGCAACGTTACGGTGAATGAACACATTTCGAACCGAACACTGATTTTGGTAATAAAATTCAATGATGTGCAAGCGTTGCTCGTTAGTAAGTCTATTCATGATGAAATGTCAAAGCATACTGAGCATCTTTCTCTTTGACACCATGTCTGAAATCCCACGTGATCTGTCAAATACTAATGCATGAAAATCCTAACCTCAAAAAAATCACCCTTTATAACCGTTCAGATGTACATCATTAAACTCAGCATTAAGTGCATAAGAGAGCAAATTATAACAAAACAAGTAAAAGTGTGTTAAGTTCAGCCGGACCGAAATTTGGAAACCCACCACTATGGGTTCTGCTAAAAGTTTACGCAACATTAACTTAGTGTAAAGGCATAGTTGTAGATCGGCTTATATGACATTGGACTGATTTGGACAATACTTACCATGGATGTTGGAAGTCTTAACAACAATTGCGATTTCCAGGTACTGAAGACTTCAACTCTGGTGATTGGTATATATGCGAGCTATATCATACTATACACCGATTTGAACCAAACTTGTCACGAATATTGGAAGTCATGATAGAATATTAGGCACAATATTTAAGCCAAATCGGATAAAAATTGGGGTTTCTTGGTCTCAAGATGTCAAATTGGGAGATGGGTTTGGATGGGAGGTATATTAATCTACCTATCTTCCATACCATTCCCCCAGCCGGCATTGAACTCGTATCATATGCGGACGATTGTACGATCATGGCATCAGGCCGCTGACCCATTGATGACACCTGCGATAGGTTGAACGTTTACCTCGTATTTCGCTGCAAGAAATTTGATAAAATATGGCACTAAATCTTCACTACAAATATGCGTGAGGTGAATACTGAGCTGAAACTGATGGAGAAACGATTCCGATCATCAGGTGTCCCAAAATACTTGGCGTTACATTTGACACCTCTTATACTTTTTTTCCACATGCCACAGCAATTTGCGATAAAGTCAAAAGTAGAAACAAGATCCCAAGTGACTTGCCGGCAGCACTTGGGGTGCTGATAAATAAGCCTTGTTGACCACGTACAAAGCAATTGGCCGGTCTGTGATAAATTATGCAGCGCCAGTTTGGTCTCGTCAACTCTGTGACATGCAGTGGCATAATATTCAGATTTGTCAGAATGCCGCCTTTCGAACTGCGACGGGCTGTCTCCTCAGTTCTCATGTAGAACATCTCCATCAGGAGACAAAGATCCTACCAGTGCGTAGACTTAACTACATGCTGTCTAAGCAATACCTTTTGGACTGTTATCGCAGAGACCATCCAAATCATCATGTTGTGGAAAGGTATCCACCGCCCTGAAGCCTTAAGGTAGATCTACGTGATCTAAAGCTTGAGGTGCAGCGCTACAAGAGAGAACCTCCAGATCAAGCGGCATATCAAGCGTGTCTAGATAACATTCATGAAGACATGGTAGCAGATGCGCTATTTGCCGCATCCGGGTGAATATTGTCCTTAGAGAACAACCGCCTCCCGTTGCACGTGAAGAAATTGACCTCCCCCGGCAAACCAAAGTAGTTCTACTCAATTACATTCCGGCTGATGCAGCCGCCTCAACTCCTACAGAACAAGGATTGATGCCAACGAGCAAGATGTATGTCTCGATTGTAACCAGGGACCACACGACGCAAGCCACCTGTTGAACTGCCCAGCCAGACCTAGATCCCTATGGGTGCACCCCATCTAAGTCGCAGAGTTTCTGGATCTGAACACTCAACAGACTCAAGCAGACGAAAGATAGAACACAAGAAACTGCTACAACAATAACAGCCTACATCGATAAGAAGTATCAGTGCCAAATTTCGAGCGGCTAGCTTTAAGAGTTCTACCCCTATCGCGATGACGAACGCACATGGCTATATCTACTCAGATTGCAGAGACGATAAAGAATATATATACTTTATGGGAGGATACGACGGGACTCACGAAGACAACGGAATCTTGCAATAATGACGTTGCTCGAAGGTTTATAATTACGAAATTTATGGTGAAGGAATCCTTGCGGAGCTTCAAACCATTTAAGTCACCCGGACCTGATGGAAATTTCTGGCATTACTACAAAAAAAAAGGAAGACTATCTGGCGCCTCATCTGGCCAAAATTTTCAGAGCGTGCCTAGGACTTGCGTATAATCCAAAAGCCTGGCAGGAAGCAAGGGTGGTGCTTATATCCAAGCCTGGCAAGGCAAGTTATGCGACACCAAAGGCCTACAGACCCATAAGCCTTTCGTCCTTTCTACTGAAAACCATGGAACGTATTGTGGACACCTTGATAAAGAGTATGACATCTTGCGAACTGCTCAAATATAAACAGCACAGCTATGTCAAGGGATGGTCGATGGAGACTGCACTGTATGAGGTTGTGCATAAAATTGAGAAATCCTTCGATGCCAAAACGTACACCCTGGCGGTATGCATTGACATCGAGGGGGCTTATAACAATGTGCGAACCGACACACTGATGCAATCCTCAGACCAGTACCGGACCCAGTCCTTAGAGATTGGATAAACCATATGGTATGGAACAGGTGGATAAATTGTGTGTCCCATGGTATACATATAAGGGAGAAAGTGGCACAAGGCACGCCACAGGTGGCATTTCGTCGTCACTCCTAGGGGTGACCACCATAAATGACCTATTACGGATGCTGACTGAGGAGGGATTTGAACCCGTCTGCTACGATGTTATCATACTTCTAAGGGGTAAGGATCCGAACGAGCTATGCAGAAGGGCCGAAAGGCTCTTGCATATGGCATATGACTGGGCTAGATCCAGGGATCTCAATGTTAACCCAGAGGAGACTAAAATATGCCTGTTCAGGAGGAAGATGAAGGTGGGGCCATTTAACTCACCACGTTTCCTCAATAAAACGATTTCGATATCTGACAAGGTCAAATACTTAGGTGTGATCTTGGACAGGAAATTGATTTGGAAGTGTCACATTCAGGAGCGTACTGAGAAGGCTCACAGATGTTGGGCACTATGTACACAGCCCGTAGGCTCGAAATGGTGTCTGAATCCTAGGATAGTCCATTGGCTCTACAGGAGCGTGATTAGACCAATACTTACTTACGCCATAGTAGTTTGGTGGACTGCTTTGGAGAAAAAGTGCAACATAAGGACCATACAACAGTTTCAGAGAACATGTTGTCTTGGCATAGGCGGAGCAATGAGGACCACGCCCACTAGGGCACTGGAGACTATTCTAGATATCCGACCCATGAACATACAGATTAAGTGTGAGGCAGCCACTGCGGCTATGAGACTTAAGGCGATGGGAGAATGGATTGCGGATGAGAGGAGCTCATACCATCGCGGTATTATCGAGGCGACGATAGGAAACCTGGAAGGAAGTGAAGAGGTTTCCGATCGGATATCTGAGATGGACCTTGAATTCGAGTGCAAGGCCCTACTGCCATCGGCACAATCTTGGATTGACTGAGCCCTAGTATTGCCATCTGAAAGATCATGTTACACGGATGGATCAAAGCTAGAGGACAGAGTGGGCCTGGGGGTCTACATTGCGAACCCAGGGACTGAGATCTGTTTTAGACTGCCTGGCCATAATATGGTCCTGCAGGCGGAGATCTGGGCGATCACGAAATGCATGAAGTGGTGTGGTGCTAAGGCGAGGACGTCGAGTGTGAACATCTTTACCGGCAGCAAAATTGCCATAAGGGCAATAACAACCAGGACGGTAAGGTCACGAACAGTCTTGCAATGTAAGAAGAAGATTAAGGCTTTCTCTGAGGAGGCAAATGAGGCAAAATTCGCATCGTTTGGGTTCTGCGCCATAACGGAGTAAGGGGAAATGAAAGGGCAGACGATTTGGCGGTGAAGGCCAGAGGACTACCGTCAATAAACTTGTTTAACCCGGATCCTTTCGGGTCGACGCAGTCCGAGTTAAGGGCATGGGCGATGAATGCGTATGCAACATTGTGGCATATCGAAATGGTTGGTAGGACGGCGAAAATCCTATGGGGGGATCCAGATCGTGAGAAGACGAGGCTATTACTGAAAGGTAGTAAGAAGGAGGTCAGTATAGCTATTGGTATCATAACGGGACACATATGATTACGAGCTCACTTATGTTAAATCGGTGCGGCAAGTCATAGCATGTGTAGGACTTGTGGGGAAGATGATGAGACGTTGGAGCATTTCCTATGTCATTGCCCGGCTTTCGCGTCTAACAGATAACGGCACATAGGTGCAGACACAATACCAGACATGTACCAACTTCGGGAGTGGTGGTATTGAAAACAATCAAGGATTTTGTAAGTAGCACGGAATTCTTTACTTAAAATTTTCTTTTTAGAGCTTACTTTATAGTTTTTAGAGCGCACAACAAGCCGATTACTGATTTAGGTGTATGTCCATAGTGGCATGGGGCGGATTAATATCTGCAACCTCTTTTCAACCTAACCTAATCTACTTTATGGGACCGTAGATCAATAATTCAGGTTGTATAACGACAGAATGGCTAGTATGCCCAATGGTTGTGGGTATAAAAATGGATGTATTGAGCTGATAATATGCACATATAATCCTTGCCGGTCATGACTCAGCTTCTCTGGATTTAGCTGTCATTAAATCTCCGAGTTAAGGTTCTTTGCCCATAGGCATACCACTACCTACCCACAGAGGTGAAGGTTATACAGAATTCGTCCAGGCTAAACTAAATGCTTTTTCCTTGTTTTTATTTTTCTGTGGCTTACATCTCTTTCTTAGTAGGTTGTCATAGTGGACCAATATTGTCCTTCGAGTGAACTCACCTTTAATGTAGCCTAAATATGCACACCCACTCATTGTTATATACAGGATCTAAAAATATTATTGGGGTAGTTCTCAGTTACCCATGCATTATTATTCAATAGACCAATTATACTAAATGTCACCCAACGCTCAAACTTTTGGTTTTTGTTTTATTTGAGTGTACCTGCAGCGTCTTAAATTAATTAATTTAAAAGTCATATAAAAATCCCCATAAACTTGAAGTAGCTCGGGTTTATTGCCATTTCATTAGTTCATCTCCCTGAGAGTATGACACTTTAAAGGTCATTAAGCTGATTTGTCCTACATATAATCTTTACCAACAATTCCATTTATAATTTCAAAAAAAAAGTTACTCCGCTCAACGCTAGCCAGAGAATTTGCTAGCTACACAAAAGAAATGAAATGAAAAGCAGTTCATGGCCACATGCATTCTAACCTTAAATGGTAGACAGTGTTTAAACAAAATGAATTGCTTCAAATCCGCATCACACGCTTCGCAATTCATTTGAGAAACAATAGGACATCATCATTCTCATTCGCATCCACATCCGTTTCCGCATTATCATTGTCATCTCTAACGCTGTCGGCAATGTCTCCATTGTCATCAGTTGAAACGCCAACCGTGTTATAGCCGCCCATTAAGCCATACTAAACAATGGACGCCGCCCCAGCCACACCACGTAGCAAAGGTAAACCAAGAAATTACGAGCGCACATCTACACGCTTGCCGTTAACGGCAAACGAAATCAAGAAGGAAGAAGAAAAACGCAAATAAAACAGGGCAAAACACCCCAATTGATAATAATGAAATTAATGAGTCACATTACAACAATTGCTGCAACAAAGCCCTACAAACAATCCTGATGCTCTCCATGGGCTCCTTGGTGGCCCTGGACGGGCTCACAATCAAATTTGAGTAATTTTTATTTTACACGGGATTTCCCCTGTCCGCTACTTTACGTTTTTTTTTTTGAGTCATTTCCCCCACAATATCCATTTTATTTGGCCGTTGTCAACCATTCACGGGTGGGGGGAAATTTTTTATTGACTTTTTGGCCGCATTGTTGAAATATCGCTGCCATTATGTCTCTTGCAGCATAAACAGCTCGCGCCACATTATTTTCTTCGGTCCACACGAGACTTCAGCTGTATAAGCGTTTATTCACTTGCCATAGCCGCCGCCAGGGCATACGCGCGCACACTTCTACAGACAAAATGAATTTGACCCACGTGTGCATGCGACAGATAGAGCTCGACGGGATGTTAATATGTGCCAATGCGCGAGTCAGCTAAACGAAGCTGGTGTTTACTTCTGGGCCACCAGTGCTTACCGCAGTGATCTCCTGTGGATTTGTCGTATACTGCATCATGGGTCATGGGATATGCACGTGTCGGCTGCTTCTCTGCCCTGCTCTTATAGAGTGTGCTGGTGTTTGGCAGCCATTGCCACTATGACCACTGCGAAAACATTTTTGACTTTGATAGCCAGCGTTGCTTGGCTTGGCTGATGGACAATTATGAAGGACATGCAAGGATAAATGACAATAGCAAGTGCTCACCTCAGCAGCGATTCTATCAAGAGTTTGTTTTTCAACTACGAACAAGCCACAGCAGTCAGTTGTTATTAGCAGTAAGCCTTTAGATTTATTCTTAAATTCTTTTTTACAGAACTGATATGCAGCATGATAGGAGCTGTATGAGTGTCAAATGAAAAACTTTTCGGAGTAAATAAACGAATCTGAAAAAAAAATCTGGGGCCAATTATAGTCGTTGCCGATCAATCCCCAAAAATCTCTTTAAGAGAATATATATATAAAGGCCTATCGAAACAAAATGGAACTCATATGAATGGTTTATAATTTCGTCCACACCCGTTCACATTTTGACAACGTCTTGGGCACAGTTGTTTAAAATATTGTCAACAGTTTTAGTGTGCTGCTGAGTATCGAACCTGTGTTCCATCCATCCTATTGAAGGTTTACAAACGCCTTACCACATTGCACCACAGCCGGCTATGAATTCACAATGTTTTTAGACTCATTTAAACTTCAAGTTGGTATACATACACAAGGGATGATGTTCATAATGGTCGGTGCATAAAACAATAACGCGTGTTCACAAAATCATATACGCTTGGTGACAATACTTTCTACAACGTCTGTGTATGACAATGACATCATTGGTGCCTGATTTTGCACCATTTTCTTCTTATCAGTGTATAGTTCTAACCGATATATCAATGCAAGAACCCGGCAAGGATCTATAGGTCCCCGAAAATGTTATACTATCAGGACAAACCAGAACAATATGGAACATAAAACAAGTAAAAGCGTGCCAAATTTGGCCGGGCTAAATTTTATATACGCTCCACAATGGATCGCATTTGTCGAGCTCTATCCACGGTATCTCTTTTTAGACAAACAAAGGATAAAAGAATATTGAATATTGGAGACCAAAGTAGAAGCCAGTGTGTAAAATTTCAGTCATATTCGACAGGTATGTTAAAGGTCATTGGAGAAGCCGTTGTAAAAAATTTCAGCCAAATCAGATAATACTTGCGGCCTTTAGAGGCTCAAGATGTCAAGATCCCATATCGGTTTATATGGCAGCTATATCAGGTTATAGACCGATTTAAACTATCCTTAGCACAGTTGTTGAATGTCATAACAAAACACCTCCTATATCGGATAAAAATTGCGCCGTCTAGTGGCTCAAGAAGTCAAGACCCCAGATCAGTTTATATGGCAGCTATATCAGGTTATGGACCGATTTGAACAATTCTTAGGAAACAAGTTGTTGAAAGTTATAACAAAACACCTCATGCAAAATTTCAGCTAAATCGGATGGCAATTGCGCCCTCTAGTGGCTCAAGAAGTCAAGACTCCAGATCGGTTTTTATGGCAGCTATATCAGGTTATGGACCGATTTGAACCATCCTTAATAAAGTTGTTGAAAGTCATAACAAAACACATCGAGCAAAATTTCAGTAAAATCGGATAGGAATTGCGCACTCTAAACGCTCAAGAAGTCATGACTCCAGATAGGTTTATGTGACAGCTGTATCAGGTTATGAACCGATTTCAACCATACTCAGCACAATTGTTGGGAGTCATAATAAAACACCTCATGCAAAATTTCTGCCAAATCGAATAAGAATTGTGCCCTCTAGCGTCTCAAAAGGTCAAGGTCCCAGATCGGTTTATATGGCAGCTATATCAAAACGTGGACCGATGTAGCCCATTTACAATCCCAACCGACCTGCACTAATAGGAAGCATTTGTGAAAAATTTCAAGGGGCTAGCTTTACTCCTTCGAAAGTTAGCGCGCTTTCGACAGACAGACGGACGGACAGACGGACGGGCGGACAGGCAGACGGACAATCACCGACTCTCTCAATATTGACAAAACTAGGATAAGCAAAGACCCTAACACTAAGATATCAGGCAGTTAAGGGCGAGAGGCCCAACACAGCCTAAAGAACAGGGACCCGTCAATGGTACCATCAACGACTTTATCGAGATTAGGAAGATTAGGATGGCTCCTAACGCACAGGATGCCTCCTAACGCACAGGATGCGTTAATGATGAGACCATGATCTACTCTAAAGAAGCCCATCTACTGAAATTTGGAAGTCTATTATAGACAAAGATCTTAATACTGGAACATCAGGCTGTGCAGGGACGGTAGACTCAATACAACCTAACGAACAGGGATCCGATGGAGGAATCATTACCGACTTTCTCAAGATTCGGAAGACTAGTATAGGCAAAGATTCTAATATCAGGCAGTGTAATGACGGGAAACTCAATGCAGCCTAAAGTAGAGGGAGACAATGAGACCATGAGACGATGAGACCCGGAACATAGTTTCTGAACTCAACTATATCAACTAAAAATTGTTCCATGCTAACATTGGTACTAGGCCGTGGACCTGCGTTATTTGTCATAAAAATTTTGGATATGTATTTCCCCAGAATTGTCAACGTCGGATGCAACAGTGATGAGACAGGGAGACTGTGGAGCATACCTGGTATAACTTTATCTGCCTTTCGACTCTCCGACGCTAATAGGGTGCGGTGCGAACTCACACCACATTTCGTGGGGTAGTATTAACACTAATAAGCGGGGCCAAGCCCTGGCAGAGTTCTTGAATACTAACGATCTAATAACACTTAATATTGGTAACACCGCTATTTTTGTTAATAGGAGTAGGGAGGAGGAGGAGGTTTATATGTGACAATATATTCGGAAAATTTCATCAATGAGGTTCAGAATTGAAGGGTCTCCATGTAGCATTCCTTCCCAGCGCCCTGTCCGATAAGCTGCCGTAATAAGTTGAAAACCAACTGGACAAAATTCGGAAGACTACTCAGAAGAAAACTAAAGATACTTTAGATTGTCCAACTATAGAAGGCATTGACGAAAATGTGAACAGGATTACGACTGCACTAGTGGAGTCCTTCGAAGATAGTTGTCCTCTTCAGGAAAGGAAATCAGTCCAAGAAAAACCCTGGATGACCGGGGAGATTCGCAATATTGGGAAAGAGGTCTGCAGACTTAATAACAGAGAAAGTCGTAAAGAAGCCGAAGTTTACTGAGATGTGTAATACACACGGCTCAAGCAATACAATAAGATTACCAGAGCTGCATAACGTGCCTCCTGGAAGCTTTTCGCCGAACTGGTCGATAGACTAAATGACGTCGCCAAGATAAAAAACTTTCTCTCAAAAACCCATGTTCAAACTGAAACAATAGTAGACCACATGGGAGTGAGAGCAGACACCACGGAGGACATGTTGAGGCTTTTGATGAAAACGCATTTTTCATAGGATACGACGCACAGTGGGCCAAATGGCAAAAAAATTGGAAATAAGTCTACAACTTTTTATCTGTTGATTTTAGCCATACAAAATGTTCTAGACATTTGTAGAGGAGGACATAGGCTTTCAGAAAAGTGCTGTTGTTGGTCCATATCTTTAATACAGGGTGAGCTACAGGGTGTGAAAGTTGACCACTTTTGACTTCTCCAAGCTTCTGGGGGCCATAACTTTTGATCTACTCAACCGATTTACATGATTTAGGACTCTAGAGAAAGAGCTTGACAAGATCTAAAAAACTTATGCATAAAGTACCATGCCATCGTGTACTGTTAAGGAGTTATGAATTGTTTAATTTTAAAATATGAAAATTTGGCCTTGGTTTTTTTCAGTGTTTTTTTAATAACTCCGTCAATTTTAAAGCTATAAACTTCATACTTCACACAAATTATGCCAGCATATGTGTGCATAAAATACAAAAGGAATCACGTGAATATCTTTGGCGGTTTAAAAATGGCATCGTTTTCAATATGAAAAATATTTTTTTTGTCAAAAAATTGCAAAATTTTTCAAAAAAGATACTCCCATTTCCTTTAAGTTTTCGCAAACTTTGGCCGTCAAAGCATTATCATTTCTTTCCATTTTCACAAAGTCGAGGTATTAAGAAAAGTTTTAAGTGCTAATTTGGCTAATTTCGATATCAAACAACACCGTTATCTTAAGACCAAAATGGCCAATTTTTTTACTAAACTTCAAAAGTTTCTCACTGGAAAAAAAGTTCCACGGGGATTTTTTCGCTTTTTTTGAACTTAAATGAAAGCTTAAAATGTTCCCAACATTTTAAGGTATGTCTCGCCATATCCTAGCCATAAATGAGATCGTAGCGATCAAAATACTGAAAAAAGTCAATTTTCAAGTAGTGCTATATTCATTGCTAAAAAACAAGTATTACGTCACATTTTATTGCAAAGATGTTAAATAAACTTTTATTTGGTAACACTTCTTCTACAAAACACAAAAAGAATCATGGAAATATCTCTATTCTATTCCATTTTATGGAACCGGCAATAAAAAAGTCAATTTTTCAAAAAAGTCGAATTTCCCAAATTTTGTTTTTGTTGTCCTAATTGCACATGACACACTATAGCCATATTTACGCAACATACCTTATCGTAAAGGAAATTTTCATACCTTTCCAACGATGTATAAAACATTTCTCAACTCGGATTCTATCTACTCTAAAATTCATTTACACTTCATTAAACTCTATATAAAAATGTCTATTTGTGAAATGGAACCTTATATGGGGCCTACACTAAAACATTGATAGATTTGCCCAGGGTTTATAATACAAATGTGTTAGAATAAAAAAAGGTCTCCTGCCAAAGTTTAAAAAAATTGGAATAAAAATATGTGTTTTAGAGCGAAAACACTTCGCATCGGCGTGCGTTTGTATAGTACCTACATCTATTTTTAATGTAAGCTGATGATTTTTGAATAAAAAGTAACCTAGAAATATACCTGCATATATATATATATTTGTGTTAAGATTTGATGCAGACAAATGTTACCTGTTTCGCTATGTCGAATTCCCAGGAAATCCACCGTATCAATGAATGTGAAAAAACCTACCCATAAAAAATTCATTGTCATTTTTTTTAACCAAATTCGAGTCCAGGTAAATAATTATAGAAGAGTAAGTAAAAAGAGGCACTTTGGACCCCTTTTTACGATTGCGTCTGATACCTGAAATGGGTCATTAATTGTGAATATATTGCATAAATATTTGAACAAAATCCAAATTTTCTTCATTATATTTTGTAGAGGCGTAAAGGACATTTATAAGTTATGGAAGTCATACTGAAGTATTCCACTCTTTCGAAAATTGTATGGGACATCAAAAATGATTCCAAATCATACACGGAGTCATTTAAGGAACTTGTTTACACTTTGGACCACATATATGGAATAAGGCTAAATAAAGACGCTTTAGACAAACTTGAAAAATTCTACAAATCATTTGAGAGAAGGTTGCCAGAATGTTCATTCGCAAAAATCAAGTTTTTCAAAATGTATGAGAAGTGGTTGAAATCGGATCTACTTATTGAAATTAAACCGCTGATTCCCGGCCGGCCTAGCAAAGCATACGACGAAGTTACGGAGAAAACCAAAAAGAAAAAACAAGAGGAACTATTGGCGGCACATCCGCCAAATTTAATAAAAGATACGTTCAAAACAGCATTGTTAAAAACACAACCAAAAAATGTTGGACGAATTGTCGATGTTTTACCATTAGCATCTCCGAAAAGGGTAAAGAGAATGGTAGAAAGTATTCCAACTCCAAAATCGACTACAGAATTCACGGAGGAAGATGCACTGGCCCTGATTTTGAACCTAGGCCTCTCAAGAAACAAATACTCAACAATGAGGAAGGCTCTTCGTGAAAAAGGATGGGGTTGTTTACCCTCAAAACATAAATTGTACAACACCAGGACGAAAATGGTGCCATCAAATATATACGTGGACGAATTAAAAGCAAGAGTGAAACTTGCTGATCTTGTTGAAAATACAGCTGTTAGAATTATTTCTAATTTTACTGAAGAACAGTTGAACACATGTAATAATTCCGAAGTGGTTTTGATCAGCAAATGGGGTTGTGATGGATCATCTGGATTTTCCGAATATAAGCAACAAACAGAAATAGATACCAACTTCGCATCAATTTTCATGGCATCATTAGTACCATTGAGAATGAGATTGTACAAGGACCAATCTTCATCATCGAAAGAAAATGCATTTCAAGATATATGGATAAATAGAACACCTGGGTCAAAATATTTATGTCGCCCAATTCGGTTTGAGTATACAAAGGAAGACCGGAACACAACACGATCTTTGGTGAACGAAATAAAGGAAGAAATTGCTGCATTACCCATGATTGTTATAAACCAATTGGGAAGAAATATAAAAGTTTCGTTTCAACTACAACTCACTATGATCGATGGAAAGGTGGCAAACGCATTAACTGGCGTTATGTCCAATTGGAGATGCAATATTTGTGGCAAGAAGAATGGGCAATTCGAGGACAAGTCTGATGAAAATTTAGTAAACGAAAATGCGCTCAATTTCGGTATTTCGCCCCTGCACTGTAGAATTCGATTCATGGAGTATTGTTTGCATTTATCGTATGACCTTAAATATCGGACTAGCCCTGGAAACCGCGATGTCTCTGCTAGAAACAACCAAGATCTTCACAAAATGAGGCAGGAAGAGAAGAATCGAATCCAGTTGGAGTTTAAACAAAAGGGACTTATAATAGATAAACCTCTTTACGGATACGGAAGCACAAATGATGGCAACTCGGCAAGGCGGTTTTTTGAGGACCCCGTATCGACATCTAAAATAACCGGTCTTGATGAACACTTGCTAAGACGATTCAAAGTGATTTTGGCTGTAATCAATAGCAAAAAGATGATAAATTCAACCAAATTTTAAGCTTATAGTAATGACACAAAAAACATTTTATCTGATTTATATTCGTGGAAAGCTTTAACACCGACAGTACATAAAGTCTTACATCATGGCAAGGAAATTGTGGAATACAACATACTTCCGTTAGGAGAACTTACAGAAGAAGCTCAGGAATCCCGTAATAGAGATGTTAAACAGTTCCGGCTTTTCAATACCCGAAAGAGCACCAAATTTAACCAAAATTATGATTTACTTCAATATTTATTGTTATCGTCTGATCCGGTACTATACAGCATCAGAACTAAATGGCTACCAAAAATATGTGACGATATAGATAAGGACGATCCCGATGCCATTCAAATTAAAGAGCTTTTAAATTTTGATACCTTAGATTATTTGGTAGAGAATAAAATCAAATAATACAAAACTAAAATGCTTTTTTATTTTGGGAGTAGCTAATATACATATAAACGCACGCCGATGCGAAGTGTTTTCGCTCTAAAACACATATTTTTATTCCAATTTTTTTAAACTTTGGCAGGAGACCTTTTTTTATTCTAACACATTTGTATTGTAAACCCTGGGCAAATCTATCAATGTTTTAGTGTAGGCCCCATATAAGGTTCCATTTCACAAATAGACATTTTTATATAGAGTTTAATGAAGTGTAAATGAATTTTAGAGTAGATAGAATCCGAGTTGAGAAATGTTTTATACATCGTTGGAAAGGTATGAAAATTTCCTTTACGATAAGGTATGTTGCGTAAATATGGCTATAGTGTGTCATGTGCAATTAGGACAACAAAAACAAAATTTGGGAAATTCGACTTTTTTGAAAAATTGACTTTTTTATTGCCGGTTCCATAAAATGGAATAGAATAGAGATATTTCCATGATTCTTTTTGTGTTTTGTAGAAGAAGTGTTACCAAATAAAAGTTTATTTAACATCTTTGCAATAAAATGTGACGTAATACTTGTTTTTTAGCAATGAATATAGCACTACTTGAAAATTGACTTTTTTCAGTATTTTGATCGCTACGATCTCATTTATGGCTAGGATATGGCGAGACATACCTTAAAATGTTGGGAACATTTTAAGCTTTCATTTAAGTTCAAAAAAAGCGAAAAAATCCCCGTGGAACTTTTTTTCCAGTGAGAAACTTTTGAAGTTTAGTAAAAAAATTGGCCATTTTGGTCTTAAGATAACGGTGTTGTTTGATATCGAAATTAGCCAAATTAGCACTTAAAACTTTTCTTAATACCTCGACTTTGTGAAAATGGAAAGAAATGATAATGCTTTGACGGCCAAAGTTTGCGAAAACTTAAAGGAAATGGGAGTATCTTTTTTGAAAAATTTTGCAATTTTTTGACAAAAAAAATATTTTTCATATTGAAAACGATGCCATTTTTAAACCGCCAAAGATATTCACGTGATTCCTTTTGTATTTTATGCACACATATGCTGGCATAATTTGTGTGAAGTATGAAGTTTATAGCTTTAAAATTGACGGAGTTATTAAAAAAACACTGAAAAAAACCAAGGCCAAATTTTCATATTTTAAAATTAAACAATTCATAACTCCTTAACAGTACACGATGGCATGGTACTTTATGCATAAGTTTTTTAGATCTTGTCAAGCTCTTTCTCTAGAGTCCTAAATCATGTAAATCGGTTGAGTAGATCAAAAGTTATGGCCCCCAGAAGCTTGGAGAAGTCAAAAGTGGTCAACTTTCACACCCTGTAGCTCACCCTGTATTAAAGATATGGACCAACAACAGCACTTTTCTGAAAGCCTATGTCCTCCTCTACAAATGTCTAGAACATTTTGTATGGCTAAAATCAACAGATAAAAAGTTGTAGACTTATTTCCAATTTTTTTGCCATTTGGCCCACTGTGCGACGGGACTCAGTGAGACACAGGAGTCTTGGAAAAATTAGGTTGATCGAAGCTTATCATAAGAAAATTTATGGTCAAGGAAGCCTTGAGGAGCTTCAAACCATTTAAGTCATCCGGAACTGATGGAATATTTCCAGTGTTAGTACAGAAGAAGGCGAACTATCTGGCGCCCCATCTAGCCAATATTTTCACAACGTGGGTGGGACTTGCATATACTCCGAAAGCGTGGCAGGAGGCATGAGTGGTATTTATACCCAAGCCCGGCAAGGCAAGTTATGCGACACCAAAAGGCCTACAGACCTATAAGCCTTACGACGTTTCTACTTACAACCATGGAACGTATTGTGGATACTATGATAAAGAGTAGGACATCCAGCGAACTGCTCAAACGCAATCAGCATGCTTATGTCAAGGGAAGGTCGGTGAAGACTGCCCTGCACGAGTTTATGCCTAAAATAGAAGAATCCTTTGATGCCAAGACGCACACATTGGTGGTTTGCATTGACATCGAGGAAGCGTTAAACTATGGGCGGACCGACACTCTGATGCAATCCTTGGACCAGTACCGGGTGAGTCGGGTCCTTAGAGACTGGATAAGCCATATGCTAAGGGATAGGTGGATAAATTGTGTGTCCCATGGCATAAACCGATCTGGGGTTTTGACTTCTTGGCCTTCTAGAGGTCGCAATTCCTATCCGATTTGGCTGAAATCTTGCACGATGTGTTTCGTTAGGACTTCCAGCAACTGTGCTAAGTACGGTTCAAATTGTTCCATAACCTGATATAGCTGTCATATAAACCGATCTCGGATCTTGACTTCTTGAAATTTTGCACGAGGTGTTTTATTATGACTTCCAACAACTGTGCCAAATATGGTTCAAATTAGTCAATATCCTGATATAGCTGCCATATAAACCGATCTTGACTTCTTGAGTCTCTAGGGGACGCAATTTTAATCTGATTTGTCTGAAATTTTGTACGACGGATCCTGCAATGACCATCAACATTCGTGTTTATTATGGTCTGAATCGGTCTATAGCCTGATACAGCTCCGAAATAAACCGATATATTTTTTTTACTTCTTTAGTCTCCAAAGGGTGCAATTCGTATTCGAATTGGCTGAAATTTTACACAGGTCTCCAAAATATACTTTTTTTATAGTTTGAATCGGACCATAACTTGATACCACTCTAATAGTAGAGTAAATCTTTTCCTTTATCCATTTTTTGCCTAAGAAGAGATGCCGGGAAAAGAACTCGACAAATTCGATTCATGGTGGAGGGTATATAAGATTCGGCCCGGTCAAACTTAGAATGCTTTTACTTGTTAGTATTTAGAGCGCACAATGAGCCGATTACTGGTTTAGGTGTATGTCCATAGTGGCATGGGGCGGATTAATATTCGCCACCTGTTTTTAACCTAACCTAATCTGGGAAATATCTTGGTTTAAAGTTGTAGCTCGACAAATTCGATTCATGGTGGAGGGTATATAAGATTCGGCCCGGTCAAACTTAGAATGCTTTTACTTGTTAGTATTTAGAGCGCACAATGAGCCGATTACTGGTTTAGGTGTATGTCCATAGTGGCATGGGGCGGATTAATATTCGCCACCTGTTTTTAACCTAACCTAATCTGGGAAATATCTTGGTTTAAAGTTGCAGCAATTCCAATTGTCATTGATGTGCAAGAAAATTTCATTCCTTTATTCATTAATAGAATAGTTTTGTCTTCTAGATTACAACTTTTAGAGATCTTTAAGTTTCCCATAGGTAGTTCTCTTTCACTTTCAAATTTAATAAAGTAAAAGTTCAAACTTTTCCCTCTCCCCCCAAAATTTTCCCATTCACGTCATGCTTAATTTCAGTTCTGATGTCACTTTATATTACCTTGTTATGCAGAGGGTCAACTTTAAGCTACTTACATAATGAATCCTATGAGGGGAGGATACAACAACATCAACTATGCAATTGTACTCATCATTGCCTTCATTATCATCATCATCATCATCATTGTCATCCTCGGTCCTCGTAACAAGTAGATATGATTTGCACTACCCATCTATCTAACAGTTAGACTACAACAGGATACAGCATTCCCACTCTCATTGTCGTCAAATACTGCGATGACATATATTTCAGTTTTGTTGTTTATACCCCGTGACTAATAGGCCTCATTATGATGTGCATTAACTGTTAAGTACATTTTGTGTCATTCCCTCTGACTGACTGGCGTTTTTATTGTCAACGTCTAAAATTGTTTTCCATTTGCAGGAGGCTTGCTTAAGTCGGCAAGAAAAAGCATAACTAACAAGCGATTGTTGCTTATCAGCACAGAATAGGATATTATTCAACTGCAAGGGAACCATCATCTTCATCCCCTCTACTCACACTTGAGAATTATATTGTTTTTCTGTGGTAATTTCATTTCATTTAAATATTTCGCCCAGTGTCTTGTCTTGTTTGAAATTTATTTGGCAGAACTATCTTTGGGTGTATCACCTAATAGGGAGTATCATTTGTATACAATTTCAACAACATGTACATTGACATACCTGCATACAATGGTCAACGATTGGCCTCCATCTCATTGACATTATTTTGGGTATTTTATTTAATTTTCCCGCTTATATTAATTTGTTTCCTTTTTTATGATCTTCTTGCAATATCCTGTTTCGCTTTCGTGGCAGAAATAAAATTTATAAGACAGGTTTGGAAGGACTTTCTGTTGTTATATATTCACATTCATTGTGTTGAGTTCTATATTTTATGGTGTTTAATTTATCAACACCAACCATATGACATCTACTTCAAGTTATTTTGAATGTTGTTCTGTGTGCATTATCATATTTGGGGAGGTAGTGGCATGCCTATAAGTCGTTAAGTTTGTGAAGATGTAAAGAGAATACTTGTCCCATATTCCGCAATTCGAAATCTAATATTCTGGATGCCAGTTCTCATAAAATACTCGGAATGATGATGCCAGACACTACTTTTCTGGTAGAATATGTTAACGACATCGCTGCAGTCATCACGAGAAGCAACACGAGAGGACAGAGCGCAAAATAAACCAGGTGATGCTAAGGGCAAATAGTTGGCTGGACTCTCACCACTTGCGACGTGCGATGTACAAGGCGGAGTTGCTGCTTCTCAGTCAAATATCTAAGGATACAAATATGAAGACCAAATCCGACCAAATATAACAGCATAACTCAATGGACTTAAAGCAAACGTATGGGTCCTTTGCAGTTCAGGCCCGGGTTTTTAATGGAGACTTGTCATAAAATTCTCCTATATGGATGCGAAATATGGGGAGTAAACTATAGATGGCATGCCCATCAAAGCAACTGATCGCGGTACAGTGGACGGGGGTCTTAAGGTTGTGTCATACTTAGTGATGGTCTGTCGAAAACTCCGATGTACATGACATACATTTCCGACGTATAGTACAAATGTCAAAAACGTCATAAACCTAGCCAAAAACAGTTAGGAAATCGTACAATTATTGTCAACTTTTGTCAATTTTTGTATATGGCAACACTGGTGCATAGGTTAGAACCAGTGTTGCCACTCTGAAAGACACTATTGTAGTCCGATTGAGCTAGCGATGTTGCACAAAGTTTTCTGTTATGACTTCCAACAATCGTGTCAAGTATGGCCCGAATCATTTTATAACCTGATATAGCTCCCACATAAACCGATCTCCCGATTTAACTTCATGAGTCCCTAAAAGCCTCAGTTGTTGTCTGATTGAGCTGAAATTCCGCACGAGATGTTTTGGTAAGGTCAAAGAACTCGCTGGACTGCCACCGCTTACAACTTGAGACGCAGAAGAGGGAGTTGCCAATCTTAATGATAAAAAATATTCTAGTGGAAGTGGATATACGCGAAAACAACATACGGGTGAAGACAAAGAAACCGCTCAAATATCTTGAGATCCGATGGATACAAAGCTGACCTATGCAGAGCAAATACGGCACTACACCGTAAAATTCACCACCCAGAGAGAACAGGGTTAGATTTAAACGGATCCTTCACGGGCCTTACGAGAGAATGGCGATCCTTGCAAATAACGAAGTGGCGGAATGACTATATTGTATTGTCATAACAACGATCGGCAAATATATTTTCTCAGACAGCGAAGCAGCCATTAAATCCCGGGAGAGTGTATTTCTTGATTCAAAAACCGTCCGCGATCGTCACAGATTTCTCAAAGAAATGACTGAACAGTTAAAAATGCACCTGTTCTGCGTGCCGGCCATTAGAGATATCAGCCCCTAGCGATGTGTAAGCAAAGTTTTCAGGATCTGGCCCGAAGGACAACGAATAACAGATGGTCACATGAACATTCAAAAACTATGTGGCCTAATCTAGACTTGAAGCGGTCAACCGCTTTGTTGACAGACTTCTCATTCATTGTGTTCGTCGTGACGGGTCACAGTCTGATGGGAAAACATGATGACAGACTGAAGGTTGTAAGTGTCGACTTCTGTGAGTGAAGCTTTGAGGATGTCAAGAAAAAAGAGGGAGAAGAAACCATATAACATCTGCACTGGCAGTCAGAAAGAGTTCCACTATAGGTTCTTAATTCTTTGAGAACTTGTCAGAATTAACGGATGTGAACATTCACAAATTATTGCGCCTTTTACAGCGATCTGTATGGTTCAACGGTACGAACTAGAAGACATGTTTCATCAGCTGTAATTGTGGTATCATAATGGAGGAAAATGTGTAATTGAATCTGATTGAGACCACCGTAGCAATGAGGTTAGTATGTTTGCCTATGTTGCTGAACGTCTGGGTTCGAATCCTGACTGGAACATCAGAGAACACTTTTAGCGGTGGTTATTTTCTCCAAATACTGGCAACATTTGTGAGGTACTATGCCATATAAAAACTTCTCGCTAATGAGGTGTTGTACTGCGGCACGCCGTTCGTACAAAGGTGGCCCCTTATCATTGCGCTTAAACGAGAATATGACAGAACTGAGTGATATGTGAGAAATTTTCCACTGTCCCTTAATAGAATGTTCATGGGCAAATATGCATGGTTTGTGTTTGATAGCAGACTGCCACTTAACCCTAACCTTAGCCTAGAGAAGAATTGGGAGACGGTGATGAAATATGTCGGACAAATAATGCACAGTAAAAAAATTATATGAATAATCCCTAGATCGAAGTAATGCAAAAGCGGTTTCATGGTGGTATTTATCCTCCAAGGAGACATAGGGTATATTAGGGTTGGATATGTGGTCCTTGTACAACTCACGGTTCCAAATTTTAGCAGAAACGGGAATAAATGCGGAATAACGATCTATATGGCAGCTATGTATGTCTAAATATGGTCGATATATACGATATTAAGTTCGGATATCTGGTGCCGCGTTACAATTCAAAAGATCCTAAATCGGCAAATATATCTTTATGGCAGCTATATCTAAATATGTTCCGACATGTACGATATTGGATTCGGATAGCGGGGTGCTTAATACAAATTCACTATTCCAAATTTTGGTCACATCGGGCAATAATGCGGCTGCAATGGGCTTAAGACCCTGAATCGACGGGTCGATCTATATGACTGCTGTATCTGAATATGGTCCGATATTTTCCATATTAGGTTTAAAGATTTATTGCAACTCACAGTTCTGAGTTTCGGCGCAATCGGGTAACAGATGTGTCTTTCTTGGACTAAGGACCCTCAATCTGGACATCGGTTTATATATAGCTGTCATATCCAAATATAGATGAACAGACGAACGGACAGACATACGAAATTCGTCAAATAGTTTAAGAATTTAACGACGAATTCTTAGGGCCAGAAATTGGTGACCGGTCATAAGCCCATCGGCTATTTTTGTTTTTGGGTGTTATGTGCCCTTTAGAGGAGGTCATAACGCTTCGTTTTTTCTCAGTCTTTATGACCTCCATAAAGAAATTTCCTAAAAATATTATAAATTGTTTTTATTATTAAAAAAACAAAAAGCAAGTAATAGCGTGCCAAGTTCTGTCAGGCCGAATCTTTAAAACCCTCCTTTCAAGTTCTTTGCTTGGTATCTATTTATAGGCAAACAAAGGATAATGGATAAAAATTAGAAAGCTTTTGAAGCTATACCAGGTTATGAACCAATTAGGACCATACTTGAATTGGATGCTGGGAATCATATAAGAAGTTATTGTCCAAAAACTCACCCAAATCGGATTAGAATTGCGCCCCTCAAAAGCTCAAGAAGTAAAATCGGGAGATCGGCTTATATAAAAGCTATATCAGGTTATAAACCAATTTAGGCTATACTTGGCATAGTTGTTGGGAGTCATAACAAAACACTTCGTGCAAAATATCAGCTAAATTGGATAATAATTGCGCACTCTAGAGGCTCAAGTAGTCAAGATCGCAGATCGGTTTATATGACAGTTATATCAGGTTATGAATCGATTTGGACCATACTGAATAAATTTGATGGATGTCAAAGCAAAATACCTCATACAAAATTTCAGATAAATCGAATAGTAATTGCACACTGTACAGGCTCAAGAACTCAAGATCCGAGATCGGTGTATATGGCAGCTATATCAGTTTATGAACCGATTTAGATTAAACTTAGTACATTTGTTGAAAGTCATAACAAAACACCCCTAACAAAATTTCAGCCAAATCGGATAACAATTGCGCTGTCTAGAGGTTGTAAGAATTCAAGATCCAATACCGGTTTATATGGCAGCTATATCCAAAAAACAGGAAACGATATGACCCATTGGCAATCCCAACCGACTTACACTTATAGGATATATTTGTGAAAAAATTTCAAGCGCCTAGCTTTACTCCTTCAAAAGTGAGCTTGCCGTTGACAGACGGACATGGACGACCAAGAATTTACATATACACTTTGTTGGGTCTCAGATCAATATTTCGATATGTTACAAAAAGAATGACGAAATTAGTATAGCCCCATCCAATGGTGGAGCGAATAAAAATGTCATAAAATCCAGTGAGCGTTCACAATGCCCAAAAAATTATTGGGCGTTTTGAACGCATGAGGTAGGTCTTAACGCCCAAAAATGTTTTTGGGCTTTATGAGCTGAAAAAGTTTAATAGGGAAAACGATCTACTCGTATATGCTATCTACATCGGGTTATTAGAGGCTATTTGGAGACTTACTAACACATTGCTTCTAACACCTACGTTGTGGGCTATTCACCCTAGTTCATTCACCCAAGATTGATATAAATGTAAGTACAGCATTAGTGGCGAAGTAATATTCTTCGTCAAGACTTTAATCCATGTATTAACCATCATGAGGTCGTGCTCTCACCCATATTCTTCATCTTCATACGTTTACGATCTATTGCCTAAATTTGCTCAACATTACTTCACTTACAAACCATGTCGTTGTAATCAAATCTCTTGAAACCTTTCAAAGAAAATCCATACATTATTACAACAATACTTAGCTGTGTCTTCAAATATTTTCCTGGAGTTTGTCATAGCCTTGTGTAAACTCAAAGCAATTTGTCATCAATATTCACCTCTCAGCACCAAAATTGTTTACATTGAATGCATCTTCAACCAGAAGTGCTCCATTAATTCCAACATCACAAATATCCAAACATACAGTGTTCATGTACCCTGCTGCTGGACGTTGGATGGCAGGACAATATCAGTTGCTTGATGGTTGATGATGGTCACATTCAAACAATTTTCTGAATAAATATTGACTTTGGTGGCTAGGACGGGCATTGACAAAAGGACCATTTTAACAGTTTACCATTTCACCTCATATTTGTCAACAGCTTCAAATGTATGTGTGTGAGAGTGAAACCAATTGGTTACCAGCAACAACGGAGTCACAAGGACGAATGTATAAATATAGATAAAAAGGTCCTTATAATGATTGTTGCTAAAATAAGAAACAGTCATGTATACACATACGAAAGTATCGATGGAAAGCTTTCCGACACATACATGTGAGTGTTGATGTGTGTCTCTTAGAGGCCATAATAAACGTAAATATTTGTTTGCCTGAGAAATCACATTATTAAACTGTCATTTGCAGTTATTGATATGAAGGACCTTTTTTAATGTCATCTGCCAACACTTGCTATAGGAAAAAAAGGAAAATAAGACATGAAGTGTTTGATAAATAAGTTTGAGAACATTCGCTTCGAATTCAATTTGCTAAAATGTTAACAAAATAACCTTATAAATTTTTTAGGAGAATATTCTTCTAAAACTAACCTCCCTTGCTGTAATCATAAAACCTGTTGTATACCCTACTGAAATAGGTATTATAGTTTATTACATAAGTTTGTAACAATCAAAACTCTAAGTGCAAGAATTATTGTTAAGAAAATGTTGACTTATATACTACATGAGGCTAGAAAGGACAATCCGCATATTTTGGTGTTCATAGTAAAAGGTACGTGGTGGATATCCATACTTCGGATTCCCACCACGTAGGGTATATATAAACAACATTTCGTTAAAATCCGGTGAAACATTCACGATTTCTATAGCAGCTATATAGGAGTATGGTCCGACCTGCGACAAACTCGCCACAACTTAATGTTACAAATTTCAGCAAAATTTGGTATTAAAGAGTCTTATATGGGTTCAGGACCATATATCGGGAGATCGATATATATAACAGATATGTCTAAATATTATGCGGAAGCACGGAACACAGAAAGTACTTCAACAGCAGCAGCTAGCGAAGCATCCAAGGAGGAATCGTCCACACCGCAAGTGTCCAGTGTCCTGAGGAAGAGTGGTTCCACAGCTTTCTCACCTGCTCCCGCATGCATACGGAAGCTCACCATGACAATATCTAACGAATCTTGTGAGGATGAACTCCTGGTGGAATCAAAAGGCGAGGCTAGCAGTGATGGAAGTTCTGAGTCCTGCACAGATAAAATAATTTTGAAAAACAATAACTTTGGTCGAAAAAACAACTACGAAAGTTGTTAATTTTCCTGAAACAATTTATTTTGATTCTCAACGACCCAAAGTACAAATTTGTTTTTGAAAAGCACTCTTTGCAAGCCAAGATATAAAAACAACAACCATGGTTATATGGAGGAATGGTTCGTGGACTAGGAATTCAGGAATTTAAACTACTCAAGGGTACGGGAATGGGAGACACAAAGCCTGTATTCATGCAAAGAGTAGTCTAATTGTTTTGCTTCTTACGTCGCTAAACACTGAAGATTTAATAGTAGCCAGCCATGCAATAAATAAGTCTCATTACTGGTTGGCTTTCCTATATTTGGCACACAATTCAGTCAAGCGGATTACGAAGGCCCTGAATAACTCGCTTGTGTCAGCATGTCCTAGTGCCAAGCCAAATGGCAAACAGCGATCGCCATGGAGGACCCCAGAGCTAGTTCGTCCAAGGAAGGACTGCAGAAAACTCTTTAACAGAAAAAAAGCCGCAAGAGCAACACACGATTGGGACATCTATAAGGCTGAGCTAAGAAAATATAAGAGCGAGCTGAGAAAGGCTCAGAACAAATACTGGGTAGAACTCTGCAGCTCCGTGGAGGATATATCTGTGGCCTCTAGGCTAAGGAAGATTCTGTCCTCGAGACCTATTACAGTGGGGAATATTCAGAAGTCAGAGGATGTATGGACAATGTCTTGTGAGGAAACACTAGAACTACTAGTTAATACACATTTCCCGGGAACCTATCCAACAGACAACGTGGCGCCAGAAGAGGTTGTCACTGGTATGAATTCGTCGTAGGTTATTAGGGAAATTGTGTCTGAGCCGAAAATTCTTTAGACGATAAGAAGTTTCGATTCCTTTTAGTCGCCAGGCCCTGATGATGTATCACCGGTTGAATTACAAGCTGTGTCTGATAGACTGGTTTCCTGGCCTAATATCCCAGGTTCTGCTTGTATCAGGATGTCATATATACCTGTGGGATGGAGGGACACGAAGGTCATTTTCATTCCGAAAACAGGTAAACCCTACCACACTAATGCGAAAGATTTTCGTCCTATTAGTCTGTCATCCTTTATGCTGAAGATTCTTGAGAAGTTGATAGAAACATATCTTAGGGCAAAGATCGCCTGCTTATTAAAGGCATAGAGTGTTCTCTCGCTGTCAAGGAATATATAATGGCAGCCTTTCTTGACAGGAGCTTTTAATAATGTAAAACCGACGCCAATCATAAAGGAGTTGGAGTTTCTAGGCATCAACTCTGCCGTAAGAAAATTTAGTAATAATTTGCTTACTAAAAGACGCTTTATGGCAGGCTTGGGATCTGTGGATCTAAAAAGATGGGTCAGCAGAGGAATACCTCAATGAGGCGTATTGTTTCCTCTACTTTGGAAGAAAGAGGCGAAGAGATGGTCGTGTATGCTGATGACGTGGCAATTGCGGTTAGGAGAAAGTTTCCCAGCATTCTAAAATATATACTTCAGGAAGCTCTACGCGCAGCAGCAAAGTGGGCTACCGAAAGTGGTTTTGGTATAAATCCGTACAAGACAGAAGTAGTTCTTTTCAGCAGGAGATACAGGTTGCCTACAGTGGAACCTGTCTCCTTAGGAGGAGAGAATGTTCCATTTACAGATAGCGCAAGGTACCTGAGTGTTTTGCTGGACAGGAAATTGAACTTCAAATCCAATATTTTAGAAAGGGCAAGAAAGGCAACTCTTGCCCTTTACACCTGCAAGAGAGCCATTGGCAAACGTTGTGGGTTTAGATGGCATTTCATACATTGGGTACATAATGCAGTTGTCAAACCTATAGTGCTATATAGTTTTATGTTCTGGTGGACGGCGCTTCAAAAGTCCTCCTACTGCTCAATACTAAAACGGATCCAAAGGATGGCTTGTTTGTGTATCACAGCCGCACTGAGGACGAAACCATCTGATGCACTGAATTTAATGCTACATCTTATGCCTCTGGACATTGTGGCCAGACAAATTGCTGTGACCACTGCTGTGAGACAAAGGGAGCTTTCTCGTTGGTCATGGGGCTGCTACTGACATTGTGTTATCGTTGATACAATATACGATGTTCCAGGCAGTGTGGATTACGCCCTAACTGAACAGATTTTTGATAAAAAGTACTGTAGTATTATTCCTGATACAACCGACTGAAACTACGATATCCCTGGTAATAGAATCTACTTTGACTTCTATACGGATGGTTCCAAACTAGACGACCAGCTGGGCTATAGAATGTACTCTAAAGATCTAGAACTAGTCGTTCGAAAAGATCGCCGGACCACTGCAGTGTGTATCAAGCGGAGATCCTTGCAGTGATGGAATGGCTAAGATATAATATCATTACGACGATTGCCATAAATATCTACTTAGACAGCCAGCCAGCCAGCAGATCTCTCAACGAGATGGCTCAACAGTTGAAAATTCACCGGGCCTATCTACCACAAGATCAAGGAAATTGCAAAGCGGACGAGCTTGCGAGACTAGGAACTGCCCTACACATTCCAGGCATACTGTAATCTGTGGGTATGCCTCTAGCGACGTGTAAGCTAAGTTTTCAGGACCAGTCCCGAAGGACAAAGAATGATAGATGGTCTCCAAAGAGGTGCCGCACTGGGGCACGCCGTTCGGACTCGGCTATAAAAAGGAGACCCCTTATCATTGAGCTTAAACTTGAATCGGACTGCACTCATTAATATGTGAGAAATTTGGCCCTGTTCCCTAGTGGAATTTTCATGGGCAAAATTTGCAATTTTTTTTATTCGTAATCTATTCCCGAAAACTTTTTTTTATTTGAGTCCCATATTGTCATGGTGGTCTAATATGCCAACTTGGGCCGGTTTTGGTTTTGGGGCGGCCACCTTTGTTATATATATAATTGTTAATGTTCGATAATCAAATTCGTACTCTACTCTCGAAAACCTTTTATTGAAGTCAAATTCCGATCCGATCGGTTCACTTTTGCTTATGGGCGGTTTTGGGCATGTTATGCCTCCCTAGATACTTGGATCACTGAAATTATGTCTTAAGAGAAAATTTCAATGAAATTTCGTCTTCTGAGAAAAATTCACTGAAATTTTGTCTTAAGAGAAAATTTTGTTGATATTTTGTATATAGAGAAAATTTCTGTGACATTTTGTCCTTTGAGAAATTCCGCCAAATTTCTTAAATTGTCCTTAGAGAAAATTTCACTGATTTGTTTTTACAAAATTTCCTGGAATTTTTTATTTATAGTACTGTGTACATATAGTTCAGCTTAGCTGTTCGTCTCATTTTGTTCTTTTCTAAATTTGGCTTTTCCTGTAATATCTGTCCTCAGGCGTTTTTGTCTGTTTCTTATCATTTATATTTCATCTAATTTGTTAATGGTCCCCAGTAATGATCTGTGTGCGTTTTTATTTGGTCGGGCAGGGGTCATCTTCTTCTATGTTGTTGTCATTATTATGCCAAATACATTCCCGTTTAAATATTCCACCCCGTCTGCAGCCCCTTGCAGGCTCTACTCTCCCTATGGACAAGAGTGCTAGG
The DNA here is from genome assembly GCF_963082655.1 of Stomoxys calcitrans. Classification (NCBI taxonomy): domain Eukaryota; kingdom Metazoa; phylum Arthropoda; class Insecta; order Diptera; family Muscidae; genus Stomoxys; species Stomoxys calcitrans. Next base: position 26,093,812 of record NC_081556.1, read on the forward strand.
GCACTTCACTTTGTTGGGGCCACAATAGTTGTAACCAATTAAGAAAATTAAACGTGTTATGGCTACCAAACAAAAAGGGTCATTGTCACCAAATGTCGAGTGCAGTCGAGCGTTAAATATTCGTAAGGACATGACATTTAGCAGCAAGCCAGAAATGTTTGATATGTTTATTACGGGTGATTAATAAAAATGTATTCGAATGCCTCGAAATGTTGGGTGTGGGGGGATTTGTATATATGTATATCTCTGTGTGTGTGTGTGTGTGAGTATGTCCCATTACGCCTTCTGTCACAGGAATTTCAATGACGATGAGTGTTCCATTTTTCCTCGAAACAAGTTAATTAAAATATGAAAAGCATATGTACGATATGATTGTCCCCTTCGTCATGAATAGAATGGTCAATATTTTATGACCTGCATTAATTGGACATTTACTTTTGTTTTACAAAAAATATTTTATGGCTTTAAATATTTAGAGAAAATGGATATTTGAGTAAGGAAAACTAACAGGAGTTTAGAATTGTAATGAAAGTTCCAATATATTGTGCATTGAAAATTATGGTTAAGTCTAATTCGGATTAGAGTTCAATTCGGAAAGTGTTAAGTCGGAGGCCACCGTAGCGCAGAGGTTAGCATGTCCGCCTATGACGCTGAACGCCTGGGTTCGAAAACTGGCGAGAACACCAGCAACAAAAAAAAATTTCACCGGTGGTTTTCCCCTCCTAATGCTGGCGACATTTGTTAGGTACTATGCCATGTAAAACTTCTCTCCAAAGAGGTGTCGCACTGCGGCTCGCCGTTCGGACTCGGGTATAAAAAGGAGGCCCCTTACCATTGAGCTTAAACTTGAATCGGACTGCACTCCTTCATATGTGAGAAGTTTGCTCCTGTTCTTTGGTGGAATGGACTGAACCAAGGCTTTAAGAAACTGCTCCTAATTTTGTTAATTTTATTGCACAATGAAAAAACATTAACCAATCTATAGGAATAGCTGTGAAATCTGTGCTTGGGTACTATATGGAGGTTTATGGCACCCAAGCTTTCTTTGGGTTGGGGCATGGGTATAGTACAAAAATTGCGTTTTCTGTCAATGAAACGCATTCTCGTCACAAGAAGTCAAGTGTCACTACACACTTCTATTTTCTATTATATCTTGTTTCATTAAAATTGCTCAATATTAACTTTGGCACTGATATATGATTTTGTATACTGATTTAATTTTTTTCCTTTTCTACATGTAACAACATGTGTTCATCACATTTTCCAATTTTGTATATAGTCATGAGATTTTTCTTCAAAAGCCCCGCACGTTTGGTTGGCCAATTTATGTCGGATTCTCACCATGCCATGCCGCCAAGTAACCAAAAGCAGCATCATATATTCATGCAACATTTTTTCTTGTGACAACTGCAATATAAATCGAATCTGCCAATTTCCACGGTCTGCTTGGATGGAGTGGTATGTTCACATCAAGTTTTCCAAAAAAACAACTCCAATTCAGTCTACTGACATTGCAAAAAGTAAATGATGAGTGGGACGGGGTAAAAACTATTCTTCAGTCAATATGAACATGAGAGTTGCACACGAAACATGACACTGGGATAAACCATGCAGACATGTTGACAATGATGACATTCTGTCAACCACTTTTCCTATAATGCCGTAACACACTTACACACAAAAGCATGCATACGATGGCGGTGCTAAAAGTAGCCGACCTGATATATAGATGGCGGTAGTTGTATGAAAACATATATTTTCGTGAAAAGTGGCAACCTTATCAAACAAATGTTTAAGTTTTAAGTCGCTACGGTGTATAGTGAGAGAAAATCGAATAAAACTGGTAGGGATAACGCTTTGAAATATTGCATGGTTAGACCTGAGGTGTCATGTACACAATTGTAAGGCCTTGGGTCCTCCGGGCGTCTCTTGGCAGGCGCCTATAGTTGGTCACCTCGGCATTTCGATAGCAATTTTAGTTAAAAACAAGTAAAGGCGAGCTAAGTTCAGCCGGGCCAAATCTTGGGAACCTACTACCATGGATTCTGCTAAAATATAGGTGCTATATCTTGTTATAGACCGAATTAGACCGTTCTTGCGCAGTTGCTGAGAGTCATAACAGAACACCATGTACAAAATTTCAACCAAATCGAATGAAAATTGCGGCTCCCAAGGGCTCAAGAAGTTAAATCGGGTGATTGGTTTATATGGGATCTATATCAGGTTATACACAGATTTAAACCATACTTGGCACAGTTGTTGGAAGTCAAAATGTGCAACACTTCAGCCAAATCGGACAAAATGTGCTATATCGTGTTATAGACCGATTTGGAGCATACTTGGAAAAGTTGCTGAAAGTCATAACAGAACACTGCATGCAAAATTTCAGCCAAATCGGACAAAAATTGCGTCTTGTAAGGGCTCAAAAATCAAATCGGGAGACCGGTTTGTATGGGGGTTATCTCATGTTATAAACCAATTTGGACCGTACTTGGGCCAGTTGTTGGAAGTCATAACATAACACTATCTGCATAATTTGAGCCAAATGAGACAAAAATTGCGGCTTGTAAGGGCTCAAGAAGTTAAATCGGGAGATCGGTTTCTATGGGGATTGTATCAAGTTATTGGCCAATTTGAACCGTACTAGGCAGAACACTACATGCACAATTTCAGCCAATACGGATACGAATTGCGACTTGTAAAGGCTCAAGAAGTCAAATCGGGAGAACGGTTTATATGGGATCTATATCTTAATCTGAACCGATATGCTCTATTTGCTATATCTAAATCTGGACCGATTTCCCTGAAATCCACCAATAAGTTCGAAAGTCATAAGAAGATCCTTTCCTGCCAAATTTCGGGAGAATCGGTTATCAAATGAGCACTTCTCAAAACCGGATGAACATATATGTGGGAGCTATATCTAAATCTGAACCGATTTCTTTAAAATTCACCAGTAATTTCGAAAGTCAGTAGAAAATCATTCCTGCCGAATATCTAGAGAATCGTTTAACAAGTGAGCACTTTATTGCAGAATTTCCCAAAATCGGACGGACATATACATGGGAGCTATGTTTTAATCTGAATCGATTTGGAGCAAACTTCATAGATGTTGTGGAAGTCGTCGCAAAAAGCGTTGTACAACGTCATGGGGTATCTTTGAGTGGAAGGCCCCCATGGTGGTGGTTGGAGGATTTAGGGGGTGCTGTTGACCCCCAGAACTGTGGTCCCGAATATGGGTATCAGTTTCGTTCTCTACTCCCAAATACCTTTCATTTGTTCCATATATTGCCATGACCGACCAATATGTATGTCCGATTTGGGGGTGATTTTGGTGGTCCCCCATATACTTAGCCCTGAAAAAATATCAGCATCCCCCCATATTGTCGTTGGTTTAAGGGGAGTTTATGGTCAAATACCTTTTGAGCCACATATTGACCTTTAGCCACATATTGCCAAGGTCGGTAAATTTGTACTCTTTCGGGTTTATTTTGGGGAAGGGGAGGTGCTCCAAATACTTGGTCCCACATTTGGATATTAGATGGTCAGTAAATAATTGCTGTTTTGGGAAACGAGTAGACCCCCAGGAAATTGGTTTCTATCTATCAATTTCGTGGTCTCCTCCCCTATACCTTTCATTTAAGTCCCCCATTGTCATGGTCGGTAAATATGTCTGAGTTGGGGTGTTTTAGGGAGAGTGGTCGTCATTCAAACACTTAGATCGAAAATATGTCAGCATCGTGCTCTGCTCTCAAATATCATTTATTTAAACCCCATTATTTGTCAACGCCGACTATATGAAAAATCCGCAATTATTTTTTTGGCAATCTAATAGATATCGAATTCGTTTTCTAATCTCAAATGGCTTTAATTTAAACCCCCTATTGGAAAACTATTAAAATATATCAATATCGAGCTCTACTCTCCTTAAGACCCAAAGTGTCATGGTGAGCAGATACGTCCTATTTGGGGGTTGTTCTGGGGATGGGATGTCCCCCAGATAGTAGGACCCGAATGTTGATATCAGATTCGTGGCCTACTCCCAATTACTTTTCATTTGAGCCTCATATTTCTATAGTCAGCATACATGTACTGTTTGGAGGGAGTTTTGGGGGATGGGGCGGCCACTAACTGAATTGGCCCTAAATATATATATATATATCAGATTCGTGTTCTACTATAGTATACCTCTTATTTGAGCGGTGTATTGGGTGTGAGGTGATCCCATAGACACTTTTTCCCGAATATTGGTGTCACATTCATGCTTTACTCCCAAAGACCTTTCATTTGAGCCCAATATTGCAATGGTTAATTTGTCACCTTTGGTGGGTGTTTTTGGAGGATTGGAGGGACGGTCGCACATTTCGATATAAGATTCATATTGTACTCGCAAATATTTTTCATTTGAGTCCCATATTGCAATGGTCGATATATAAGACCGATTTATGGGTGTTTTGGGGGTTGTAGTGTAGTGGGGGGCGGGGGTCCCCCCTAGGTACCATATCCGAAATTTGGTTACCTATTTTTTGTTTTTAGGTTACTGTAAGTGTGTAAACAAAATTTCGCTTAAATCGTCTTACCCATTTCGGAGATCTGGCGTTTCTGAAAATTAGGGTAAGGGGGAGGATGCACCCCCCTTCAAATATCAAAAAATTAAGTACCCTATTTTCACCACGGGATCATTATGCACCATCTGCGAAAATTTCGGTTCAGCCGTTTTTGAGTCTATACGGAACAGACAAACAAACAAATACAAATTGATTTATAGGGACATAGCTAAATCGAATTATAAAGTGATTCTGAGTCGATCGGTATACTTATCAATGGGTCTTTCTTTATTCCTTCTGGGTGTTACAATTAAATGCACCAAGTTATAATACCCTGTACCACAGTAGTGATGCAGGGTATACAACTATACCATTTGAGAATGGATAGAGTCGAATATCCCCGAAACCAGTAGAGATATTTTTGAACTAAAGCAGATTTTTTGATTTTGAAGCACTATACAGCAAGACAATTTTTGAAATCGTACCACAAATGAAGATTTGCTAACCCGAAAAATGAGATAACCAACTTTAGGGCCTTGCCAAGAGGCGCCTGAACCAACTAGAGCCTTGAAATTTTACATAAATAGTAAAGAACTCTCTCTACCCGTTCTCAAATGGCATATTTTTAACCAGTTTTTTCCGAGTCTATCACACCGTGTTGAGGTGGTATCACTAATGTCTCAACGGAAAAAGATTTACAAGCAGATAGATTGCTATTTCATGGAACTGGATAGCTCTTACTGCAAACAGGATATAGAAGCTATTGAAAGTCGGTAGAAAAATATGTACCTTGCTAGAAGCAGAAAAATTGTAGAAAATTGTTCCAAAATTTGTCTATTTTCTTTGTTACAAATACTTTTGAGACCGCCCTCGTATATGGTCTTTCAATCAAACGAGATATAGCATAATCGTTATGCTGGAGTTCATCACCAGGGGATTCACGATTTTATTAGTACAGCGAGCGACTGTGTATTTCATAGCAGCTTGTTTTTCCCAAAATGACATATGAGCAACAAGAACTCATGCATACAGGACCCCATTAAATCCGTGACAACGAGGCAATCACCAAAGTTGGCAGTGCCCTTGAACATGAATGAAAATCAGAGTTAATTTGGAGAAAAGATATAATTTTAATTGAAGTTGAAAACGAATTAAAATTCTTTAATTTTTAATATTCGCAAAATTCAATTGAAATATGGTTTGATTGTGGCAGAAAAGGTACCAACAATGATGGAAATTGGGAAACAAAGTGTAGTTTGTTACTTTGATCTTTGCATAACAGAAAATTAAAATTTTTGTCTGCTGAATTTAATTAAACAGCGACGTGTTTGCAGAGTTGTAATGGTTGCAATACATTGCCTAGCCATGATGTTCAACGACATTGAGTTTAAAATAGCATAGTGATGGTGTCGTCCTCTGTTCGACAAAATCCAAGCATACACGATGCAAAGAGCAGACCTTGAAGTTCCATTGTATCCGTACTTTATTCAGATTTACATACGGCTATCAAGTTTTAATCTACTGACTAGTTCTCAACTACTTTGAAGTATTCAAGGTTCGGTTTTGTTCGACTTTTATGCATTAATTTAAATGATTTTGTTCACAGAACCACCGGATTTCGAATTTCTAGTATGTGTGAGACGGTCTCTTTAACTTTTGTTATTGATTTTCTTCTAAACATTATAAAACAATTTTGCTTACACTAAACAAGCACACGTGCTGTGTAAGTAAGCATAGCCACAAGCTAGAATGATGGAGAAAAATTTGTCTTACCGTCAATTGTAACAATTCTATTTTTGTTCGCCAAAATACAGACGCCTGCACGCAATCGTTGCTTAAAATTTGTAAAAGACTGATGACCTGGAAAGAGAAGACGTTTATTGTAAGGATCTTTTTCTTATGCCAAGGTTTTTGGAAGTACAAAAGTTTCGTCTAAAGGAATCCATTCTTCAACAATGATGATGTAGAGGATGAGGAAGATAGAATTGCTCAAGAGTAATGGCCAACAATTTTTCACCATAATACACACGAAACGATACAATAAAAATGTATGTCATAGACACAGACCTACATATACATTCATATTCAGTTTGTACATAAACACAGCCAGCGTGAAATATATATATGGTCAAACGGAAACGGATGTATAGCAATGGCATTTGTTCCTTTTAAAATAATAGAATTGGATGCTTGTGAGCCAACAAACTCGAGAAAAGAAATGTGTATAATGATAAGAATACATTTTAAGGATATTTTTTGGTATCCCAACAAGTGTAGGATATTACAAGCAGGACAAACAACTTAATTATATTGGGTTGCCCAAAAAGTAATTGCGGATTTTTTAAAAGAAAGTAAATGCATTTTTAATAAAACTTAGAATGAACTTTAATCAAATATACTTTTTTTACACTTTTTTCTAAAGAAAGCTAAAAGTAACAGCTGATAACTGACAGAAGAAAGAATGCAATTACAGAGTCACAAGCTGTGAAAAAATTTGTCAACGCCGACTATATGAAAAATCCGCAATTACTTTTTGGGCAACCCAATAGTTAACAAGTAAAAGCGTGCTGATTTCGGCGAGGACGAATCTTATATACCCTCCACCATGGATTGCATTTGTCAAGTTCTATGCCCGGTATCTTTTTATACACAAACAAAGGGTAATTGATAAAAATTGATATGCTATTGAAGCTACATGAGGTCAAGAACCGATTCGGGCCATACTTGGCTTAGATGTTGGAGAGCACAGAAGATACCATTCAAATTGGACAAGAGTTGCGCCCTATAGAGGTACAAGAAGTAAAATCGAGAAGATTGGTTTATATGAGATTAGGTTATACAAACAGTCCCTGTGCAAAATTTCAGCAAATCGGATAAAAATTACTCCCCATAGAAGCTTAAGAAGTAAAATCGGGCGACCGGTTTGTATGAGAGCTATATCAGGTTATATGGGAGCTATATCAGGTTATGGCGGCACATATGTTAGAGGTTATACAAACAGTCACTGTGCAAATTTCAGCACATCGGATAAAAATTACTCCCCATAGAGGCTTAAGAAGTAAGATCGGGCGATCGGTTTGTATGAAAGCTATATGAGGTTATATGGGAGCTGTATCAGGTTGTGGAGCCACATATGTTAGAGGTTATACAAACAGTCACTGTGCAAAATTTCAGCAAATCGGATAAAAATTACTCCCCATAGAAGCTTAAGAAGTAAAATCGGGAGATAGGGTTGTATGAGAGCTATATGAGGTGATATGGGAGCTATATCAGGTTATGGAGGCACATATGTTAGAGGTTATACAAACAGTCACTGTGCAAAATTTTTAGCACATCGGATAAAAATTACTCCCCATAGAGGCTTACGAAGTAAAATCGGGAGACCGGTTTGTATGAGAGCTATATAAGGTTATATGGGAGCTATATCAGGTTATGGATCCACATATGTTAGAGGCTGAACAAACAGTCACTGTGCAAAATTTCAGCATATCGGATAAAAATGACTCCCCATATCTTAGAAGCTATACAAACAATCACTGTTCAAAATTTCAGCACATCGGATAAAACTTACTGCCCATAGAATCTTAAGAAGTAAAATCAGGAGATCAGTTTGTATGGCAGCTATATGAGGTTATGGACCGATTCACAAATATTTGGCACGCATGTTAGAGACCAATAAAAAGTGACTGTACAAAATTTCAGCCACATCAGATAAGAAATATTCCCTCTAGAGGGTCAAAAATTATAATCGCTAGATCAGTTCATATGTGAGCTGTATCATGTTTTAGGCCGATTCGGACAACAGCTGACAAATCTCTTAAATATCATAGAACAAAATTTCAGACAAATCGGATAAGAATTGCGCTGTCTAGAGAAATCGGTTTTAATGGGAGCTACATTTAAATATGGACCAATATGGCCCATTTGCAGTCCCGAGCGATCTACACTAATTTGCATATTAGTGCAAAATTTCACTAGGCAGACAATATCACAGACAGACGGACGGATATGGCTAAATCGACTTAAAGTTCCACAGTGATCTAGATGTTACGAAAGAGTTAACTCTAGTATATAAAAATCTCGGATACGAGGTCTGATCAACAAATAACCGTTGTTTTAAATATTTATACCCTCCACCGGAGGTTAGGGGGTATATTCATTAAGTCATTCCGTTTGCAACACATCGAAATAACAATTTCCGACCCTACAAAGAATTGGGTTGCCCAAAAAGTAATTGCGGATTTTTTAAAAGAAAGTGAATGCATTTTTAATAAAACTTAGAATGGACTTTAATCAAATATACATTTTTTACACTTTTTTCTAAAGCAAGCTAAAAGTAACAGCTGATAACTGACAGAAGAAAGAATGCAATTAAAGAGTCACTAGCTGTGAAAAAATTGTCAACGCCGACTATATGAAAAATCCGCAATTACTTTTTGAGCAACCCAATATATATATTTCGGATCGTGGTAAAATTCTAAGACGATTTAATGATGTCCGTGTGTCTCTCCGTCTATCCGTCTGTCCGTCTATACATCTGTCCGTTTATCCGTCTGTCCGTCCGTCTGTTGTAATCACTCAACAGCCTTCAAAAATTGAGATATTGAGCTGAAATTTGGCACAGATACGAATTTTTGATGCACGCTGGTTAAATTCTTAAACGGGCCAAATCGGACCATATTTGGATATAGCTGCCATATAGACCGATCTGCCAATAAAGGGTCTAATGCTCATGAATGCTTCATTTTTTATCAGATTTCGCTGAAATTTAAAACAGTGAGTAGCTTAAGGCTTCTCGACATCTGGCCCAAATATGGTTCAGATCCGACTATATTTAGATATAGCTGTCATATAGACCGATATGCCGATAAAGGGTCTGAAGCCCATAAAAGCTCTATTTATTACCCGATTTCGCTGAAATGGGTAAAACAGTGGGTAGTCTTAGTTCTCCTAACATCCGTACCAAATATGGTTCGGATCGGACTATATTTAGATATAGCTGCAATATAGACTGATCTGACGATAAAGCCCATAAAGCTTTATTTATTACCCGATTTCGCTGAAATGGGTAGAACAGTTTTCCTGACATCCGTACCAAATATGGTTCAGATCGGACTATAATTAGATATAGCTGCCATACAGACCGTTATCTCGATAAAGGGCCTAAAGCTCATAACAACTTTATTTTTTATACGATTTCGCTGAAATTTAAAACAGTAAGTAGTTTTAGGCCACCCGCTATCCAATCCAAATATGCTAAAGATCGGACTGTATTTAGATATATCTGTCATATAAACCGATGTGCCGATTAAGGGTCTGAAGCTCATAAAAGCTTTATTTATTACCCGATTTTGTTGAAATTTTAACTACAAAATTCAACAGTGACTTTTATTTGTTAGCCGTGTCGAATTTGGGTGCATCCGTGTCGAATTTGGGTGCATAAGTTATCCAATTTTCACCAAATTGTGCCGAAAGGGGGTTTTCATAAATACCCGAGGTGGTGGGTATCCAAAGTTAGGCCCGGCCGAACTTAATGCCTTTTTACTTGTTTCATCATGATATCCACAATGCGTTCCATGGTTTTGAGTAGAAAGAATGTAAGGCTTATAGGTCTGTAGGCCTTTGGTGTAGCATAACTTGCCTTGCCTGGCTTGGGTATAAGTACCACCCTTACCTCCTTTCAGGCTTTCGGAGTATATGCCAGTCCTAGGCACGCTGTGAAAATACAGGCCATATGGGGCGTCATATAGTCCACCTCCTTCTGTAGTTACGCCGGATATATTCCATCAGGTCCGGGCGACTTACATGGTTTGGAGCTCCTCAAGACTTCCTTTACCATAAAGTCTGTAGTAATAAGCCTTCGATCAATCTCATTGTTCCAGGATTCGGGTGGCTTCGTGAGATCCGGCGCATCCTGTTAGAAATGCGTTTTCCTCAAAAGCCTCAACATGTCCAAAGATGTATCTGGGTATGCAAATGCAAATTTGCCCATGAACATTCCATTCATTACACCGGAAATATTCCATCAGGTCCGGGCGACTTATATGGTTTGGAGCTCCTCAAGGCTTCCTTTACCATAAAGTCTGTATTCATAAGCCTTCGATCAATCTCATTGTTCCAGGATTCGGGCGGCTTCGTGAGTTCCGGCGCATCCTGTGGGAAATGCGTTTTCGTCAAAAGCCTCAACATGTCCAAAGTTGTATCTGGGTATGCAAATGCAAATTTGCCCATGAACATTCCATTAAGGAATAGGGGAAAACTTCCTACATATAAAGGAGGGCTGCCCCTTCAAGTTTAAGTTAAATGATAAGTAACCTCCTTTTTAGAGCTGAGTGCGAACGGCGCGACGCAGTGCGACACCTTTTTGGGAAGAAGTTTAAAATAGTACCTCATAAATGTCATCAACATTAGGCGGGGAAAACTATTTTCTGAAAATTATTTTCTGATGTTCACGTCAGGGTTTAAACCCAAGCGTTCGGCTTCTTAGGCAGACATACTAAACTCAGCGCTTCTGTGGCCACCTGTCTCTATGTAAATCTCTCAATTTTCCTCGAGTGTGTAATGTATTTATTTATGTTTTCTTAAACTTCAAACCTCACGCAAATAATACAATGAAGTATTGCCTTCCGCACAAGAGAATGGCTCATTCCGTTCATATAAAGTATCCAAATTCCATGTAATGCATCCTGAAAAAATATCGTTTTTGCAAATACGTAACAAAAAACCTGCAGAAAAATAGAATTTCCACAGAAAAAAACCAACAATATAGACATACTCCAATTGAATACACTCACACACTCATGCAAATCTATTCACAAAAATAGGGCAGACTGACGGAGATTTATCACAAGAAATACAAAACAAATGCCTTTTGTTTCAATGATAAATCACAAATTCGGAGGCAAGCAACAGAAATACAATGAGACAGGATATTTTCTAAGGCTGCCGCTAGCTACTAGTCGCCAGTGATGAAGTGAAGGACATCACAAGGAAGAAGACGAAGAAGAATGTGACGCCCGGTTGTCTTCCACGGCCATATGTTGAGGCATCCATTCATTTATTCATTCATACCTTGCGACAATAGAAAGCATTGGAAAAGATCACAACATTAAATCGGTTACAAGAGAACACGTAATGCCCCTCACAAAAAAGGTAGAACCGGAGGTGTGGGCTACCAAAGAATACCACCGAAAGGCAACAGACATCAACAAATTTTCACATTTCAGGTCATGCAATAAATGGAAGTCGACACACACACGCACATTCTCACACCACTGCATTCATTTCAGGCGTACAAGTCTCAAGGATCTGTTTAAATATGTACCTTTATGGGTCGACCGAAAAAAGGTAGAGCAATTTTTTAAAGGATATTTTCCATAAAGTTCATTAATAATTTAGTGAATTTACAGAAAATGGTTTAGGAAGTGTTGAAGTTGTTTTGTGTTTCCTTTCCATCCTTTCCGCCAAGGTTTCTACAACTTGCCATCGATGGATGGAGTTCACATTAAATTTATTCAGTCATTTGTTTGTTAAAGATAGCAAGCACGTGAGTGACAATAGGTATAAACAAACAGCTAACCGAAATAAGAATATTAAGCCGATTGACCCTGAGGATTCAAAAGGCATGTATTTTACGGAAAATAAACATAGAATTTCATGAAGGCATATGGCAAAAACTCTTAGGGGAATATTAAAAAATTTAACATGGGTTTAAAGTTTTAAGTTCACACTAAAAGGATGTTATGGAATGGAAGGGGAAGAATAATGGAGCTATAGTGTTGAAGTAGAAGAAGATTTAATACACATATCTAAAAGAGAGGAACTTTTATTAAGTACTGCAACCCCTGTCAGATGTTTTAAAAAAAATTGGTCAATGATGAAGTAAAATGATTTTAAATTTACTTCATTGGTCAAAAATTAAATAAAGTGATTTTAAATTTGCATCATTGACAAATTGGTGATGTTGAAAATGATATATGTGGATTCATCTTGATTCTATCTATAATGAGGGGTAAAAAACATATTCCGGTTTTAACTCCTTGAAATATTGGCCTTTTATACTATTTAGCATAAATCAATGCTATTAACTACAATGATTTCCAATACAATTGAGAGAAGATCAGATGGAAAAAACACGACTAATAGCACGTTTACATTGAATTTTTTATGACCAGGATTTAACCAAATTCAAAAACAAATCCTGTAAGTTTACACAGCGTTTTTGGGAATTTAAGTGACATACACAAGGATGAATTCGTATACATGAATATGCATATCGCACACAATCATTTACCATTCTTGAAACAGTTCCATATTGTAGTACTTTTCTCGATTATTCATTCATGAAATCGGGTTAATGTGGAATTTAAAAATAAATCCTGCAAAAATGGAATGGGATGATAAAACCTGCAAACAACACAGAATTTTGCACTTATATCTCGAAAAGGCCATAAATCCGGATTTAGTGGACAATGTAAACCGAAATTGAACTTGTGCTGTTGGTATATTAACTGCGCCCTCTAGAGCTTCAAGAAGTTAAATCTGTAGATCGATTTATATGACAGATATATCAGGTTATGAACCGATTTGAACCATACTCGGCGCAGTTATTGGAAGTCTTAGCAAAACACCACAATCATTTCATTTAAATCGGATTGTGGCTTCTAGAGGATCAAGAAGTCAAGAAGATTGTTGTTGTTAATGTAGCAGTTTATTGTGTTCTATCTTTCGTCTGCTTGATTCTGTTGAGTGTCAAGACCCAGGGAGGTCAAATTCTTCAGGTGCAATGGGAGGCGGTCGTTTTCCATGGACGACATTCGCCCGGTAGCCATTTACCACATCTGCTACCTTGTCTGCATGTTGTCTAGACCTGCTTGATATGAAGCTTGATCTAGATGTTCTCTCTCGTAGCGCTGAACATCACGCTTTAGATCATGTAGATCTACCTTAAGGCTTCATGGCGATGGATAATTATCCACAAGATGATGAATTGGATGTTCTTTGCGATAACGGCCCAAAAGGTATTGCTTAGACAGCATGTAGTTATGTCTTCACACTGGTAGGATCATTGTCTCCTGATGGAGGTGGTCCACATGAGAACTGAGGAGACAGCCAGTCGCAGTTCGGGGGACGGCATTCTGATAGATCTGAATGTTATTCCACTGCGTGTCACAGAGATGATGAGACCGAACTGGCTCTGCATAACTTACCACAGACCAGCGAATTGCTTTGTACGTGATTAACAAGGTTTCTTTATCAGCACCCCAAGTGCAGCCGGCAGGTGACTTGAGGACCTTGTTTCTACTTTTGACTTTATCGCAAATTGCTGTGGCAAGTGGGCAGCATGTGTAAGAGCTATCAAATGTGACGCAAAGTATTTTGGGACACTTGATGGTCGGAATCATTTTTCCATCGATCATCACAATCAGATTTGGTGGCAGATATCTTCAGATTTCTTGCAACGAAATATGAGGCAAGTTCGTTGAGGTAGACGTTCAACCTATCGCAGATGTCAACAATGGGTGGGGGCCTGATGCTATGATCGTACAATCGTCCGCATATGATAAATCTCTATGCCATCTGGAGGAGGTGGAATGGAGTATAGGTAGAGGTTGAACAGTGCCGGAGATATCACCCCACCTTGGGGAACTCCCTATTTCCTTCTACTGTGCTTCGACTACTTATCCCTATATTCCACAAATGATTGGCGAACACACAGATAATTCGCGACCCAGCGTTTCAAGCCTGACTGGAGGGACGTGTTGGCGATGTCCTCAAATAATTTGGTATGGCTTACCGTGCCGAATAACTTTGATAGGTCCAGTGCCACGAGGACCGTCCTATCACATGGTCTGGGATGATTGAAGCGGTGATGGAATGCAAAGCTGTTGTTGTACTATGCAGTCTTCGAAATCCATGTTGATGCTAGGCGAATGGAAATTCTCCTACGAGACGCGGGAGGAGTAATGCCTCAAGCGTCTTTGCCACTGGTGAGAGAAGGGAGATCGGTCTGTACGACTGCCCCAAACTCGGATCCTTTCACTCTGCCCATTTTCCAGACATTGGGAACTATAAAAGTGTTCAAAGACAGGTTGAGGACAATAGTAAGGTTCTCAACTCCAGATGAACCCAGATTCTTCAACATCAATGTTGAGATTCCGTCGGGGCCCAACGCCTTAGAAGATTTGGCGCCACGGATGACATTCGTAACTTCGCCTGAAGATTGAAGATTGTTTTGTATGACAGCTATATCTGGTACTGAAACGGTGATGAAAGTCATAGCAAAACTGTACGTACAAAATTTCAGCCCAAAGGGACAAGAATTTTGCCCTCAAGAGACCGGGAGATCGGTTAATATCGCAAATGCAAATGCAAGTTTGCCCAAAAACATTCCATTAAGGACAAGGGGAAATAAGGGCCTCCTTTTTGTAACCGAATGACATGCCGCAGTGCGACACCTCTTTGGGAAGGGGTTTTTACGGCATAGTACCTCATAAATGTGCGCCAGAATTTAAACCCAGTCCTTCGGCTTCATAGGTGGACATGCTAACCACTGTGCTACGGCGGCCTGCAAATGAAATAAGTCCCTGAAACAAGTCCAAAAACGAATGGAAATTGTTTGGGGCTTATTTTACATTTTCTTTGGGGGTTGTTTTATTGGGGTTTATTTCGCATAGCCATGATAAGGGATGTGGAGGATATAAAGGCCACCATAGCGCAGAGATTAGCTTGTCTACCTACGTCGCTTAACGCTTGGGTTCGTATCTTGGCGAGAACACCAGAACAAATTCTCAGCTGTGGTTCTGATGATGCTATTAATATTTTTGAGGTACTTTCCCGTGTAAAGATTTATCGCCAAAGAGGTGTCGCACTGCAGTATGCCTTTCGGTCTAGGCTATAAAAAGGAGGCCCCCTATCATTGAGCTTAAAGTTGATTCAGATGGCACTCGTTGACTCGAGTATGTGAGAAAATGACCCCTGTTCCTCAATGGAATGTTCATGGGCAAATTTATAAGGGATACAGTGGCACGTAACACCCCACAGGGCAACAGGCGGGCAGTTTTTAACCACTGCTGTGGGTGACCACCATAAATAGTTTACTACAGCTCATAACTGAAGGGGGATTTGAATCAATCTGCTAAAGGGTGATTTTTTAGCTATTATCTTTTTGCTTGCAAATTATTGAATTTCATTATCAAAATGCGTGTTCTGTTAAGAAAGTTCGGGACCGGTCAATTGGCTAGGCGGCCAATGCGATTTTACGCCTTTAGACTATTTTTTGTAGGGCTATGTTAAAGCTCAAGTCTATACAGACAAGCCCCCTTGTGTGTTTTTATACCCACCACCGAGGGATGGAGATATATTCATTTTGTCATTCCGTTTGCAACACATCGGAATATCCATTTCCGACCCTACAAAGTATATATATTCTTGATCAGCGTAAACATCTAAGGCCATCTAGCCATATCCGTCCGTCTTTCTGTTGAAATGACGCTAGTCTTTAAAAATAGAGATATTGAGCTGAAATTTTGCACAGATTTTTTTTTTGTCCATAAGAAGGTTAAGTTCGAGGATGGGATATATCGGACTATATACTTATATAGCCCACATATGGACCGATCAGCCGATTTAGGGTCTTAGGCCCATCAAAGCCACATTTATTATCCGATTTTGCTGAAATTTCGGACAGTGAGTTGTGTTAGGCCACTCGACAACCTTCTTTAATTTTGCCTAGATCGGTTCTGATTTGGATATAGCTGCCATATAGACCGATAGCTCCATTTAAGGTCTTAGGTCCATAAAATATGCATTTATTGTCCGATTTCGCCGAAATTTGGGACAGTGAGTTGTGTTTGGCCCTTCAACATTCTTCTTCAATATGGCTCAGATCGGTCCAGATTTGGATTTTGCTGCCATAAAGACCGATTTCTCGATTTAAGGTTTTGGGGCCTTAAAAGACGCATTTATTGTCCGATTTCGCCGAAATTTGGGACAGTGAGTTGTGTTTGGCTCTTCGAACATGGCTCAAATCGGTCCAGATTTGGATATATCTGCCATAAAAACCTATATTTTGATTTAAAGTCTTGGCCCCATAAAATCCGCATTTATAATCCGATTTCACTGAAATTTGACACAGTGACTTATGTGAGAACTTTCGACATACGTGTCGTATATAGTTCAGATCGGTTTATTTTTAGATATAGCTATTAGAAAGATCATGATTTCGATATAGCTGCTATTGGGCATAAGCTATGCATTTTTCACCGGATTTTGACGAAAGGTGGTTTACGTATATACCCGAGGTGGTGGGTATCCAAAGTTCGGCCCGGCCGATCTTAAAGCCTTTTTACTTGTTTTTGGTTGAAAAACTTTCCTATAGCTCTTAAAAAATTATCGCTTACATTCTTGATCGCCATAACTTTTAAGTAAATCTAGCCATGTCCGTCCGTCTTTCCACGGAAAGCACAATTATTTCGAGATTTGCCTGAACTTTGGGAGGTGGCACTTTTTTATGACTTCCAACAGCCATGACAAGTACTGTTCATATTGGTCAATAATTTGATATAGCTCTTTTATATTTGAGGAAAGTCTTTCAAAGAACTTGACTAATGCGATCCATGATAGAGGATATATAAGATTCGGCCCGATCGAACTTTACACGCTTTTACTTGTTTGATATCAGAAGAGGGAATGGACCCTCCCCCATATCCCAATTGTCAAAAACGTCAAATAATCTGAGGGAAGGCATCACGCCTAAATCTACCCAAACTGACCGGTTTATTGTTTGGGACAATATGGTTATTAAATGCAAGGTAGTGGAATACGAAAACTGATTACAATTTTGGGGTCAAGTACAAGGGGGGACGCCCTACCTCAAAAACCACCCCACTCTGACTTTATTCAGACACCTATGCTCATATTTTTTATAGACGTTTCCCTTAAATATAGTTTCCCATTACGTGACCTCTGGTTGTACTATGAGTTTCTTGGGGAAGTTTCTGATTTCAATGCACGGCCGTTGAATACTCGTCCGCAGTGTAGTCATTAATATGTGCGAGTATATACAAATGTATCGCCTAATTTACGCTTCCAAGGCCTTTGCTCCTTTTGTCTTGCCTTCAATAGAAATATTTCTTAAGGTTTAACATGTTTAATCTAGATGGCATCATTTACAAAATACGTTTTAAATTAAAATAGAGGTTTTTTGTAACTAAAATATTCTTAATTTTTGTCTCCAAAATTGAACATACCAAAAATGTAGTATGCATATTAAAAAGATACGTAACTCGTTTTGAGGTCAATTATCAAAAATACTCTGCCATAAATCACTACTCATTTAACCACCCAGAAATCATGACTTTACGTCTTTTTAGTTCATTTCCGTCTGCGGTAGCCTTAAAGCGCACTTCAAAAGCTTTCATTTGTTTTATGAATCCGGCTTATCAGTGTTAGTTTCCTTTGGCACTAACTAACCCCGTACAAGACCAATGCCACCCACTTCCTTCCTTTGGCAGTTACTTTGTGGTCTAAAGCTATTTTATTCTCGGCTGGCAAGGCTTGCAGCTCTATAAAAAAAAAAATGTTTATACGAGGTGTGTAGCCCTCACTAGCTGGCTGACTGGCTGGTTGGTTAAAAAGCAAGTGCTAATGAAAAGATAAGCTTTATGACATCTAAAAAGTTAAAAATTGCATAATTTGTTTGGCTACCGTGTTTCGCTTTCATTCGGGACTTTGAATTATAGTCGCGGACTGGATGAGTTGAATGAGTAACGCCCGCCCTACGATACAAGTGCTCGCTCAACTTGAAAGGCAATAATTTCACATTTTATATTCGTTGAGAGTCTCTCAAGGAGAAATGCCAGCAGCAGTAGGAGTAGGAGGAGGCGGCAATGGCATGGGAATGAGTAAATTTTAATTAACTGAAAGTAGCAAAGTACCGAACCGCTAAGAGCCATCTAACCAGCCAGTCAGCCGCAAATAACGAAATGAAAGTGTAAGAAGGCTAATGTATGTGTTTTAATTACCAAACAAATTGTTATCTTTATAACACTGGCACCACCTCTGCGGAGAGGTGCACTAAAAATAAGTGGATTTGGCATAAAAAAAGAGTGCAGAAGTTATTATTCACAATGGCACAGTGGTGTTTTTAACATTTTAGAGAAATAAACTGTAACCTGAATCTTCATTTATGGAGCTCTAGGAAAAACAAGTAAAAAACGTCCTTATAAACCAAAGCCCTGCACCAAACCATTCATTGGTGACTTTTTTTGCTGAACTCGTGAGCACTGAACCCACGTGATGTTGTATTTTGTACTGAAGAGCAAGACGCTGAAGATAGAGTGACACGAACAACTTGCTGTTGAGTAGATAATAAGTGTAATCGACTTTTTGAGCCGCTAGAGAGCGCAATTACCACCCGATTTGGCTGAAACCTTGCACAAGATGTTTTTGGTTTTGCCTTTCAACAAGTACGCTAAGTAGGGTCTAAATCGGTTCATAACCTGATATAGCTTCCATACAATCCGATCTTCAGGTTTGACTTCTTCAGCCTCCAGAAAGCACATTTACCAACTAATTTGAAGGAAAGTTTTTGCTTGAAGTTTAGCTATATCTTCCAACAGCCATGGTTCAAATAGGTATATGGCCTGATATAGCCCCCAAATAAGCCGACCGCCCGATTTGACTTAATGAGCCTCTAGGGGGGGAATTATATATTTTTTAATGACTTCTAATAATCATAACAAGTACGGTCAATCTGTCTCTGCAGACATATCTCCTACATATTTAAACCAGTAAGGAAAGGAAAAAGTCGGGCGGTGCCGACTTTATAATAACCCTACATTACAGTTATAAATTCGGGCAATATATAAATATATATGTATATGAGAGCTATATCTAAATCTGAACCGAATTTGAGATCGTTTAAAATAATTGTTACTACGGCCATATGATGATTTTAATGAAATCTCGCAAACAGTAAAAAAACAATCCGTGCCAAATTTAGTGTAGATCGGTTGAAAATTGAAGCTACTACGGCCATTTAAGTGCAAATCGGGCGATACATATATATGGCAGCTATATCTAAATCTGAACCGATTTGAATGAAATTTTGCAGATATGTTAAAATCAGTAACAGAACAGTCCATGTCGAATTTTGTGCAGATCGGTTGAAAATGGTACTACCTACGGGCATTTAAGTGCAAATCGGGCGGTACATATATATGGGACCTATATCTAAATCTGAACCGATTTTGATAAAATTTTGCACATATGTTAAGATCAGTAACGAAACGATCCGTGCCAAATTTAGTGTAGATCGGTTGAAAATTGAAGCTTCTACGGCAACTTAAGTGCATATCGGGCGATACATATATATAGCAGCTATATCTAAATCTGAACCGATTTGAATGAAATTTTGCAGATATGTTGAAATCAGTAACAGAACAGTCTATGCCTATTGGTCTATTGGTTGAAAATTGTTGTAACTACAGCCATTTAAGTGCAAATCGGGCGATACATATATATCGCAGCTATATCTAAATCTGAACCGATTTTAATAAAATTTCAGTAACAAAACAACCCCTGCCAAATTTTGTGAAGATGGGTTGAAAATTGTAGCTACTACAGCCATTTAAGTGCAAATCGGGCGATACATATATATGGGAGCTATATCTAAATCTGAACCGATTTTGACCAAAAGCAATAGCGCCCGTCCTTGGACCAAAAAAGTCATATGTGTAAAATTTTGTGATGATTGAACTACAAATACGACCTGCAAGTTGAATACAAGAATACAGGGACTACAGACGGACGGAAGGACAGACGGACGGACGGACAGACGGACATGGCTAAATCGAATAAGAAAGGGATTTTGAGTCTATCGGTATACCGATCAATGGGTCTAGCTCTTCTCCTTCTTAGCGTTGCAAACAAATTCACAAATTAATAATACCCTGTACCACAATGGTGGTGTAGTGTGGTGTAGGGTATAAAAAGCCATTCAAAGAACGTGTCAAATGCATTTCATGGTGGAGGGTATATAAGATTCGGAACGGCCGAACTTAACGCGCATTTATTTGTTTATTGATAAATATTTACCTAGCACACCATGCTGCTGCTTTTAAAACAATTTAAACCACTGTTTTCAATAACATTTCCTCGTAACATTAGTTGTGTTTTTTTTGTAACTTGCTTACTACTTAACATACTTCTCATATGTTACAATGATAAAAAAAGAATGTTATCTTACATCATTAAATTTCAAGGTCTGATCAAAAATAACCGTTAATTTCTTATAACATCTCTGCCAAATTTGGCCATCATTAGTGAGCTAATTTTCACCAGTAATTCAGGTGCAGGCTTCAAGAGCAAAAGAAATTCTTCTCCTTAGAAAAACATGCCTAATGTCTAAAATGGAGTAGCACTTAAACCACAAAACCTTCTAAAACACTAAAGCATACACACGCTTATACGCGAAAAGCAAATACGATATAATTTTTGGCGTAACGCTTCAATGAGAGTTTCGGTTATTTTTGGGTCTAACATAAACCGCAGGCAAATGTGTTTCTTTGCTTCATGTGGTTTATTTGTGTTATTTGTTGCAGATTAAACGTTAATAAAACTTGCAATGAATTAAATTATGCATTAGTACCTACCCTGCGCTGGTGTCAGTAATCAGTTTCCGCTTCGATACCTAACAAAATGTTGACAAAACGGATAACTCCCTCAAAGTTACGATCTGTGCGTGGATGCATGAGGCTATGAGCATCGATAAGGAAAGTATGCGAAGTAAAACATAATGTTATGAGGGATAATATAATTAAAAAAACATTTTAATGTAAGCTGGTTTTGTGCTCTTAAATAATTAATTTGGTAACATGGTAGGAAATAATTAAAAATAACGATTATTAGCCCCATCGCTAATTGTTATCCTGTAAAGCAATTTTAAATGCTTTTAAAGCTATGGGAATGAGAAACCCGTAAAAACGCCCCTTGAAAATTGCAAATTTGCCAATGAAATTTTATTAAAGAACAGCGGCAACCTACTAACATATCAATGAAGGCGGTATGATTCAAGTTTTAGCACAATGATAACGGGACTTCATTTTATAGCCGAGTCTAAAAGTCGTACCGTAGGACGACATCTCTTTGGAGAGGAGTCTGGAAGAAGGCTGGTGCCAGAAATAGGAGGGGATAATCACAAATGAACATTATTTTTGACGTTCCTACCAGGACCCGAACCCAGGCTTTCGCATCATAGGCGGACGTGCTAAGATGACATCCAAAACGCCCCTAACTAGGCCAAAACGCGCAATAATATATTAGATGTGTAGGATCCTCTGGCTATTTTTCTACCCCCCACCATAGGTATCATTCTGTTTGTAACACCTCGAAATATGCGTATGAGACCCCATAAAGTATATATATTCTTGATCTTTATGTCATTTTAAGTCGATCTAGCCATGTCCTTCCGTCTGTCCGTCCGACTGCCTCTCGAAAGCACGCTAACTTTCGAAGGAGTTAAGCTAGCCACTTGAAATTTTGCACAAATACTTTTTATAAGCATAAGTCAGTTGGGATTGTAAATGGGCCAAATAGGCCGTGTTTTGATATAGCTGCCATATAAACCGATCTTGTGTCTTGACTTCTTGAGCCTCTAGAGGGCGCAATTCTCGTCCGATTTGACATATCAGCCGACCATGGTTATATGGGATTCAAATGAAACATATTTGGAAGTAGATTAAAAATATGACATTAAAATTTGCGTTCAAGTCAAGGTAGCGCTTTTCCTCCTAAAAATACGTCGAATAGGTTAATTCACCTATTATAGCAATATGGGACTCAAATCAAAGATACTTGAGAGTAGAAAGTAATTTGATATCCAATTTCGAGGGTACACCCTAAATCACCCTCCAAACTAACTTTTATTTTCGACTAAAGCAATATGAAGTTCAAATCAACGGTATTTGGGAGTAAAGAACGAATTTGATATCTATTTTCAGGGCAAAGTGCCGGTGGCCGCCCAACCCCAAAACACCATCCAAACGGTTCATACTTACCGACCATGACAAAATGGGGCTCAAAATAAAGGGATTTGGGAGTGGAAACGAGTTTGATATCGATATTTGAGTCGAATTGTCTCCCCAAAAAAGCACTTCTCATTACCCTAATTTCAAAAATACCAGATTTCAGACATGGGTAATGCGATTCGTTCGAAATTTTTTGTACTCTAACAGTCACCAAAAAAAAGCATGGTTTCTATTGTTGGGGACGGGTGCCGACGGGCTCGCCCAAAACCCTCCAAATGGATATATAGACCAATCCCTACATTATAGAGCCATGTATTTGGGGAGCCCTCCCACCCCAAAATACCTCCCTATTATATAAAAGCTATTTTGGGTGGAAATTTATTGATTTTCGGGAAATTTATATTCATTTTCGGGACAAAAACTCTGGGGTCCACCCCATCGTCAAACACAACTACAATATTTACTGACCATGCCATTATGGGACTCATATGAAATGTTTCTGAAAGTAGAACACGAATTTTATATTTAATTTAATGGCCAAGTGACCACCCTCGAAATATCCCCTAAACCCGAAATATTAACCAATACGGTAATATGGGACTCAAAAGAAAGCGATTTGGGAGTAGAGTAAAAATTTACCCTGGAACCGATCAGGGGCAAACTTCTCACACATCAATGAGTGCTTTGCGATTCAAGATGAGTTTACCAACGAGTATATGTATATAAACAATGATTGTATACTAGGCTGGGACGTGTTTTTATACCCTACACCACTACTGTGGTACAGGGTATTATAACTTAGTGAATTAGTTTGTAACAGGATGAGAGATAGACCCATTGATAAGTATACCGATCGACTCAGAATCACTTTCTGAATCGATTTTGCTATGTCCGTCTGTATGTCTGTCTGTCTGTCCATTACAGGTCGCATTTTTCATCCGATCGTCTTAAATTTTGGTACAGGCATGTTTTTCGACCTAGAGACGAAGCCTTTTGAAATTGGAAAAAAATCGGTTCAGATCTGGATATAGCTCCCATATATATGTTCGTCCGATTATCAGTAATAATGCAATAAAATGGTCATTTGTTAACCAATTCTCTAGAAATTTGGCAGGAAGGATTTTTACCCACTTTCGACATTACTGGTGAATTTCATGGAAATCGGTTCAAATTTAGATATAGCTCTAATATATATATATATATATCGCCCGATTTTCACTCCTAGAGTCACTGCAAGCACATTTATTGACAAATTTTGGCAAATATTGCACAACGCTTTCCTCGACGACTACCACAATATACATAGAGTGTGGTCAAAATCTGTTCAGATTTAGATATAGCTCCCATATATGGGTTGCCCAAAAAGTAATTGCGGATTTTTTAAAAGAAAGTAAATGAATTTTTAATAAAACTTAGAATGAACTTTAATCAAATATATAATTGCCATTTTGTTCGATAACCTTTTGCCATCTTCCTGGCAAATTTAGTATTCCACGCTCATAGAACTTCTGGCCTTTAATTGCAAAAAACTGAACCAAGTGCGATTTTATAGCCTCATATCATTGCCGAAAGTTTTACCATTTAAGGAGTTCTGCAAAGATCGAAATAAATGGTAGTCTGATGGTGCAAGGTCAGGGCTATATGGTGGATGCATCAAAAGTTCCCAGCCAAGCTCACTCAGTTTTTGGCGAGTGACCAAAGATGTGTGCGGTCTAGCGTTGTCCTGGTGGAATATGACACCTTTACGATTGACCAATTCTGGTCGCTTCTCCTTGATGGCTGTATTCAATTTGTCCAATTGTTGACAGTAAACATCCGAATTAATCGTTTGGTTCCTTGGAAGCAGCTCAAAATACACCACACCCTTCCAATCCCACCAAACGGACAGCATAACCTTCTTTTGGCGGATATCAGCCTTTGAAGTGGTTTGAGCTGGTTCACCATGCTTGGACCATCGATCGTTTTCGACTAACGTTGTTGTAAACAATCCATTTTTCGTCTCCAGTTATGATTCGTTTTAAAAACGGATCGAATTCATTGCGATTAAGGTGCATATCACAAGCGTTGATTCGGTTTGTTAAATGAATTTCTATCAATACATGCTTTTTCACCAGTCCAAGACATTTTATGTGATAATGAACGGTTGATTTTGGTACATTTAACTTCTCTCCTATCTCACGATCAGTTACATGACGATCCAATTCGATTAATGCTTTGATTTGGTCATCATCAACTTCATTTGGCCGACCTGAACGTGGCTCATCTTTAAGTGAAAAATCTCCAGAACGGAATTTGCGAAACCAATTTTGACACTGTTTTCCTTTTAAGGCTTTATCACCATACACATCTCGTAACTTTTTAGCAACCTGCTCCGCGTTTTTTCCTTTACGGAAATAATAAAGTAAAATATGACGCGCACTTTTTTCTAAAGCAAGCTAAAAGTAGCGAGCTGATAACTGACAGAAGAAAGAATGCAATTACAGAGTCACAAGCCGTTGAAAAAATTTGTCAACGCCGACTATATGAAAAATCCGCAATTACTTTTTGGGCAACCCATATATGTTCGTCCGATTTGCAGTAATATTGCAATAAAATGGTCTTTTGTTCACCGATTTTCTCGAAAATTGGCGGGAGGTATTTTCTCATGACCCCCAATATTACGGTTCAGATTTAGATATAGCTCTCATATATATATATCGCCCGATTTTAACTTCTAGAGTCACAGCAAGCAAATTTATTGTCCCATCTTGCCAAAATTTTGCAAAAGGCTTTCTTCGACGACTGCCACAGTATCTGAGGAATTTGCTCGAAATCGGTTTAGATATAGGTATAGCTCTCATATATATGTTCGTCCGATTTTGAGAAATATTGCAAAATAGTGCTCATTTGTTAACCGATTCTGTCGAAATTTTGCAGGAAAGATTTTCCTATGACTCTCAATATTACTGGTGAATTTCATAGAAATCGGCCCAGATTTAGATATAGCTGTCATATGCCACTTTACTGCAAGGGCATTTATTGACCAATCTTGTCATTATTTTGCACAACATTTTCCTCGACGACTACCACATTATCTGAGAAGTTTGCTCGGAACGTGTTCAGAATTAGATATAGTTCCCATATATACGTTCGTCAGATTTTGGTTAATTTGCCATAATGCTGTCATTTGTCAACCTTAGTTTTTACAGTTTGATCATATTTGCTCGCCGAGGTCCATCAAAATTGGTTCAGAATTGCATATAGGTCCTACATTGTATTTATAGGGTAGGTTTAGGGTATTATACAGTCGGCACCGCCCCACTTTTGCCCTTCCTTACTGGTTTAAATCTAAGAAGTTTCTCCCATGAAGCAATGTATCTAAAAATAAATCCTAATTCGCGCCTCTTGACTTCAAAATGTCTTTCCTGTTCTTTCCATATACCATATTTGATATTTTTGTGATTAAGGTACAGGTCGCATTTGTTGTTCGATTATCGTAAAATTTGTAAAAGTTACTTGGTCCAAGAACAAACGATATTGGTTTTGAACAAAACCGGTTCAGATTTAGATATTGCTCTCATATACATCTTCCATCTGATATGGCCTTTACATCGCTACAAAATTATGTGTGCATAATTTTATCAAAATCGGTTCAGTTTTAGATATAGCTCCCATATCCGATATGATATTTTTAGGCTTTAGTAGCCATAATTTTTGGTCCGATCTTCACAAAATTTTGCACAAGACCTTTTGTTTTTAATGTGCCAACATTTGCGCATAATTTTTATCAAAATTGGTTTAGTCTTAGATATAGCTCCCCTACATATCTTTTATCCGATATGGTCTTTTAAGGCTGTAGTAGCCATATTTTTGATCCGATGTTTAGAAAATTTCCCACAAGACGTTTTTTTCAATGTCCAAACCTGTTTTAGACATTGGGCTATTTAAAGGGCTCAAGTATCCTAACTGGTTTGATAACTTCTTGTCACTGCATAGAACCTTAGCTCTTTCTTATTTATTAACTTCAAATTTTCTTTAATTAAATATATTCCATGTCAATCGCATTTCATGCCTTTTGTTAATATAAAAGTAAAATTCAAAGCTCAAGAGCAAAAATCATAATCATAATTAATAAGTTTTCTTTTGGCTAAGAGTGTGTCTATCTTTAAGTATTTATTCCATGTGTCAATCTTCATTGCATATTTTATTTGAAACCCAAGTCGAAAGAGATGGATTGTACCACAAGAATTCACTTCTATCAAATTCATTACATTTGCTTTAGGGGTTTTAGTAAATTTTATAAATTCAACACTTTTCAACCATAAGATATTGATATGCATAATTTTACTGTTTAAAATTGTATTCCTATTTTAGGACTATGCAAACACGACTAGGTTTCCACTTGCTGCTCGGTTTTCCCAATGGATCTTGCTTATGTTATTTGCCAAACATTATTTCAATTTTGTGTTTTTTTCTTTCTTTCTTGTGAAAAGTGAAAATTTTGCCTTTCAAGAAACTGTCACTGGCAAGAAATTTGTTTTGAAATCTGTTGTGGCTTCGTTTGTATTTATCTCTCTCACTCTCTCTCGTTATTAGAAGCGAATATTAAAAATTTAAAAACTGCTCTTTAGGGACATATAAAGCGTAATGATAGAAAGAATATATTTACATCAGTATTGGTTTTTACACATACATCTTGAGCAGTAAGTGCTAATATCCATTCATGTGTTAGAGGGGTTTATTATAAGAGCTACATTACTTCTCTTTATGAAGATTTTCGTGAATGTGACTTATAAGGGCATACAGGGTTATTACTTTGTCATTACATGCGGTATTAGTTAGGATAGGTTGAAAAGAGGGTGCAGATATTAATCCGCCCATGCCACTATGGACATACACCTAAATACAAAAAAAGTAACCTCGATAATGTAAGCTAGGAATTCCGTGCTACTTATAAAATCCTTTATTGTGTTCTCTGCCACTCCTCTAAATTGGTTCATGCCTAGTATTGTGTCTCCACCTAAGCGCCGGTATCTGTTAGACGCGAAAGCCGGGCAATGACAAAGAAAATGTTCCAACATCTCATCATCTTCTCCGCATGCCCTGCACATGCTATCGTGACTTATAAGGGCACACAGGGTTATTAATTAGTCTTCCCATCCGGTATAGGTTAGATTAGGTTGAGAACAAGGTGCAGACATTAATCCTCGAAAAAGAAAATTTTAAGTTAGGACTTCCGTGCTACTTACAAAATACTTAATTGTTTTCAATACCACTTCTCTAACTTGGTTCATGTAAGCTAGGAATTCCATGCTACTTACAAAATCCTTAATTGTGTTCCCTGCCACTCCCCTAAGTTGGTTCATGTCTGGTATTGTGTCTCCACCTTAATGCCGGTATCTGTTAGACGCGAAAGCCGGGCAATGACAAAGGAAATGCTTCAACGTATCATCATCTTCCTCACTTGCCCTACACATGCTATCACTTGCTATCACTTGCCGTACCGATTTTATATAAGTGAGCTCGTCGTCCTATGTATCCCGTTATGATAACAATAGCTATACTAACCTCCTTCTTACTTCCTTTCAGTAATAGCCTCGTCTTCTCACCCCATAGGATTGTCGCCGTCCTACCGACCGTTTCGCTGTTCCACAATGTTGCATGCGCATTCGTCCCTTAACTCGATCAGCGTCGACCCGAAAGCCTTCGGGTTGACCAAGTTTATTGACAGCTGTCCTCTGGCCTTCACTGACAAATCGTCTGCCCTTTCCTTTTCCCCTTACTCCGTTATGGCCCGGCACCCAAACGATGCGGATTTTGCCATCCTTAGAGAAAGCGTTATTCTCCTTTTTACACTGCAAGACTGCTCGTGACCATACAGTCCTGGTTATTATTGCCCTTATGGCAATTTTATTAAAGATGTTCACACTCGACTTCCTAGCGTTAGCACCACACCACCTCATGCATTCCATGGTCACCCGGATCCCCCCTGCAGGAGCGTATTATGGTCAGCAGTCTGAAACAGATCTCAGGGCCCTGGTTCTCAATATAGAACCCCAGGCCCCCAGGCCCACTTTGTCCTCTAGCTTTGACCTATCTGTGTAACATGATCTTCCAGTTGTCATCCCATGCGGTATATTTTACTTAAATTGGGTATGACAAAACGTTTTTTCTCCGAACTCAGAATCACCTTTCAATCACCTCGATCTTCCGCACTCCTTCTATAATCTATGACACCAAGTTTCTATGTGTCTCCCACTACTTGATCGTTCCATCGGGCTTTTGGTCGTCCCGTTTTGCGTTTTCCTTCAAAAGACTTTTTTGCTGGAGCTTCTTCATACATTCTGACAACATGACCTAGCCAAAGCTGCCGTTGAAATTTGATACGTGTAACTATGCTATCGTTGTCATACAGCTCGTGGTTCACATGACGCCTGTATTCTCCATTAACGTAAACTGGTCCATATATTTTACAAACAATCTTTCTCTCAAACACTCCAACCACTGCCTTGTCTGCTCTCACAAGTACCCATGCCTCAGAACCACATAACAACACGGGTAGTATCAGGCCCTTGTTATTATAACCACCACCATAGGATGGGGGTATACTAATCTATTCATTCCGACACCTCGAAATATGGAACAAGGACACCATAGGGTATACATATTCTTGATCGGCTCGACATTTTGAGTCGAACTAGCCATGTCCGTTCGTCCCTTTGTTGAAATCACGATAGCGGTCGAACGCGTAAAGCTAGCCGCTTGAAATTTTACACTGATACTTAATATTGACGTAGTTCATTGTAGATTGCAAATGGGCCATATCGGTTAAGATTTGGTCCCCTATAAACCGATCTCCCGATTCGATTTCTTGCGCCCGCAGTTTTTTGCACATAGTGTTCTGTTATGACTTCCAATAACTGTACCAAGCATGGTTTAAATCGGTCTATAACCTGATATAGCTCGCATATAAACCGTTCTCCCTATTTAACTTCTGGAATCCTTGGAAGGCGCAATTTTTGTCCGATTTGGCTGAAATTGCGTGTAGTGTTATGTTATGATTTCCAACAACTGTACAAAATATGGTACAAATCGGTATATAAACTGATAAAGCTCCCATAAACTTCAATTTTGAGCCTCTTGAAGCCGTAAGTTTGTTTGATTTGGCTGAAATTTTGCACATAGTGTTCTGTTATGATTCTCAACAACTGTGCCAAGTACTGTTGTATAACCAGATATAGATCCCATATTTTAGCAGAATCCATAGGTGGTGGGTTATCGCCGAACTTAGGATTCTCCTACTTGTTTACTTCTGTCGAGAGGTGGCCTTGTTTCTATGCTGCTTACCTAATCCAAAGTAGCATCTGTTTGCCTGTATTATTTTTCGCTTTATTTCAAAACGTGGTGTCATTCGTTTCGGTAACGGCGGTGCCGAGGTAGATAAAATTACTAACTGTCTCAAAGTTGTGGTTCCCAAGTTTCTCAATTTTCTTCGGTTGTGCAAGGCTTTTTGGGAGTTGAAATCATCCATTTCGTCTTATCTCCATTTACAGCCAGACCCATTTTCACTGACTCTCTTTCGATTCTCTCAAAGGCAGCAGTTACTACTTCCGGTGACCGACCTATGATATCGATGTCGTCGGCATAGGGCGAGTGGCATGTGTTCTCTTGTGATTAGTGTGCCAGGTCGCAGGTTAGGGGCGGTTGGAGGCGCGCCCCAGACGCTGATTTTGGCCATTGGTTATTTAGAGGCGCCAACAACTCATCTTGTCATCTCGAGTATCATTGGCAGTTGGTCAGTGCCACCTGGCCCCGCAGCTACTCTGACTGCCCGCAGCTACTCTGCATAAAAAACGAAGCTTTCAACTATCCGCAACCTGTGGACGCGCTTTGTAGCTCTCAGCTAAGTTTTCCGTGATAACGATGAACACCAAACAAGTCGGGGCTCAAAGTGCCAGCCTGTGTGGTGTCCTAGTTATCTCTTGTCGGCCGCGTCCCATGCGGTATGGGTAGCCTTAAATTATAAGTTTACCTCTAAGCTCAGACAATCAGGCAACCGTAGCGCAGAGGTTACCATGTCCACCTATCCTGCGCACATCAGGAAAAATTGTCAACTTAGACTTTCCCTTCCTAATGCTGCCGACATTTGTAAAGTTCTATGCTATGTAAAAACTTCTTCCCAAAGGGATGTAGCATTGCGGTACGCCTTTCGGACTCGGCCATGAAAGGGATATACCTTATCAATGAAATGTGAGTAGTTTTACACTTGTTGATGGAATGTTCATTGGCAAATTTGCATTGACAGTTTCGTCTCCCTAGCATTAACACTATGGCCTTTGCCAATCGCCTATTTGAAAGAAATATAATTTCTTTTTATATAACCCTTTGTATGTCTGCTCTATACGAATATATGTTGAAAGTACCAAATATTTATATTTTATAACATTTTGCAAAAATTTGCCCGATATTCCCCACACATAATGCTGGAAGCCAAAATAAAAAATAAGACTGAAACAAAACAAAAAAAAAAAAAACACTGAAGAGTAGAAAGACAGTCATGTCAAAATGTCAACCTTTTGGGAAATGAACTCCCATAAATAAATACTGTAAATTTCCTTTATTTTTTTGTTTCGAAAATATAAAACCATAGCTGTTTCCTGGATATACGTGTGTGTATGTAAATATCATTGGAATATCCACTTAGCCTTGATATCCATTTTTGTATGGCGTTTGTCTGTGTGTGTGTGTGTAAGTGTAACTATGTCAGAGTTTTTTGTGGGCCATAAAAGAATGATATATTAATATTTAAATATTGATGTATTCACATACAAAATATTTAGGCCCATCTGTTTGTTATTTTAGGAAAATATATGGCTTAAAAATGTGGACAAGTTCTGCAACGTCAGTATTCATAACAGTGTAATTTTTTATCATATTCAGGACATCAGCGGAAAAAGAAAGCCAAAAGTATGTGGACAAACTGACATAACCAAAAAAAAAAACAGCAACGAACAACAAAAACAGTGAAAAGATTAAAAAATTTTCAATTTCCATTTATGCGCGCACTCGCTCGTTCCAAAAAAAAAAAAAGTACCAGTAAAGCGTACTTTTGCATTTTTATTAACTTTCAGGAAGCGGGAGATTGTACATTTAGAGGCAAGGAAGATTTAGTAATTTATATCCGGCAAAGTGCCGGTGGCCGCCCCAGCCCCAAAACACCCTCCAAACAGTTCATATATACCGACCATGGCAATATGGGGCTCACATTAAATGGATTTGGGAATGCAGCACGAATTTGATATTCATATTTGAGTAGAAATGTCCGAGTATCAACCCTTCCCTAAAAAGCACTTCTCATTACCCTAATTTTCAAAACCACCAAATCTCGGAGATTGGTAATGCGATTCGTTCAAAATTTTTTGCACTTTCATAAAACATGGCTTCTATTGTCGGGGTCGGATTCCTCAGGGGCCGTCCAAAACCTGCCAAATTTGTATATAGACCAATCACGACAATATAGAGCTCTTTTGTTTGGGTCGGGTTCCTCAGGGGCCGTCCAAAACCAGCCAAATTGGTATATAGAACAAACACTACAATATAGAGCTCTTTCGTTTGAGCTCTTGAGAGAAAAAAACGAATTTGATATCCAATTGAAGAGCCATGTGTTTGGGGAACTGCCCCACCAGAAACCACCTCACTATTATATTTGATTTGAGCTATTTGATGTTTAAATTGATTGAATTTCGGGAAATTGATACTCATTTTCGGGACAAAGTCCCTGGGGTCCACCCCACCCTCAAACTCAATTTATTTACAGATCATGCCATTGTGGGGCTCATATAAAATGTATTTGAAGGAAGAGCACGAAGCGTATATTCATATTAAGGCCCAGGTGTCTCTCTAAACCGGAAATATTCACCAATACGATAATTTAGGATCCAAAAGAAAGATATTTGGGAGTGGAGTAAAAATTTACTCAGGAAGGGTCACACTTCTCACACATCAATGAAAGCTTTTCGATTCAAGTTTAAACTCAATGATAAGGAATTTTTTAATAGCCGAGTCCGAATGCGGTGCCGCAACGCGACAGCTCTTTGGAGAGAAATTTTAACATGACCATGCATGGCAAATTTCGCAGCATTAAGAGGGAATCACCACCGCTTTAAATTTTGTCTGATGTTATCGCCACGATTTGAACGTAGGCGTACAGCGTTTTAGGAGGACACAGGCTACCGTGGTAAGCATTCGATATACACATTCAGGGCGAAGTGTCCCAACCCTTAAAATATATTAGAGAGTTAAAGAAGGCGCAGCGGAGCGGGCCCGGTTCGGCTAGTGTTAGTTTATTATACCACCGAATTTTTATAAATTACTTTATTCGTATATTCACTGTGATGGGATATTCTGAACTAATATCCTTATTACTTCTTTGGTCATGTATAAATTTTTTAATTAAAATGTGGCCATTGAAATTTGGAAATTCCTATTTCCAAACCTATATGTATCAAAAAGTAATGTGCTAGTTTTTCAACTATTGAAATGCTTCTACATATTCTGTTAACTATTTTTGTTTCAATATTTGGTAAGCAATATTGTCGGTCAAACAATATATGGATATGCTTATTTATTGTGTGCAATGCCTTTTCAGTTGCTGTAAAACATGAAATATTCATAAATTTGACACACATGGCCGTTTCGATGAACAACACTCCAAGTGCTACATTTTACACTGCCCTCAATGGTGTTAGAAAACGCGATGAAAAATTATTTGTTAATAAATATTTTTTTATACCAATAACGTTTTTTTTGGTTTTGCTAAAAGTATTTCGTTTTAAATTTTAAGTCATTTGGCTGTATTTGAGCAACAACAGTAACTCACAAACAATGCTGCAGTTGAGTGTATTTGATGTAAACTTGATCCAGATTTATGCAAAGTGATTGCATATTTTTGTTTGCTAGTTCCATTTTTTTTTTATTGGCTTACGAAAATATTTGATACGGTTATAAGTGAGTTTGGATACAAGTTTTAAGAACTTTTTTATTTAATTGGAATTTTCAAAGAATGAAATTTTTGATATTTGCCAGAAGGGAGGTGAAGTTGTCAAAAAAAAAATGTGTTTGCAATGTTAATTCTCAGTAGCAGAGAAGGCTTTAAGGACTACTAAGGTAAAAGATTGTTGATAATGTTCTGGAAACTACATACAAAACCCAATAAACCGCATTAGTATGGCAAGACCCAATTTTGGATGCCCAAAATCAAACATTACAAAATTTTGTATAAATATTAGTTTTTGACAATATTTTTATACCCTCCGCCATAGGATGGGGTGTAATAGGTTAGTTTGAAAAGAGGGAGCAGATATTAATCCGCCCGATGACCATAGTGTCATCACCTAAGCCAGTAAACGGCTTGTTAGGCGCTCTAAATACAAACAAAAGTAACCTCGAAAAAGAAATTCTAAGTGAAGAATTCCGTGCTACTTACGAAATCCTTAATTGTATCCAAAATAACACTCCCCTAAGTTGGTCCATGTCTGGTATAGTGTCCCCACCTAAGTGCCGGTATCTGTTAGATGCGACAGCCGTGCAATGACAAAGGAAATGCTCCAATGTCTCATCATCTTCCCCGCGAAAGCCGTGCAATCACAAAGGAAATGCTCCAATGTCTCATCATCATCCCCGCATGCCCTACATATGCTATCACTTGCCGCACCGATTTTACATGAGTGAGCTCGTAGTCCTATGTGTCCCGTTATGATACCAATAGCTATACTGAGCTCCTTCTTACTTCCTTTCAGTAATAGCCTCGTCGTCTCACGATCTGGATCCCCCATAGGATTTTCGCAGTCCTACCGACCGTTTCGCTGTTCAACAGGGTTGCATGCGCATCGACCCAAAAGGTTTCGGTTAACCAAGCTTATTGACTGCAATCCTCTGGCCTTCACCGCCAAATCGTCTGCCCCTTCATTTCCCCTTACTCCGTTAAGGCCCGGCAACCATACTATGCGGATTTTGCCATCCTCAGAGAAGGCATTAATCTCCTTCTTACACTGCAAGACTGATTCTGACCTTACCGTCGTGGTTGTTATTGCTCTTAAGGCAATTCTAATGTCCGTAAAGATGTTCACACTCGAAGTCCTCGCATTAGCACCACACCACTTCACGCATTCCGTGATCTCCCGGATCTCCGCCTGCAGGACCGGGTTATGGTCAGGCAGTTTAAAACTGATCTCAGTCCTTAGGTTCTCAATGTAGACCACGAGGCCCACTTTGCCCTCTAGCTTTGATCCATCCGTGTAGCATGATCTTCCAGATGGCAATACTAGGGTTCCGTCAATCCAAGACTGTGCCGCTGGCAGCAGTGGCTCGCTCTCGACCTCAAGGTTCATCTCAGGTATCCGATCGGAAACCTCTTCCTTTCCATTCAGGTTTCCTATCGTCGCCTCGATTATACGGCGATGATATGAGCTGCTCCCATCCTCAATCCATTCTCCCATCGTCTTAAGTCTCATGGCCGCAGTGTCTGCCTACCATTTAATCTGTATGTCAATACGTCGGATATCTAGAATAGTCTCCAATGCCCTAGTGGGAGAGGTCCTCTGTGGGTATGCCTCTAGCTACGTGAAAGCTAAGTTTTCAGAACCAGGCCCGAAAGACAACGAATGATAGATGGCCACATAGAGGGGGCTGTGAGCATTTCAAAACTATGTGGTCTAATCTAGACTTGAAGAGGTCTACAACTTTGCTGTCACTGGCAAGAACAGACGTCTCAGTCATTGTGTTCATCGTGACAGGTCACTGTCCAAGCGGAAAACATGCTGACAGACTGAAGATTGCCAGTAACTCTTTTGCAGAAGCTATCAGGACATCGAAGAAGAAGAGACTATAGAACACCTTCTGCGTGTGTGTGTCGCATTGGCAGTCAGAAGGAGTTCCCGCACTGGATGTTAGAAGGAGTTGCTTTGAGAACCTGTCTGATTTAGCGAATATGAAAATTCTCAAGCTGTTGGGCTGTTTAAAGCGATCTGGATGGTTCAACGGTATGAACTTGGAGGCATCTTCCTTCTTCTGTTACTGTGGTATCACAATGGGCGAAAAAGTCTAAGTAAGCCGGAATATATACAAGATTCGACCCAGCTGAACTAAGCACGCTTTAACTTGTTTGTTCTAAGTTCCCATAAAGGTGCATTGCAAATGCTCTTTAAAAACAATTTTTATGCTTCCATTTCTCTCATCTCTATGGTTAGCCGATTGACCACCCATCTTCATGCTTGGCACTTGCCATGCCAGGAAAATATATGTAAACAAAATATCCTTGACCAAATAAATAAAATATAATAAAATATTTGCCAACTTTTAGGCTGACTCTAACCTAGATTACTTTTTTTCTATCGTTTTACATATTCTCACATAGGGAGAATATGCAATATTCTTTTTTTTGCCAACCTTTATCATCGTAACAAATAAAATTTATGCCAGGATCATTAACGACAAATAGAAAAGACCCAAACATGGAATGTGGGACATGGCCCAAGTAAAAAAAAAAAAATCCTGAATACAAAATTTAATAATAGCATAACAATATCGATGACAATCAGCCAAACGCTACTAAGAAATTGCTACAGACTACCCAGACACTCAACAGAAAACAATGGAAGAGCATTTTGCTAGATTGGGGACAAAGGAACGTCGAAGTCGTAAGGAGCTCATTTACATTTTTATAGATGTTTATTAACAACCTTGTTTGGTTTTGATAACTTTTTTTTTAGTGCCAACACCAATTTTTTGTACTCTGCCTGTGGTCGAGTGTCGACAAAGAACACAAAAAGAAGCAAAAAATAAGCTTAAGCCCATAAAATATTGGACCCAATGGCTGATGATAAGAGCCAATGTGAAGTGAACAAAGTGATATCATCATATCTGCACCTATTTTTTTTTTTAACAGAGAGAGTCAAGGTACCACCCACTTGTTTTGTATGAACTACATAGATGGTGGTATGGTTAGGTAAAGTAAAGTAATGTCGAAGGGCAAGTGACTAATAAGCTCAACGACTAGCTGCTTCTTTCGGAGACCAAAGGTTCACTGTATTTGTCCTAAAAGAGTCTCGAAGAGACAAAGAAGACGGAGAATCCTAAGTTCTGCCGGACCGAATCTTGGGAACCCACCACCATGAATTCTGATAAAATATGGGAGCTATATATGGTTATAGACCGATTTGGACCGTACGCGG
This sequence comes from Stomoxys calcitrans, assembly GCF_963082655.1. Taxonomy (NCBI): domain Eukaryota; kingdom Metazoa; phylum Arthropoda; class Insecta; order Diptera; family Muscidae; genus Stomoxys; species Stomoxys calcitrans. The sequence goes on from NC_081556.1 coordinate 26,130,598, forward strand.
CACAGTAGTTGAGAGTCATAACAGAACACTATGTGCAAAATTTCAACCAAATTGGACAAAAATTAAGCTTGTAAGGGCTCAAGAAGTCAAATCGGGAGATCGGTTTATATGGGAGCTATATCAGGTTCTTGACCGATTTGGACCGTACTTGACGTAGTTTTAGAAACCATAATGGAATACTATGTGCAAAATTTTAGCTAAGTCGGACAAAAATTGCGGCCTCCAGGAGCTCAAGAAGTCTAATCGGGAGATCGGTTTATATGGGAGCTATATCAGATTCTTGACCGATTTGGACCGTACTTGGCGTTGTTCTTGGAAGCCATAACGGAATACTATGTGCAAAATTTTAGTAAAATCGGACAAAAATTGCGGCCTCCATGGGCTCAAGAAGTCAAATCGGGAGATCGGTTTATATGGGAGCAATATCAAGCTATAGATTCCCCAACGACTATAGAATCCCCAACGACTTACATCAATATAAAGTATCTGTGCAAAATTTCAAGCATCTAACTCTACGCGTTCGACCGCTATCGTGATATCGATAGACGGACGGACATGGCTAGTTCGACTCAGGTTCTAGACGGATTTGGACCGTACCTGGCGTAGTTCTTGGAAGTCATAGCAGAATACCACATGCAAATTTTCCACCAAATCGGAAAAAAATTGCGGCTTGTAAGGGCTCGAGAAGTCAAATCGGGAGATCGGTTTATATGAAAGTTATATCAGGTTATAGACCGATTTAGGCCGTACTGAGCACAGGTGTTGGAAGTCATAACAGAACAATATGTGTACAAATCAGCCATATTATTGAGGGGCTTCCAGGGGCTCAAGAAGTCAAATCGGGAGATCGGCTTATATGGGAGCTATATCCAAATCTGAACCGATATGGTCTATTTGCAATCCCCACCGGCCTACATCAATATTAAGTATTCGTGCAAAATTTCAACCAGCTAGCTTTACGCGTTCGAACGCTATCGTGATTTCGACAGACGGACGGACATGGCTAGAACGACTCAGAATGTCGAGACGATCAAAAATATGCATTCTTTATTGAGTCCTAGATCAATATTTAGAGGCGTTGCAAACGGAATGACTAGAAAAGTATGGCCCATCCAATGGTGGAGGGTATAAAAAATATATAAAACAAGTAAAAGCGTGCTAAGTTCTAAGAAAAGATTTGCTCTGCTATTAGAGCGATATCAAGATATGCTCCGATTTGGACCACAATTAAATTATATGTTGGAGACCTGTGTAAAATGTCAGCCAATTCGAATAAGAATTGCGCTCTTTGTGAGCTCAAAAAGCAAAATAGAGAGATCGATTTATATGGGAGCTGTATCGGGCTATGGACCGATTCAGACCATAATAAACACGTATGTTGATGGTCATGAAAGAATCCGTCGTACAAAATTTCAGGCAAATCGGATAATAATTGCGACCTCTAGAGGCTCAAGAAGTCAAGATCCCAGATCGGTTTATATGGCAGCTATATCAGGTTATGAACCGACTTGTATTTTATTTGACATAGTGGTTGAAAGTAACAATAAAAAACGTCTTGCGAAATTTCAGCCAAATCGGATAGGAATTGCGCCCTCTAGAAGCTCAAGAAGTCAAGTCCCCAGATCTGTTTATATGACAGCTATATCAGGTTATGAACCGATTTGAACCATACTTTGCACAGTTGTTGGATATCATAACAAAATACTACGTGTCAAAATTCATTCAAATCGGATAGGAATTGCGCCCTCTAGAGGCTCAAGAAATCAAGACCCAAGATCGGTTTATATGACAGGTATATAAGGTTATGCACCGATTTGAACCATACTTGGCACAGTTGTTGGATATCGTAACAAAACACGTCCTTCAAAAATTCCTTCCAATCGGATAAGAATTGCGCACTCTAGACGCTCAAGAAGTCAAGACCCCAGATCGGTTTATATGGCAGCTATATCAGGTTATGGACCGATTTGAACCATACTTGGCACAGTTGTTGGATATCATAACAAAACACGTCGGATAAGAAATTCGCACTCTAGAGGCTCAAGAAGTCAAGACCAAAGATCGGTTTATATGGCAGCTATATCAAAACATGGACCGATATGGCCCATTTACAACACCAACCGACCTACACTAATAAGAAGTATTTGTGCAAAATTTCAAGCGGCTAGCTTTACTTCTTCGGAAGTTAGCGTGCTTTCGACAGACAGACGGACGGACATGGCTAGATCGACATAAAATTTCACGACGATCAAGAATATATATATTTTATGGGGTCTCAGACGAATATTTCGAGTAGTTACAATCAGAATGACGAAATTAGTATACCTCCCATCTTATGGTGGAGGGTATAAAAATTCTCAACACATAAAATAAAAAAGTGCCTATCTAGAAGCTCGCACAGGGGAGGGCTCTTTGACTATTTATAACGACGGTCAAGGTTAAGTATAAGTGGTAGACTGCATTTGACCCACTAAAACATTTTAGCCCTTAGTGAGAGATTAGGTTCGGTTATATTGAAAAGCGTCTGCAGACATTAGTTCGACCCATGCCACTATGGACATACACCTAAGCCAATAATCGGGTTATTATGCTCTTTAAATTCTAAAAGTAACCTCGAAAAAAGAAAATCAGCAACTCCGTGCTGCTTAAATGCTACTAATTGATTTCCATACCAAGCCCCTTAGTTGGTTAATGTCTGGTATTATGTCCCCTTCTAAGTGCAGTTGCCTGTTAGCCACGAAAGCCGGGCAATGATATAGGAAATGCTGCAACGTCTCATCATCTTCCCCAAATGCCCCACACAAGCTACCATTTTTGTCGTCTTACCGATCTTTTCGCCGTAACACAGTGCTCGATGCGCGTTCGTCTCTCATGCCCTTAATGCGGACTGCGTCGATCTTAAAGGTTTCGTGTTAACCAAGGTTATTGACGGCAATCTGGCCATTACAGCCAAATTGTCTGCTTTTTCATTTCCCCTTACTACACTATGGCCCGGCATCTATTTATGTAGGTCGTGCCATCTGCAGAGAAGACGTTAATCTCCTTCTTGCACTCCAAGACTGTTTGTGAACTTACCATCCTTGTTGTTATTGCCCTGATGACCAGTTTACTGTCCGTAAAGTTGTTCACACTCGACGTCCTCGGGTTAACATCACACCACCTCATGTATTCTGTGATCGCCCGGATCTCCGCCTGCAGGACTATATTATGGTGAGGGAGTCGAAAACAGATCTTAGTCCCTGTGTTCTCAATGTAGAGTACTAGTTCTACTCTGTCCTCTAAATATGATCCATCTGTGTAGCATGATCTCCCCATGGTAATACCAGAGTTCCGTCAATCCAAGACTAGGCCACTGACAGCAGTGTCTCACACCCAACCTCAAGTGTCGTCTCAGGTCTCCGATGGGACTTTCGAAAACAGTCGAGTCGAAAACAGATCTTAGTCCCAGTGTTTTCAATGTAGACTCCGCTCTGTCCCTTAGCTTTGATCCATTTGTGTTGCATGATCTCTTAGATGGCAATACCAGAGTTCCGTCCATCCAAGACTAGGCCGCAGATAGCAGAGTCTCACACTCAACCTCAAGTGTCGTCACAGGTATACGATGAGAACCTCCTCCTTCGTCTCCTCGATTATACCGCAATGGTATGAAATTCTCCTATCCCCTAACCATTCTCCCATCGCCTTAAGTGTCACAGCCGCTCTGACTACCTCACACTTAATCTGTATGTCAATGTCGGATATCTAGAAATGGTCTAATGCCCAAATGGGTGAGGTCCTCATGACTCAGCATATTTCAAGTCCATCGAACTACTGAGGCGTAAGTTAGTATTGGTCTGATCTCGATCCAGTAGAGCCAGTAGACTATCCGTGGATTCAGGCCCCATTTCGAGACTACGGCCCGTCTAAATAGCGCCCAGCAACTGAGAGCTTTCTTGGTTTCTGAAGGTGACACTTCCAATTGTGTTTCCTGTCCTAGATCACTCCATAGTATATGTCCTTGTCAGACATCGAAATCGTTATTTTAAGGAAACTTGGTGCGTCAAATTGTCTTCTTCGTCTTCTTGAAAAGGCAGATTTCGGTCTTCTCTGGGTTATAATTGAGACCCTTAGCTTTACCCCAGTGTGCCATCTGTAAGACCCTTTCGGCCCTTCTGCATTCTTAGTTCCATCTATGCTTACATCTCCCTCAGATATCAATTTTGCTTTATCAGCGTTAAGTAAACTGTGTTGATACAGATAAAATTTACAGAGGGTCCATAGTGGTTGGTTCACATATAACAGCATTGTTACTTGACTTTATTGAAAATAAAAAAAACATTTTCCCTATTCATGGAATTTTACAGAGCCAACTACATCATCATACTATCCCCTTTTTAATAGGACACTTTCTCCCAATTGGAGTGTTAACACAGAGAATATACTCCGACAACGATGTTGACGATGACAACAGCGGCGCTCAAGAATAATGCCATATTAAAAACAAACCACAACAATTGTTTTCACATATTCTAAGATTATGCGTATCATATTAAAAAATAACATTGAATTTCAACGAATATTCATTCGTTCGCTTGCCTTTCACAAAGACAACAACAAGAACACCAACTTCATACCATGCGAAATGGCACAAAGGACCATGGCCGCAGGACTCTTGTCTAGTATGCAAAAGTGGGCGTTAAAGGGTGGCATCATACCCTAGCCGACTGGCGAAGAATATGTGCTGTTGAATTTGTGGTATTTTGCATATTATGATTATATTAAAAATATTGCGAAAAAAATATTTTGTTGTCATTCTTTTTTCTTGGCTTTTATTCATCTTCGGTTGGCGTTAGCGTTTATGGTTTGGGTTGCTTATCGCAAAATAACAATATTTGAAATGCTTATGATAAACATTCATATGAGAATACATGGGAAGGGTGGTTTTTTAGAGTGAAGGAACTTTCAATATAAACTACTATTCTAGTTGCTTTGTGTCGCAAAATGATAATCTTGATCGTTTTAGCTTTCTAAGTCTAACTAGCCATCTCCTTCCGTCTCCAGAAATGATATTACTGTATCCGCTAGCACGCTACCAACTCGGCTATCGCGGCGACCTATATGATTGCTATATCAGGTTATAAACCTATTTTGACCACCACACTTGGCAAAGTTGTTAGACGTCAAAACGAAACACCTCATGTAAAATTCAAATTCAAGAAGTCAAGCTCCGTTGGCACCATTATTGGGAAAGTTAGTATACCCACCGCCCTAAGATGGGCGTATACTTATCTTGTCATTCCGTTTGAAACACGAAATATTGATCTGAGGTCCTATAAAGTATACATATTCTTGTTCGTTTGACCCTCTGAGCTGATCTGTCCATGTCCGTCGATCGGTTCATCAATTCGTCGGTCAATCCATCCGTCCGTCTGTCAAAATTACAAAAGCGTTTGAACGAATAAAGATATCAGCTTGAAATTGTGCACAGATACTTCTTATCAATGTAGGTCGTTGAGGATTGCAAATGGGTTCGGTTCAGATTTGGGTGTATTCCTCATTAAAGCCGAACCCAGATTTTGACTTCTTGTGCTCCTAGAGACCTCAACTTCCATCTGATTCGTCGGAAATTTAAACAAAAACTTGTTATTTGACTTCAAACATCAGTGACGAGTATGTTCCGTATAGGGCAATAGACTAGTATACCCCAATATAAACCGATTCCCGGATTTGTCTTTTTGAGCCTCTAGAAGTCTCAATTTTCATCTAGATTGGCTGAACTTTGCTTAAAAGGCTACTGCTATGGATTTCAGCATTCGTACCAAGTATGACCCGATTCGGTCCATATACTGATTAGCCCCCATATGAACCGATACCCTGGATTTGATATATTCAGTCCCTTAAAGCATCAGTTTTCATCCGATTTGGCTGAAAATTAGCATAAAGACTTCTGTTTTGACTTCCAACATCTATACCAAGTATGATTCGAATCGGTCTTTATACTGATAAAGACCCCATATAAACCGATCCCTGGATTTGACTTCCTTTAGCCCATAGAAGTCTAGTTTGGCTAAAATTTAACACACAGACTTCTGCTGTGACTTCCAGCGTCTGGAATATGAGCATATGATCCGACGCGAATTATATACTGATGTATGCCCCTTAAATACCGTTTCTCCGATATGACTACTTGAGATCGTAGCAGGCGCAAACAAATTGCGATTTGAATGTTGTAAATTACTTCAAATACGAACTGCGTTAATAACGGCAAGGCTCAAGAAGTCAAGATTCGAGATCGGTTTATATGATAGCTATATCGGGTTATGAACCGATTTAGCTCATTTTTGGCACAGTTAACAGAAGTTGAAATAACAAAAGACCTTATACAAAATTTGCACCCTCAGCCGTATCAACATATTCGCTTGAAATTTGATACGGATTGTTTAATAACCCATCTGTACATATCCGCCGAGATCCATCAAAATTGGTTCAGTATTAGATATAGCTCCCAATTCGTACCTACAGTGTAGGTATTATACAGGGTATTATACACCGACTTTTGCTTTTCCTCACTGGTTTTATATTAACAGAATGTTCTATCACTCTACAACACATACCCGTTGTTTATATGTATATCTCCTATGTCTACGAATACATATGAATGTTTGAGTGTCTTTTCTTATAGAAAAACGGTCGATCCTAAGGGGAATGAAGAAAATAAAATTGACTAAAAGCGATGAAATGGTCCCTTTTGATGGCATCTCATACATAGTTTCTGTTCGAGTATTCGTCGTTTTCTTGCCTTTAAGCTGTTTTCTTTCTGGTCTCTAAAGGTCTTCTAAGAATTTCTACTTGTATGAAGTTCCACCTTCTTCTCACCCCATTGGGGACCATAGAAATCCTTATGATAGTTAAGTGGAATTTTTATGTTGACATTTTTATTAAAAAAACATTTTAAAAAATATTTTCCCATAAAACTAAATTGGTTTTTAGCTTACACTTAAGCGTGAGTAACTAGGGAGTAAACCGAAATTGAAAAGTAACTAAAGTTTCTTTGCTGCCAATGGGATGCAGGAAGTACCTTGAATCAATATATATATGTGAAAGTTTTTGGAAGATAATTGATTATTTTTTTCGTTGCTGCCAACATGTGGACACTACAATTGGTAATCTGAGAGTATGCATTGTGTAGTCAGAAAGCAAATTGGTTAAAGTAACAGCTTCCGCTAAAGCTTAGCTCACTTGGGTCCAAAGATGAAGGCCTTGTTGTGAAGTAATGTAGAAATCTTTACCAAAAATTTCTTTGAGATATCAGCCAACTAAAAACTGCAACGACCGACACGGGATAACTATGAGCACCACACAGGCTGGAACTCCGACTTGTGTGGTGTCCATCGTTATCACGGAAAGCTTGTCTGAAAGCTACAGGGTGAGTCCACAGGTTGCGGATGGTGGAAAGCTCCGTTGTTATGCGGAGTAGTTGCAAATGCTGCCACGGGCAGTCAGCGATTTTCGAAAGCAGAGTCTCAGTGAGGAGTCAGGCTCTTAATTAAATACTGAGTGCCAATGATACTCGAGATGACAAGGCGAGTTAGTGGAGCCTTCAAATAACCAATGGCCAACATCAGCGTCTGTTCCCAGGGTGGGGGCGGCTGGAGGCAAGCATCGGATCTTGAAGCAAGCGGCTCGCCACAACGAGGGATACATGTGCAATCCCACAAAACCCATGCGGTTGAGGCGCTGGGCCAGTAACCCGCCCCCGGAAAACAATGAGAACTACTATGAGAAACAAAGGTTTCGTTGACGACCCATGCAAACGAAAAAAGGACAATGATTTGCGGATCTGCACTTGGAATGTCCGCACTCTTTATAGAGAAGGTGCAGTATACGCGCTGGCGGATTTATTAGAGAAGTACCAGGCAGATATTACCGCCTTACGGGAAGTGTGATGGACTGGGACTACAACACCAAACGGTGACGAACTATACTACAGCTGCCATAACACGGGGCATGAATTTGGCTGTAGATTTGTGGTAAGTCGGAGACTGAAACACCTTGTCTCCAGCTTTACGCCGGTAGATGAGAGGCTAGCCACAATCCGCATAAAAGCCAAATTCTTCAAAATCAGCCTTATTGGTGTCCATGCCCAAACGGAAGGCAAGGACGAGCAGACCAAGTATATTTTCTACGAGCGCCTAGAGGGAGAATATGACCGTTGCCCCGCCCATGATATTAAAATCGTTCTGGGAGATTTTAATGCGAAGATAGGGAAGGAAGACATTTTGGTCCAATCTTCGGAAAGTTAAGCTTCGACGATATAACGTCTAGTAATGGGTTGAGGCTGATTGATTTCGCCGCGGCAAAAAACATAGTAGTTAGTAGCACCAGATTTCAATATAAAAATATTCACAAAGCCACATGGCTGTCACCCGAACAATACACGAGAAACCAAATTGATCACGTTGTGATAGATGGATGGCATTCATCCAGCGTGTTAGATGTACGATTGATCCGTGGAGCGAATATAGATTCGGATCATTACCATGTTGCAGCAAAGGTTTGCACCCGTTTGAACATGGCGAGTAAAGTACGATCTGACACTGCACGGAAGCTGGACATTAAAAAGCTGCAAACACAACAAATGGCAGCGGCATATTCCACTCGACTGACGCAACTGCTTGACGAAAGCACTCCTTGTTCCGATAATATAATGGCGCAGTGGCAAATTATTGCCCTGCGGAAGACTCCTCCAAGAAACCCATGGTACGACCAAGAGTGTCGAGATGCTACTGAAGCCAAGAATGCGGTATATAGAGCAACCCTGCAATCAATAGCAACGCGGCAGATAAAGGAGAGGTATCGGCGGAAAAGGAAAGAAGAGAAACGTCTATTTCGCAGAAAGAAAAAGGATATGGAAAGACGTAAGTGTGAGCGAATTGAGATATACAGGAGTCAGAATGAAGTCCGGAAATTCTAACAAAGAATTAAACACCAAACCGATGGCTTTGGTGCAGGCACATCCTCCTGCAGAGACAAAGAAGAAAATCTGGTAACTGACACAGATAACATGCTGAGGATATGGAAAGAACATTTTACCCAACTGCTAGTGTCCGACGTTGGCGGCGAAGAGGATACTGCAGAAGCAATCCCTGATGACGGTATAGAATGTTTACCTCCTAGTCAGAATGAGCTCCAAGGGGCAGTGACCCGACTAAAGGACAACAAGGCAGGAGGAGCCGACGTGTTACCCGCTGAACTATTTAAGACTGGAGGCGACACGCTGATAAGGCGTATGCATCAGCTTATCTGCGCAAACTGGCTGGAAGAACGCATACCCGATGACTGGAACCTCAGCATACTATGTCCCGTACACAAGAAAGGAGACAAGACGGAATGTGCCAACTACAGAGGAATAAGTCTCCTCCCCATCGCATACAAGATACTCTCGAGCGTACTGTGTGAAAGATTAAAACCTAAAGTCAATGGGATAATTGGGCTCTATCAATGCGGCTTTAGACCTGGTAAATCCACCTTAGACCAGATATTCACACTGCGCCAAATCCTGGAAAAGACCCGAGAAGGACAAATCAACACCTACCACCTCTTTGTTGACTACAAAGCTGCCTTCGATACTCCTTTACGTTCAAAGGTATTTCAAGCCATGTCTGAGTTTGGTATCCCTGCAAAATTAATAAGATTCTGCAGGATGGCACTTGCTGATACACGCTCCTCAGTAAGAATAGGAAAGAATCTCTCCGAACCATTTGATACCAAACGAGGTTTCAGACAAGGAGACAGCCTATCGTGTGATCTCTTTAAAATCCTGCTGGAGAAGATTATACGAGATGCAGATGTGAATAGATATGGCACACTAATCTCAAGAGAACACATGCTGCTCGCCTATGCCTACGACATCGACATCATAGGTCGATCACCGGAAGTAGTAACTGCTGCCTTTGAGAGAATCGAAAGAGAGTCAGTGAAAATGGTTCTGGCAGTAAATGGAGATAGGACGAAATGGATGGTTTTCCTTCCAAAACGCCTTGTACAACCGAGCAGTTTAATCAAACAGAGAAAGTTGGGAACCACATCTTTGAGACAGTCAGTATCTTTATCTACCTCGGCACCGCCATAACCGAAACGAATGACACCAGTTTTGAGATTAAGCGAAGAATTTTACTGTCAAACAGATGCTAAGCAGTTTAGAAACAAGGCCACCTCTCGACAGACGAAGATTACACTATACAAGGCACTGATACTACCCGTGCTGTTATATGGTTCCGAAGCATGGATACTTGTGAAAGCAGATGAGATAGTGCTTGGAGTATTTGAGAGAAAGATTCTTTGTAAAATATATGGAAATGTAGGCGACGACGATAGCATAGTTACACGCATCAAAAAACAACGCCTGCGTTGACTAGGTCATGTTGTCAGAATGGATGAAAAAGCTCCAGCAAAGAAGTCTTTTAAAGGCAAACACGGTGGTACACGCAAATCGGGAAGACCAAAATCCCGATGGAATCAAGTGGTGGGAGACATCTCGAAACTTAGTGTCATAGATTTTAGAATGACCGCAGAAGATCAAGGCGCTTGGAAAGCTATTCTACGTTCGGGTAGTAGAACAAATATTCTGTCATAGCCAATTAAAAAAATACAAATTGCTCAAAAAATTAATTCGGCTATCAGAAACTTGGCAATGATGAGATTCTTGTCTTTAGATATTTTAGCTTGAAGACGATCTATTACGACCTATGTATTATATCAAAGCCCTAGTTTTAGCATAGCCTCTACAACAAACTTTCTAAATCAATTATTTGGTTTACATATGTAGGTATAAACCATTCGTAAAATTATAGGGCTTTTAAAACTGCTGCAATGCTCTCCCTTATTTCTTTCGAACACATACCTATGCCATAAGAATGTATTGTTTCTCGAAAGGCCATTGCAGCTAATATTGGAAATAAAAAATGTTTACTACCAACTTCCTGTTTTGAAAAGTTTTTTGCAGTTTGCAGTTCCTACTGCTATCTTGCCAATGTTATTCATTTTTTCATTTGCCTCCCAAGCATGTTTGTTATAAATTTATTTTAGGAGACAAATAGCTTTAACCTTTTCTCACACTCCACGTTCCCCCTTTTTTTCGAAAACTATCTAAAGCACTTAGGGGAAATTTTTATGCGATTATTGAGTGTCTGTTGCCTGTCGTTCTGTTTCTTTCATGTGAAAACCAAAGTGCCAAACTTTATATGAGCACCGGAAATCCGTTTAACACTTTGCGAAAATACCTTTTTACATGCACAAACACATACACATGGTCGCACTAACTTCAAAAGTAAGGGGTTTAGCTTTATTATCAATGAAGAAAAATATACAGTAGAACTTATTTTTATAGAAATTCCTTTTAAAAGAATAGGGAAGAGCAAAAGTCTGATCCTGCCGCCTTTATAAGAACTTACATCTCTCGGCTAACCCCTTGCCATTTTCTGTGTTAAATTTTATATGAAACCTATTGCCAAGTGGTGAACTGCCTGTTGAATATGTTATTAGTTGCAATCTGGCGATTTGTAATAAAGGGGATTAACCGACCTTTATTGCCAGGAACAGGCAGGAGGTACTAGATATTTCCTTTGTATCGGAAGATATAATTGGAAGAATATGCGACTGGGAAGTGTTAGATGACCACAGCTTCTCTGATCATCGTTAGATTAGTTTTAGCCTTGGAGAAAATACTGGAGTAGTGGTCCCGCGGCTAAACAGAAGAAAGGGGGATTGGGATAAATTTCGGCACAAATTTTGCACCACTATCCCTTCTAGGCTAGAAAAGGAAGTGGAAACTACGGAGGATATAGACATAGTGCTCAAGCGGATCATGAAGGCCCTGAATGACTTGCTTGTGTCAGCATGCCCTAGCGTCAAGCCAAGGGGCAAACAGCGACCGCCATGGTGGACCCCAGAGCTGGTTGGTCTAGGGAAGGACTGCAGAAAACTCTTCAACAGAGCAAAAGCCACAAGAGCACCACACGATTGGGACATCTATAAGGCTGAGCTAAGAAAATATATGGGCGAGAATAGAAAGGCTCTGAAAAAATCCTGGGTAGAGTTCTGCAGCTCCGTGTAGGATACATCTGAGGCCTCTAGGCTAAGGAAGATTCTGTCCTCGAGACCTATTACGCTGGGGTATATTCAGAAGTCTGAGAATGTATGGCCAATGTCTAGTGAGAAAACACTTGAAATACTCGTTGATACGCATTTCCCGGGAAATTCTCCAACGGACAACGTGGCGCCAGAAGAGGTGGTCACTGGTATCCACTCGTCGGAAGTTATTGGGGAAGAGGTGGTCACTGGTATGCATTCGTCGGAGGCTACTAGGAAAATTGTGTCTGAGCCGAAAATCCTTTGGGCGATAAGAAGTTTCGACTCCTTTAAATCGCCAGGCCCTGATAATGTATCACCGGTTGAATTACAAGCTGTGACTGATAGACTGGTTCCCTGGCTTAGGGAGATATACTCTGCTTGTATCACAATGTCATATATACCTGTGGGATGGAGGGACACAAAGGTCATTTTCATTCTGAAAGCAGGAAAACCCTACCACACGAAGGCGAAAGATTTTCGTCCTATTAGTCTGTCATCCTTTATGCTGAAGACTCTTGAGAGGTTGATAAAAACATATCTTAGGGCAAAGATCCCTGGAGATCGCCTGTCGCGGCAGCAGCATGCGTATAGCAAAGGCAAATCAACTGAAATCTCCCTTCACAACCTACTCGGCTACATGGAGGGTTCTCTCACTGTCAAGGAATATACAATGGCAGCATTTCTTGACATTGAAGGTGCTTCCAATAATGTAAAACCGATGTCAATCTTGAAGGAGTTGGAGTTTCTGGGCATCAACTTTACCGCAAAAAAGTTTATTAATAACTCACTTACTAAAAAATACATCACGGGAAGCTTGAGATCTGTGTACCTAAAAAGATGGGTCGGCAAAGGAACTCCTCAAGGAGGTGTACTGTCTGCTCTACTTTGGTCATTAACCATATATTATTGTCTCTGGAAGAGAAAGGCGTAAAAGTGGTCGCGTATGCTGATGACGTGGCAATTGCGGTAAGGGGAAAGTTTCCCAGCACTCTAAGAGATATACTTCAGGAGGCTCTACGTGCAACAGCAAAGTGGGCCACCGAAAGTGGTCTGGGTATAAAACCGTACAAGACAGAAGTAGTTCTTTTCAGCAGGAGATACAAGTTGCCTAGAGTGGTACCTGTCTCCTTGGGTGGAGAGAATGTTCCATTTACAGAAAGCGCAAAATACCTGGGTGTTTTGCTGGACAGGAAACTGAACTTCAAATCCAACATTTTGGAAAGGGCAAGAAAGGGCACTTTGCCCTATACACCTGCAAGAGAACCATTGGCAAAAGTTGGGGGTTTAGAACGCGTGTCATGCAATGGGTATATACTGCAGTTGTCAGTCCCATAATGCTATATGGTGTTGTGGTCTGGTGGACGGCGCTTCAAAAGTCCACCTACTGCTCAATACTTAATAGAATCCAAAGGATGGCTTGTTTGTGCATCACTGCCGCACTGAGGAAGGCACCATCTGATGCACTAAATTTAATGCTACATCTTATGCCTCTGGACATTGTGGCTACACAAATTGCAGCGACCACTGCCGTGAGGTTAAGGGAGCTTTCTCATTAGTCATGTGGCGGTTACGGACAATATGTTATCCTTGATAGAACTTCCGATGTTCCAGGCAGTGTGGATTACACCCAACCGCTTTTTGATAAAAATTACTGTACCACTATTCCTGATAGAACCGATTGGAATTACGATATCCCTGGTTACAGAAGTTACATAGACTTCTATACGGATAGCTCCAAACTAAACGATTAGGTGGGCTTTGGGGTGTACTCAAAAGATCTAGAACTGGTCATATCGAATAGGTGTGTATCAAGCAGAGATCCTTGCTTAAGGAAGTGGTGGAATTACAAAGATATAATGTCATTACGACGATTGGCATTAATATCTTCTCAGACAGCCATTAAATCCCTGGAGAACGTATTTCTGAACACAAAACCGCCCCCGACTGTCGCAGATTTTTCAACGAGATGTGTGAACAGTTTAAAATTCACCCATTCTGGGTACGGGGCCACAGAGATATCCCAGGGAATTGTAAAGCGAATGAGCTTGCGAGACTAGGAACTATCCTACGCATTCCAGGGAAACTGGATTCTGGGTGTGCCTCTTGCACCATGTAAGCTTAGTTTTAAGGACCAGGCCCGAAGGACAACGAATGATGGAGGGGGCTGCGAGCATTCCAAAACTATGTGGCCTAATGAAGTCTTCTGCTTTGCTGTCATTGGCCAGAACAGATGTCTAGTCATTGTGTCCGTCCTGACAGTTCACTGTCTAATCGGAAAACATGCTGACAGACTGAAGGTTGCCAGCAATGACTTTTGCAGAAGCTGGGAGGACATCGAAGAAGAGACTATAGAACAACTACTGTGTGTGTTCCGCACTAGCAGGTAGAAGGGATTTCACTTTAGGTTCTCATTTCTTTGAGAACCTGTCTGATTTAGCGGATTTTAGCGGATGAACATTCGGCCCGTTTGAAAACATCTAACGAGGTCCATCAAAATTGGTTCAAAAACACCCACTTTTGTCTTTCTTTGCTGGTTTATCAATAGGGAAAAATAAATTTTATTTTATTTCTATAACTTCATTCTATCAATGTTCTACTGTATGTGCTATTGCTGTAGTTCTCTCTGTCCTACTTTGTGCTCTAGCTGGGTTTTTTCTTTTGACCAAGTTAACGTCACTTTGTTCTTGTGCATTCGATATTAGATATTCGTTTATACTGCAAAATAATTTTATTATTATCATAATTTTACAATACTTATGTTACTTTTTGCAGTTTGTTTGTATCTTCCAACTCATACTCCTTTGGAAATTGTCCCTTTGCAAGAGAAAGAAGTTTGCGATAATTTGGTTGCAGAAAAGTTTTTCTACGTCATAATAGAAAAGTTTTTGCTTGATTGTTATATAAAAACTTTACAACAAAACTATAACAAATGCTGCTACAAGCGATATTTTCCATTTTTGTAACCGTTTTTAAACAGAAATCATTAAATATGAACTCTTATGTATGTAATAACTTTAAACGATGTATCCAATAAAGGATTGATCCGTATTTAAGAAGTCATCTTTAAGTGTGTTCTAATGGTACTGCAATACATTTAAATATTAATTTTTGGGATTACGTTCCTTATCTTCATATTGGGTTGCCTAAAAAGTAATTGCGGATTTTTTAAAAGAAAGTAAATGCATTTTTAATAAAACTTAGAATGAACTTTAATCAAATATACTTTTTTTACACTTTTTTCTAAAGCAAGCTAAAAGTAACAGCTGATAACTGACAGAAGAAAGAATGCAATTACAGAGTCACAAGCAGTGAAAAAATTTGTCAACGCCGACTATATGAAAAATCCGCAATTACTTTTTGGGCAACCCAATATAATTCCCATGTGAACCAATTTAGAATAGTGAGATATAATAGAAATTTTGACATCTGTGCCAATTATTGAACAAATATTGGTCCACATATCGTTATCTTCAGTTCAATTTGTGTTTGTTTGTATGTTTTCGGTTTGTTTGATCCGTATAGACTCAAAAACAGCTCAACCAATTTCCTTGAAATTTTCACAGATTGTTTAGGTTGGTCTGGAAGGAAACATAGGCTATATAACTTTTTGATATCGGGAGAGGGGCGGACCCTCCCACTTACCCCAAAAGTACAACCCAAAATAAAAATTGGACCGATTTCACAGATTGTGTAGGTAGGTCTGGAAGGAAACATAGGCTATATAATTTTTTGATATCGGGAGAGGGGCGGATCCTCCCCCTACGCCAAAAGTACAACCCAAAATTAAAAGTGGACAATATGGGACTCAAATAAAAGGTATTCGGGAGTAGATTACAAATATGGTCAGGAAGTAGGAATAGGCTCTATAATTTTTTAATAACGGAAGGGGGCGGACCCTCCACGGTTACCCCCAAAACCAAAAGTGAACCGATAAGGACAATATGGATATCAAATTAAAGGTATGCGGGAGTAGATAACGAGTCTGGCATACAAATTCATGTCGAAGTATAGGGGGTCACTCCACTGCCACAAAAACGCCCAAAATGGCCACGTTAGCCAATAACGGATATATGGGACTCGGTTTGTTTGATCTGTATAGACTGAAAAACGACAGAACCGATGTTCTCGAAATTTTCCCATATTATGTAGGTTGGTCTGGAAGGAAACATAGGCTATATAATTTTTCGATATCACAAGGGGGACGGACCCTCCCCCATATGCCAAAAACACAACATAATATAGATATCAAATGAAAGGTATTGGAGAGTAGAATACGAATATGGCATTAAAATTTGAGTCTTAATATCCATCGGGCCGCCCCAACCTGAAAACTCCCCTAAACAGACATATTGGACGTTCATTTCCATATGGGGCCCAAATGAAAAGTATTCGGAAGTAGATTTCGAATCTGGCCTACAAAATCAGAACGAAGTATAGGGCGTCACGCCACCGCTCAAAAATGCCATTATACCCATTTGAAAATAATAGAAATTTGATAACCCACAGCGCAGGAAATTTTGCTTTATAGCTGCCTCATTTTGTTGAGTGCATTGTTTGTGGCTCACATTTTCGCTATTGCATTTTATTTTAAGTTCATAAGGAAACCATTGCTTTGGATTTCTTAAACTCCGCTGTTGCAACATTTGTATGCCATAGACTACAGGAAAAGTTTATTTTTGAAAACAAAACAAAATTATGAAATGTGAAAGTTATGTTAACTTAAAGACAACTACAACAACTGAAAACTATGAAATTCTCACAAAATAAACCTCAAGAAGGAATGCAGTTGGATGGCTGGTTTGATAGTTGCAAGCCCTATATAACAACTGCCATGCATCGTTGTTTGCAGAATTAGATTGGTGGAAATAATTATTCCACAGTGGTATTAAAAAGATAAATAATAAGTCAGTTACTTACGGCCAGAGCTGATCAGACACATATTAAACATGGTTTCACAAGTCACTTGTCAAAGTGGCTGAACTGTACGACATAATTTTTGAATTTCCTCCTTACCTGTCGTATTTCCTTGACTTGGCTACCAGCGGCTACTCCCTGTTTTCCAACCTAAAAATGATCAAAAAAAAAAATTATTACAATATTAACAAGTAAAAAGACGTTAAGTTCGGCCGGGCCGAACTTTGGACCGATAGTTGCAGATAAATGTCGAAGAGCTTAACACAACTCACTGTCCCAAATTTCGGCGAAATCAGGCAATAAATGCGCCTTTTATGGCCCCAAAACCTTAAATCAAGAGATTGGTCTATATTGCAGCTATATCCAAATCAAGACCGATCTGAGCCAAATTGAAAAATAATATCGAAAGTTTTATCACAACTCACTGTCCCAAATTTCGGCAACATCGGACAGTAAATGCGCCTTTTATGAACTCAAAACCTTAAATCGAGAGATCGGTCTATATGGCAGCTATATCCAAATCTGAACCGATCTGATCCAAATTGACAAAGGATGTCGAAGGGCCTAAGACAACTCACTGTCCCAAATTTCAGCAAAATCGGATAATAAATGTGGCTTTTATGGGTCTAAGACCCTAAATCGGAGGATCGGTCTATATGGCAGCTATATCCAAATCTGGACCGATCTGGACCAAATTGACAAAGGATGTCGAAGTGCCTAAGACAACTCACGGTCCCAAATTTCAGCAAAATCGGATAATAAATGTGGCTTTTATTGGTCTTAGACCCTAAATTGAAGGATCGGTCTATATGGCAGCTATATCCAAATCTAGAGCGATCTGGGCCAAATAGACGAAGGATGTCGAAGGGGCTAAGACAACTTACTGTCCCAAATTTCAGCAGAATCGGATAATAAATGTGGCTTTTATGAGCCTAAGACCCTAAATCGGAGGATCGGTCTATATGGGGGCTATATCTAGATATAGTCCGATTTGGCCCATCTTCGAACTTAACCTGCTTATAGACAAAAAAAAGAATCTGTGAAAGTTTCAGCTCAATACCTCAATTTTTGAAGACTGTAGCGTGATTTCAACAGACAGACGGACAGACAGTCGGACATGTCTAGATCGTCTTAGCTTTTTACGCTGATCAAGAATATAAAGGGTGATTTTTTTGAGGTTAGGATTTTCATGCATTAGTATTTGACAGATCACGTGGGATTTCAGACATGGTGTCAAAGAGAAAGATGCTCAGTATGCTTTGACATTTCATCATGAATAGACTTACTAACGAGCAACGCTTGCAAATCATTGAATTTTATTACCAAAATCAGTGTTCGGTTCGAAATGTGTTCATTCACCGTTCAGCGATGAGGCTCATTTCTGGTTGAATGGCTACGTAAATAAGCAAAATTGCCGCATTTGGAGTGAAGAGCAACCAGAAGCCGTTCAAGAACTGCCCATGCATCCCGAAAAATGCACTGTTTGGTGTGGTTTGTACGCTGGTGGAATCATTGGACCGTATTTTTTCAAAGATGCTGTTGGACGCAACGTTACGGTGAATGAACACATTTCGAATCGAACACTGATTTTGGTAATAAAATTCAATGATTTGCAAGCGTTGCTCATTAGTAAGTCTATTCATGATGAAATGTCAAAGCATACTGAGCATCTTTCTCTTTGACACCATGTCTGAAATCCCACGTGATCTGTCAAATACTAATGCATGAAAATCCTAACCTCAAAAAAATCACCCTTTATATACTTTATAGGGTCGGAAATGGATATTTCGATGTGTTGCAAACGGAATGACAAAATGAATATACCCCCATCCTTCGGTGGTGGGTATAAAAAAGGTGATTGTTGAAACTGAACAAAAATAAGCCGTTCTAAAAACAAATAAAAAGGCATTAAGTTCGACCGAACCGAACTTTGGATACACACCATCTCGGGTATAAATGTAAACCACCTATCGTCGAAATTTGGTGAAAAATGCATTATTTATGCACCCATACCATTTATGTCCAAATATGGTCCGATTTGGACCAAATTCGGTACGAACAGAGGGTGATCGAATAATCTTGTTGCCAGCTATATATCTAAATATAGATCGATCTGAACCATATAGGACATGGATGTCGAAAAGCCTAACATAAGTCACTGTGCCAAATTTCGACGAAATCGGATAATAAATACGCATTTAACTTGGCCAAGACATTAATTGAGTGGCCTAACTCAACTAACTGTCTCGAATTTCAGCAAAATTGGATAATAAATGTGGCTCCTATGGGCCTTATGTAGATGTTGAAACGCCTAATATAAGTCACTATGTTAACTTTCAGCAAAATCATATAATAAATACGCTTTCTATGGGACCAAGACCTTAAATCAACAGATCGGTCTATATGAAGGCTTTATCAAGTAATAGCCCGATATAGCCGATTTTCAATCTTAACCTGCCTATGGACAAAAAAAGAATCTGTGCAAAGTAACGTGATTTCAACAGACAGACGGACGGACGGATATGGCTGGATCGTCTTAGAATTTTACCACGATCAAGAATAGGTTAGGTTGGGTTAGGTTGAAAAGAGGGTGCAGATATTAATCCACCCATGCTACTATGGACATACACCTAAGCCAGAAGTCGACTTGTTGTGCGCTCTAAAAAGTAACCTCGCAAAAGAAAATCTTAGTCAGAAATTCCGTTCTACTTACAAAATCCTTAATTGTTTTCCATACCCCTCTCCTAAGTTGGTTCATGTCTGGTATTGTGTCCCTACCTAAGTGCCGGTGTCTGTTAGACGCGAAAGCCGAGCAATGACATAGGAAATGCTCCAACGTCTCATCATCTTCCCAACAGGATCTACACATGATATCACTTGCCGCACTGATTTTGCATAAGTGAGCCCGTAGTCCTATCCGTCCCGTTATGACACCAAAAGCTATACTGACCTCCTTCTTACTTCCTTTCAGTACTAGCCTCGTCCGCTCACGATCTGGATCACCCCATAGGGATTTTCGCCGTCCTACCGACTGTTTTGCTGTTCCACAGTGTTACATGCGTTTGTCGCCCAGGCCCTAAAATCGGACTGGATCGATCTGAAAGCCTTCGGGTTAACCAAGTTTACCGACGGCAGTTCTTTGGCCTTTACTGCGAAATTGTTTGCCAATTCATTCCCCTTACTCCGTTATGGCCCGGCACCCAAACGATGTAGATTGTTCCATCCTCAGAGAAGGCGTTAATCTCCTTTTTACACTGCAAGACTGTTCGTGACTCTAACCCTCCTAGTTGTTATTGCCCTTATCGCCATTTTACAGTCTGTAAGATGTTCACACTCGACGTCTTCGAGTTAGTACCACACCACCACACGCATTCCGTGATCACCCGGATCATCGCCTGCTGGACCGTATTATGATCAGGCAGTCCAAAACAGATCTCGGTCTCTGAGTTCTCAATGTAGACCACAAGGCCCACTGTGTCCTCTAGCTTTGATCCATCCTTATAACATGATCTTCCAGACGGCAATACTAGAGTTCCGTCAGTCCAAGACTGTGCCGCTGGCAGCAGTGCCTCGCACTCGACCTCCAGTGTCGTCGTAGGTATTTGATCGGAAACTTCTTCCCTTCCTTCCAGGTTTCCTATCGTCGCCTCGATTATACCGCGATGGTATGATCTGCTCTCATCCTCAATCCATTCTCCCATCGTCTTAAGTCTGTTAGCCACAGTGGCTGTCTCACATTTAATCTGCATCCCAATGGGTCGAATATTTAGAATAGTCTTCAACATGGTTCTTCATGGTTCTCAACGCTCCATCAATGCTAAGACAACATGTTCTCTGAACTTGTTTTATGGTCCTGATGTTGCACTTTTTCTCCATAACAGTCCACCAAACTACTGAGGCTAAGTAAGTATTGGTCTAATCACGCTTCAGTAGAACCAGTGGACTATCCGCGGATTCGATCGATCAAGAATGTATATATTTTATAGGTTCGAAAAATGATATTTCGATGTGTTGCAAACGGAATGACAAAGTGAATATATCCCCATCCTTCGGTGGTGGGTATAAATAGGTATTGAAATGTTAGAAAAACGCTGGAACTATTGTATCGTCCTCAAAGGAAACTATGGTTATGAATAAATTAAAAATTTCTTCAGAACTTGTTTTTTGTTAGTTATTCTACGGATTTTAAATCCATGTTTTATATTTAAATCTGAACCGATGTTAATAGACATCAATGATATTTTACCACTTTTTCTACTATTTTAGCCGATGTGCCTTTTTCTTCCTACTAATGTATAAACCAAATTGACATCTTGCCATAACACCAACGAAACCACACGTACCATTTGTTACTTAACCACCATCGCCTTCATGCATTCCCTTCTTATTGTGAAAATACGAAGGATATTTTTGCAATTGAGTTAAAGGATTCGAAATCCAAACACGCCTGTGTACTTTATGCAATTATGTTTATTTTTTTTTTTTAATTTTTTTAACTCAAACCCAAAAGGACAGTTCATGGCAGAAATAGGCAGGTCATAATACAACAATTGTCAGGCTGCCAAAGACTAAGGATTGCTAAGAACCCTTTTAAGTTTGCTCTGTTGTCAACGAGTTGTAAGTCTTGGCCTCTGGAATGTATCACAAAGCGGGTGGACTAACTACTGGGTTAGTGGGGGAAGTCTGCTGGTAAAATCTAGGGATAAGTCATGTTGCTGCAGTTTAAAGTATATACGCTGCACGACAACAAAAGAGGGAAAAACAAGCGTGAACGTAGGAAAACTTCATCATTTAAATTGTCCTCTAACAACTGCGATACATACACCATATTCGTACAAAGTCTCCTCCAAGGGGAGGTCTGTTATGAAAAGGGGTTCATAATCAACTAAACAAAGTTTTACACATTATATGGAATAGAGAAGCCCAGCAAACTGGATTTGCGGAATTTTCTGAAAACATAAATGACCAAAATTTATTTTCTGTCAAAACGTACAAAAAACCAAGAAAGGAAAAGTCGGGCTTTGTTGACTGTTTATTACCCCATACCTACCAATTGGGAGTTCTGAATTCTGAGAAAGGAAAGGAAAAAGTCGGGCTTTGTTGACTGTTTATTACCCCATACCTACCAATTGGGAGTTCTGAATTCTGGGAGTTATTTCTAATTCTGAACCAATTTTGATGAACCTCGTCGGAGGTTTTAAGATGGATTGTATTATCACTATCAAATTTGGAGCAAATATGTTCAAATTGTAATAACTACGACTCTATAAGTGCCAAATGTCGTAACAATCGGTTGACATATAACAACATTAATGTAAATTCGGGATTGGATCACATATACTGCACTTCGGATTTTTATATAGAAGTCCAAACTCAGAAAGGGAGGCTTCCTTAAACAGCTTTGACGCCCTTTCTGATTCCATTACAAATATTTTGGAGGATTTTCCGGGCAGTGAAATCATTGTCGCTGGGGATTTAAATGTTCACAACTCTTCCTGGCTTTCCTATTCGAGTCATACGATTGCTGAGGGCCAATACGTTGAGCTTTTCGCTGCGCACAATGATTTGGCGCAACTAGTGAACGAACCGACACATATCGCATGTGTCCAAGGGCACTCAAATAATACTCTTGACCTTTTTTAACTTCATACCCTGAAAAGTATCAAGTTAATACTCTTGCACCACTTGGTAACTCCAATCACTGCATTGTTTCAGCATCTTTTTCGTATTCTGCTCTTCGTACTGCTTCCAGTCCCGAAGCGGTCAATATTTGTATACGAAAAAGCACGTTGAGCTGAGCTCAATGGATTCTTTCAGCATTTTTATTGGAAACTATGTTTGCTACATGACGATATAAATGCTACTGCGGAAATGATTGAGAAGATAATTTCAAATAGAATGACGACATTCATTCCAGTTAAGACTATAACGGCTAAATCAGACGTCAAAAGTTGGTTTAACCAGACATGTAGAGATGCTGTCAGATCAAAAGAGGTGGCATTCAGGAACTGGCGTTTGGATAAAAAAGCCAATACTGAACTGCTGCGCAAGCAGGCAAGATCTTCGTATGCCAATGTGCTTAGGCTCAAAAAATTTCTGCGTACTAAGGTTCTTCCTTCTACACGAGGAAGTAAGAACTTTTTGTCGTTCGTGAAAAGAGTAAAGGTAGTTCTTCATCTATTCCAACTCTTGTTAAGGATGATCAAACGTTCAGTGACCCGGTTGATAAGGCTAACATGTTGGCTGATATATTTGCAGGGAACTAACTCTTCCCTGACGGATAGCAATCAACCACTCCCCTCAATCGAAAATGTATCTGGCGTCATGCCCCAAATATTTTTTTCGAACTCGTGGAGTTAAAAGGGTTCTTGAGAATCTAGACGTAAATAAATCCCTGGGCCCGGATGCAACCTTTTCAACCTTGCCTACCGTGCGGGAGTCTTCTCGGCTCGAACGTTCAGCCAATACCCAAGAAGGGTGAGGCAAACAACTCTACGAATTATCGGCCAATTGCGATATGCTCAGCTCTCTCCAAGGTCATGGAGAGCATGGTTAATCACCATTTTGTGAGGTATTTAGAGTCTAATGGCCTTCTTAGCGACCAACAGTATGGGTTCCACAGAAATCGTTCTACGGGCAACCTCATGGCACTTCTGTCGGAACGTTGGAGTTGCTCAATCCACCAGTTTGGTGAGAGTAACGTTGTGGCTCTGGATATCTGCAAGGCATTTGATAGGGTCTGCCACGGTGCAATACTATCAAAGCTTGTCGCATTTGGTGTCGGTAATGGCTTCGTTCGATTTATTTTGAGCTTTCTCAAAGATCGCACTATTCGAGATGGGTTCTCATCCAATGAGCATAAATTGAACGCAGGTGTACCCCAGGGCTCTGTTCTTTCTCCTTCTCTTTTTCTTTTTTTCATCAACAATCTGTTGGGTCAGACATCGATTCCTATCTACTCATTTGCGGATGACAATAATCTCTGTCATTCGTTCTCATTCAACCATAGGCCGAGTCTTCGAGAGATTGAGGACAAGAGGCGGGTTATGGACGATACACTCTGCCAGGATTTGCTGGAATCGAGTAGATTTTAATGCACGGTAGACTCAGTGCTGCTTGTTGTCACACAAACGATTCGCTCACCCATTACGATCATCTTTGTCTATCAACGGTGTAGATGTTGAGCAATCAGAAGCTCTTGATGTTCTAGGCGTGAAAGTACAAAGTGATTTCTCGTTGGGCTAAACATGTATTTGAAGTGTAGAAAGATGCATTCAAGTGTTTAGGCTTCCTTAAGAATTACTTCACTCCATCTGATCTTCGTAACATCTACACCACTTTCATAAGGCCGAAAATGGAGTACAACTCATATGTATGGGCTGGAGCTTCAAAATTATCCCTGGAGCTACTGGACCGTGTACAAAGGAGAGCGATGTCGTTGATTGGGGACAGTGGGGTATGCAACTCTATTGCCTCCCTTCCTCATCGTTGCAATGTGGGTTGTTTGGCGCTGTTCTATCGGTACTTTCATGGTGTGTGATCGTCTGATATTCGTCTTCTTATTCCTGATGTAAGGATGTATGTCAGGGATACTAGATATTCCTGGAACTCACACCCGTTTGTAATTGATTGGCCAGCGGACCGCACAATGTATTATGGAGGGAATTATTATTTCGCCTGAACCGTTCGTATGTGGAATCGACTTCCGGCTAATGTTTTTCCCACCCAATTTGACATCCAAAGATTTAAGACAAATGTCTACTAAGTACTACATCCTTTCCATACATCCTTTGAGTGTTACAAGCAAATGCACTAAGCTTTAATACCCTGTACCTCAGTATTGGCGTAGGTATAAGAACAAGTTAGGAAAAAAAAGAATGGCGCTTCTGACTATATAATATCCCACTCCTATACTAATAAATAACATGGGCAATATCCTTACAAGATAGCTGACATGAAGTGTTACCAATACAAACGACCACACTTTTTGCCTGAAAAAAATGCATACTCACCGTAATAGGATGGGGGTATACTAATCTAGTCATTCCATTTGTAACACCATGAAATATTCGTCTAAGACCCAATAAAGTATATATATTCTTGATCGTCTCGACCTTCTGAGTAGATCTAGCCATGTCCGTCCGACCGTCTGTCGAAATCACGATAGCGGTCGAACGCGCTTGAAATTTTGCAGAGATACCTTACATTGACATAGGTTGTTGGGGTTTGCAAATGATTCATATCAGTTCAGATTTAGATATAGCTCCCATATAAGCCGATATCCCGATTTGACGCCTTGAGCCCTTGGAAGCCGCAGTTATTGTCCAATTGTGCTGAAATTGTGCATTTTGTGTTCCGTTATGACTTCCAACAACTGTGCCAAGTACGATCCCATGTGTACGATCTGAATGTGTGCGTGTAGTGTTCTGTTACAACTGTTAACAATGAAGAGTATGGTCCGAGTCAGTCTGTAAACTGTTATAGTTGCCATATAAACATATCTCCCAATTTGACATCCTGAGCTCCTAGAAGCCGCAATTGTTAAACGATGTGCCAAGCTCCTCATTTTCTCCCTAAGCACAGTCGTTACGTTTTTCCAACCAAATTTAAAAATATATCACATTTTGTTTAAAGAGACATATAAATAGATTAATCGATTGTCGGGTTGGTTAGATTAATCGTTGAATTCGAGTTTACAAATATCGATTAATCGAATAATCCAAATATACAAATAAAGTGACACCTTACTCAACCGAAAATGTTTTTTGTCACGTTGCTTTCATTTCTATTTTGACAGATATACCAGTGTGAATTTGGTAACACTACGAGTCAGCCACCCTGTATATATGGAATGGTATTGAAATTATATCGAACAAGTACCGTATGCATAAGTTCACTAGAAGTGAAACCCGGACTAAGATAAGTATGTTTTAAGGCTAATTCTATGATTTTTTAATTCTTGCGAACGGTGTCGAGTTGAATTTATTTATGGGGCTTCTATGGCTTATTATACCCTCCACCATAAGATGGGGGGTATACTAATTTCGTCATTCTGTTTGTAACTACTCGAAATATTCGTCTGAGACCCCATAAAGTATAAATATTCTTGATCGTCGTGACATTTTATGTCGATCTAGCCATGTCCGTCCGTCCATCCGTCTGTCTGTCGAAAGCACGCTAACTTCCGAAGGAGTAAAGCTAGCCGCTTGAAATTTTGCACAAATACTTCTTATTAGTGTAGGTCGGTTGGTATTGTAAATGGGCCATATCGGTCCATGTTTTGATATAGCTGCCATATAAACCGATCTTGGGTCTTGACTTCTTGAGCCTCTAGCATGCGCAATTCTTATCTGATCAGAATGAAATTTTGCACGACGTGTTTTGTTATGATATCCAACAACTGTGCCGAGTATGGTTCACATCGGTCCATAACCTGATATAGCTGCCATATAAACCGATTTTGGGTCTTGACTTCTTGAGCCTCTAGAGTGCGCAATTCTTATCCGATTGAAATGAAATTTTGCACGACGTGTTTTGTTATTATATCCAACAACTGTGCCAAGTATGGTTGAAATCGGCCCATAACCTGATACAGCTGCCATATAAACCGATCTGGGGTCTTGACTTCTTGAGCCTCTAGTGTGCGCAATTCTTATCCGATCAAAATGAAATTTTGCACGACGTTGTTTTGTTATGATATCCAACAACTGTGCCAAATATGGTTCAAATCGGTCCATAACCTGATATAGCTGCCATATAAACCGATCTTGGGTCTTGACTTCTTGAGCCTCTAGAGGGCACAATTCTTATCCGATTTGAATGAATTTTTGCACGAAGTATTTCGTTATGATATCCAACAACTGTGCCAAGTATGGTTCAAATCGGTCCATAACCTGATATAGCTGTCATATAAACAGATCTGGGGATTTGACTTCTTGAGCTTTTAGAGGGCGCAATTCCTATCCGATTTGGCTGAAATTTTGCATGACGTATTTTATTTTTACTTTCAACAACTGTGTCAAATAAGGTTCAAATCGGTTCATAACCTGATATAGCTGCCATATAAACCGATCTGGGATTTTGACTTCTTGACCCCTAGAGGTCGCAATTATTATCCGATATGCCTGAAATTGTACGACGGATCCTCTCATGACCATCAACAAACGTGTTTATTATGGTCTGAATCGGTCTATAGCCCGATACAGATCCCATATAAATCGTTCTCTCAATTTTACTTCGTGAGCCCCAATGGGCGCAATTCTTATACGAATTGGCTGAAATTTTACACAGGTCTACAACATATAATTTAATTGTGGTCCGAACCGGACCATATCTTGATATCGTTTTAATAGCAGAGCAACTCTTTTCTTATATCCTTTTTTGCCTAAGAAGAGATGCCGGGAAAAGAACTCGACAAATGCGATCCATGGTGGAGGGTATATAAGATTCGGCCCGGCCGAACTTAGCACGCTTTTACTTGTTTTCTACTATCAATAACTTCGCTTCAAAATTTTCGCTGGGTAAAAGCAAAAGTTTCGCTTTTTTAAGCGTCACCTTAAATTGAAAGGTTGACTGCAATTGTCGGTGGCCGTTGGTTAAATGTGTTGGTCTGTGGCATTGCAACAACCACTGCGCTGGGAGAATATGATTACGCCAAAACGTAAACTGTCAAAACGGAACTCTAATTTCCCGCCTTTAATGTTGACAAAATGACGGAACGTCATTCAAAGTGAATCTTTTGCTTCTTAGGCGCACTAAACGCAGCAAATATCAAGTTAAGAAACGACCCGAATGGGGACAAAGCCTCCCATCACCGTTTCCAAAGAAATTATGTGAGTTATTATTAACACATATACCCGGTGCTGCTATCACCACAGAAAAATGAAGTAGAATGCAGTACGTAACAACTGTTAGCAACATCGACCTGGGGGTCTATAGCGTCTAAGAGTTATACACCACAGCACGGAATGGCAGAAAGTTGGTTTGGCAAAAAAAGAATAAAGAGGTAAAGCGCAAACAAAAAGCCTCGACCCTAAAGGCTGGTGGCAAAACGGAAATGGGTAAAACCTTTCAAGAAATAACGTTAGTTAAAGCGTGCATGACATTTGCGTTTCTTATTAAAACCGCAACGAATGGTTGTGTGCTGTGCAATATCAACTTTAGTATTGTTGTCGACATACTCGAAGTGTTTACTTCACAATTTATTGCATAAAGTTAGGCTTAGAGGCAAAGGTTCATACACATACAGAGTACAGAGTTACAAATGTGGCACGATGATTGAGAGCATGCTATAGGGTTATCGGAGGTAAGGTACATCAAATTAAAAATAGTTTGGAATTTTGCAAATTTTCTATACGTGGGCAGAAATATAAATCGATGAAATATTATAAGGTTGGTATGAATTTTTGTAACGAAAAGTTGATGTACTATTTACTACTGAAACAATACAAAATTAATTGTTGTTTCGATTTAACGATATAATTGGGCTTTATCTACTGGGTTTTAGACTGAATATGTCATGGTAAGTTGCTACAAACTGTTTTGTCACTTTTTTGGGTAAGGAATATAATATGCAGAGGTTCCTATCATCGGGTATTGACCAGATGATATGATGCTGCCTACGGCTCGCCAGCGTATCACTTCTAGTCTTAAATAGAACAGCTTACAACCCTTCGGCTTCTGTTGACTTTTTGTTTTTAAAACGGGTAACCACTAGGTTAACCTTATGCTGAGGCCGTTCGAAAATCATATCCTCTTCCCAGCCCTTATCGGATTTTTCTCATCAAAATCCCTTTTTTATGTCTGCAGGATTTGGCTGTGTACCAAAGTTATTGGTTTGATGTTAAAGTTTAGATTGAGTCGATAACCCACTATGAAAGCTAAGGTAAACCTTATGCTGAGGCAGTTCGGAAATATTCGCAGCCCCTATCGGATTTTATTCTCCAAATTTCTTTCTTTGCTTCTGACAGGATTTGCCTGTATACCAAAGCAAGTAATTTGATGTTTAATTTTAGTTTGAGTTGGTAGCCCACCATGAAAGTTGAGTTAACTCGCAGGTCTGTCTGGCCCACTATAATACCCAAGAGAAAAAAGTGCAGATGAAAAGGTAAAGAAAAATGAGCGAAAAATAAGAAACAGAGGAAGAAATATAGAAGAGAGTAGGGCGCCCACTCGCATGTACAACCCCGGAGCATAGGTCCACGCTCACTTGAGTGTTCTCTTGGTGCGTGCTAAACACTCCATGACGGACTTCGAACTTATTGTCCTCGACGGCAATGTGCGATTCGGAAACCCCGCATTGATCATCTCATCTACTATGATTAGTAGCTTAATAATGGCACGTAGGCAAGACCGGTAACTGGTTCGCCCCGTCTGGCTTACTGGCGCATTCGTCCGCGCCTTCATTCCCCAAAATTCCTTTCATATCCAGGGACTACAAACAATCCGCCACACCCTTTGACCTCGCCGTCCTCGAACCCAAGGCCTTGAGCGCCGCCATACTGTTCACATAAATCATAGGTTTTGAGTGCGTTAATGTAATGACACAGACCTCTGCCTGAAAGACCGTACACTCATCCGGTAGTCTCAGCGACATATCTATTTTCATTGTGTCATCAGTGAAGATCGAAGTCTCATCCTTCTCAAACACAGCGTTTGCCCGCCATTCATCCCCACCTGGAAAACGAGTCCTGAATAACCTAATCGCAATTTGTACCGGTGGCAGATACCCTCCTCTGGGCTGCATATTCAGGGTCGCCTCCAGACCTGCTTGCGGTGCGGATCTCAGTGCTCCTTCGACTCCAACGAATCCAATCTCCGGACGTTCTCGAACTCCCTCGTACGAGTCCTCGTATCCACGGCTCTCCACCATACCAGTGCCCCATAGGTCAGTAGTGGTCTCGCAATGGCCGTGAACATTCAATAAACCATTTTTAGGGTTACCCCCTCTTCCTACGCTTCCAAGTCCCCCACTTGAAGATCGGAATCTCATCTTTTTCAAAACCAATATCCGCCTGCCAATTGTCTCTTCCGGGAAAGCGAATTCTAAAATCTAACCTTGAATCGGTTTTGGTTTAAGAAACATTTTTTCGTTTTCGTTTCTCATATATAATACCCAGAATAAAATTGTGGCTAAACCCGTCATCATTCAGCACGCCAATCTTACTCAGCCTTAACGCAACCTTGGTGGCACAGTTTCAAATGAGGACCTCAATAATTTGAGTATTCAGCATCGCTTCCAAACCCATCTGCTGTATGGATCTCAATGCTTCCGAGACTCCGAACCATGCCAGTCATTGCATCTACTTGAACTGTGTGGTTCAAGTTTTCCTATCTACCGCCATCTCCTATTCTAAAGCACATCTTTGTCATCACCGATATCTTAAATCTCCCAGTTAAGAGCTCCGACTTCGTCATCCTAGAGTTCATCCTTAACCCATCATCTTTGATCGTACTATGATCTGACTTCCCATAGAGGTGTCGCATTGCGGCAAGCCGTTCAGACCCGGCTATAAAAAGGAAGCCCCTCATCATTCAGCGTAAACTTGAATCGGACAGCACTCATTGAGATGTGGGAAGTTTGCCCCTGTTCCTTAATGGAATGTTCATGGGCAAATTTTCAATTTTATAATTTTGCCCATTTTATGGTCCAGAGAAGCAACTGTCGATCCTACCTCCACTTTGTTGAACGACCCCTTTATATCTAAGATGGTCGCTATTGTCTATTTCTTCAATTGAAGAGACATCTAGACTTCTCCTACAACTTCATGGAGGGTCCTCTATACGGATCCACCCTTAAGGCATGCGTGTTATAACAGAGAATCGGGTTTCCCTTTATCACCCGCTTTTTGACCACACTATCTCCTGAGTGCTCATTGACAGTTCTGCTGCAAAGCATACGATCCATTCCTCGGGAATGCGGTGAAAAACTAACCTATCACCACGCAGTCATGGCATATTACTCCAGTTGGAGAGACGTTTTAATATCTTGTTTCACTTCTTGGAGGGTCGTCTCCACCAATCTACCTTTGAGGACACCATGTAGTGACACACTGAAGTTCTGCGGCGTCTGTCCCTGTCTCACCTTTAGGCCTATCAATGTTATGAGCAACAAGTAAAAGCGTGCTACGTTCGGCCGGGTCGAATCTTGGGTTCTTTCCACCATGGATTTCGCTAAAACTGTAGCCTTTAGCCTTATTCAATTTGTTTGTATTTGAATTATTACACCCTCCATGGGGGTATACTAATTTCGTCATTACGTTTGCAACACCTCGAAATATTTGTCTAAGACCCCATAAAGTATATATATTCTTGATCTGGCTGAAATTTTGCATAAAGTGTTTTGTTATGACTTCCAACAACTGCGTTAAGTATGGTTTAAATCGGCACATAACCTGATATAGGTGCCATATAAACCGATCTGGGATCTTGACTTTTTAAGCCTCTAGAGGGCGCAATTCCTATCCGATTTGGTTGAAATTTTCCATGGAGTGTTTCGTTATGACTTCTAGCAACTGTGCTGAGTATGCTTCAAACCTGTCCAAAAACCTGATGTAGCTGCCATATAAACCAATCTGGGATCTTGACTTCTTGAGCCACTAGAGGGCGCAATTCTTATCCGATATGGCAGAAATTTTACGTGAAGTGTTTTGTTACGACTTCCAACAACTGCGCCAAGTTTGGTTCAAATTGGTGTACAACCTGAAATAGCTGCCATATAAACCGATCTTTGATCTTGACTTCTTGACCCACTAGAGGGCGCAATTCTTATCCGATTTGGCTGAAATTTGCATGAAGTATTTTGTTATGACATCCAACAACTGTGCTAAGTTTGGTTGAAAACGTTACATAACCTGATATAGCTGCCATATAAATCGATCTTGGATTTTGACTTCTTAAGCCTCTAGAGGGCGCAATTCTAATTAGACGCAATTTATATAGACCGATTCCGATCATACTTGTTATCAATGTTGCAAGTCATAACACAAGTATCTGCTCCAAATTTTTGCCAAATCGGATGAAAATTGAGGCTTCCAAGCGCCTCAAGAAGTCAAATCGGGGATTAGTTTATATGGGAGCTGTATCCAAATCTGAACCGATATGGCCCATTTGCAATCCCCTATGACCTACAACAATAGTAAGTATCTGTGCAAAATTTCGTGATTTCGACAGACGGGCAGACATGGATAGGTCGACATAGTACGTCAATATAATTAAGAATATATACTTTATGGGGTCTTAGCGAATATTTCGAGGTGTTACGAACGGAATGACTAGATTAGTAAACCCCCATCCTAAGGTGGTATAAAAATACTACTTATCGGAGTTGTTGTTTTCGCACATTGAAATGTCTACTTTTGGATGGATACTTCTTTACTGCAGCCGTTTGTATGTTGCTCTAAAGAATTTAGACGAAACTACAAAAATTTTCACTTTCCGAGTCTACAGAGCTATTCAATACACTGGCAGCTATTTGCTCAATCAATGAAAATGTGTCAATATTAATTATTTGGAAGCCCATGGGCCTGCTGGGCATTATTTTCTTGTGTACTTACACAGTAATGTGCAATAGTGTGAGTATTTCTGCCCAACACTGGTCTATGCGCTTAAATACTCATCCTTTCTTTCTAGTAGGACAGACACAAGAGAAAATTATTGCTACGGTACACGAATAATTGTTTACGGCTATCGACCCACTTTTGCAATTAAAGAGTATTTGGCATTTCAAGAAAAGAAAGGTCCTTTCACTGTAGGCAAAACTGCTCAAAGAAATCAAAGTTAGTTACGTTCAATAATCCTACGTTTATGGCAAACGTTTGATATGTTGAAGCGAAACGTTACACGGTTACAATATGAGAAACACTTCGCGATAAAAAGATTTTATTTTCCGTAAAAATGTCCCAAATGTTTTATTTTTTTTTTGCGTGTAGCAGCTAAGGTTCATCGTCTGCTGGTTACTTTCGGTGTAAGCTTCGTCTTCCCTCCTCTGAGAGCTTGGCCTGTGGGTATCCCTAAAGAGTACTTCCACACTAGATTATTTGCCTCACTTCGATGTTTAAATCTTTGGTAAAATTGCTTCCTGACTCTCGAAAAACTCGATACGCTTATAATCACTTCTATGCACTTCACTCTTCTTCCGGAATAGACATTTTTTCTCTAGAACACATTTTGGTGGAATTTCGCTAAAGAAAAATTTTAGTCGCAAGAAGAATGTTGTATATTTTTAAATGGATAACCCTTTCTGTTCAAAATCAAAATCCCTTGCAATAAAAAAAAAAAAAAATCTGGAATAAATCCGATACGTTTCTTGTAATAATTGCTGTGATTTCCTTTCCCCCATTTTGCTTATAGAAATTTTGTGCATTTCCCTAACCATTTGCAAGGATTTCATTTACAGTGCATAAAGCCTCATTCCAAAGTTGCATGAGCTGCACGTAATTTCTTCGTTTTTATTGTGGCAGTTGTAGGTAATTGTTGTTATCCGTTTCTACTTGGTTTTCCTTTTTGGTTTTCCTTAACGTTTTCTTACTACTCAATGTTGGGTATAAAAAAACCGAATAAGAATGACACCATAAAAAAGAGGCCGTTAATAAAAATAATAAATGAAGGAACGACTAACGGTTGGGAAAGAGCAAACAAAGTAGTTTAAAACAATTACATATAATGGTAGTATTTTCAAGGAAAATCCTTAAGGAGGTATTTACTTAATTTTGACCATTGTTTGCGGGATGTGAAAAAGGTCCCCTGGTGGAGGTAAAGTGGCTACTAATGAGCGTTTTGTTAAGTAAAAGGAACATTTTTAGTGTAGGGTGTACTGACTGAAGTGTTTCTTTATTCATTTTTCATTTTCAAAAAGGTGGTAAAGATGTAATGTCGGCTTTTCTTTTTGCCTAAATCATTTTGTCTTTATCATAAACAAGACACTAAAAATTTGCTACATTAGAGCTGTTTTTCTAACTAATGATTGTTCTAACAAAACCACAATCTCATTCTTATCTTACTGGATCTCCACCCCACTATGCCACCCAACATTCAGGGTAATTTTATCAGTATTATTTATAGTTCGACATCCTTCAATATATACGAGATATCTGCCAGTGATGACACTCCATTTCACCATTTGCATTGAGTGCAGACTGTTCGTTGGGCGATAAGGTTATAACACTAAGTCTGCTGCCAACTACATGACAATTGTGTTATAAATATTTCAAGTTAATAAATTATGAAACCAAGCATAGCAGATAAGAGACGGACATATAATGAAGTCATTTGAAAAAAAAAACGCATTTGTTATGGTCAATTATGTCAATAAATGAAAGCAATAGTTTAATGAAAAATCACAAAATAAATATTAAACATTGCTTTTGAAGGTGGTTTTTTGTAATTTCACCAAAATAATTTGCCATAAAATGCTTTGGCAAATTATTATGAATTTCTTGTGAACAAGCATTTAGGGAATCTCTTATAAAGGGTGATTTTTTTGAGGTTAGGATTTTCATGCATTAGTATTTGACAGATCACGTGGGATTTCAGACATGGTGTCAAAGAGAAAGATGCTCAGTATGCTTTGACATTTCATCATGAATAGACTTACTAACGAGCAACGCTTGCAAATCATTGAATTTTATTACCAAAATCAGTGTTCGGTTCGAAATGTGTTCAAATTTTGACAAATTTTGTTCAGCGATGAGGCTCATTTCTGGTTGAATGGCTACGTAAATAAGCAAAATTGCCGCATTTGGAGTGAAGAGCAACCAGAAGCCGTTCAAGAACTGCCCATGCATCCCGAAAAATGCACTGTTTGGTGTGGTTTGTACGCTGGTGGAATCATTGGACCGTATTTTTTCAAAGATGCTGTTGGACGCAACGTTACGGTGAATGAACACATTTCGAACCGAACACTGATTTTGGTACTAAAATTCAATGATTTGCAAGCGTTGCTCGTTAGTAAGTCTATTCATGATGAAATGTCAAAGCATACTGAGCATGTTTCTCTTTGACACCATGTCTGAAATCCCACGTGATCTGTCAAATACTAATGCATGAAAATCCTAACCTCAAAAAAATCACCCTTTATAAACAGCAACTCCGTTTGGCAATATTTGCTTGTCATGAAAATAATTGGGGAAATACCTATTTTAAAGAGTCACAAGAGTAATGAGTCACATAGCGAGTAATACTTTGACATTCCATCTTTAATTTGGGGAATCCCAATGGCAATCAAAAAAGTATTAGTCACTACCCTGTAGAAAATGTCAATATTAAATCTATACTGACTTACTGTTACTTACTGAAATTGTACCCAAGGCCATGATTTTTGCGATAGACATTTAATATGTGAAATAAAGAAAACCGATTGAATTATGATCGCTCTGGAGACATCCTAGCAATTTCACTTTATTGTGAAGCAACCATTATGGATCTTCACGCTTCTAATTAGTCGAGCACTATCCAGTTTTCATCCTATGTCAACACACTTCTGGATCTATTTTTTGTTAACAATCTGAATAACACCCTTCTTCAAGTTTCTGCATCATGTTTCTAAACACTGTGGTACAGGGTATTATAACATAGTGAATTTGTTTGTAACACCCAAAAGAGAAATAGACCCATTGGTAAATATACCGATCGACTCAGAATCACTTTCTAATTCGATTAAGATATGTCTGTCTGTCCGTCTGTCTGTCTGTCTGTCCGTCTGTCTGCTGTCCGTCTGTCTGCTGTCCGTCTGTCTGTCTATCCGTCTTTTTGTCTGTCCGTCTGTCCATGTTAATTTGCGTACAAACTACATGTCGCAGTTTTCACCCGATCGTCTTCAACTTTAGTACAGGCATGTTTTTCGGTCTATAGATGAAGCCAATTGAAATTGGACAAAATCGGTTCAGATTTAGATATAGCTCTCATATATATGTTCATCCGTTTTGCAGTAATAATGCAATAAAGTGGTCATTTGTTAACCGATTCTCCTGAAATTTGCTAGGAATGATTTTCTCTTGACTCTCTATATTGCTGGTGTATTTCCTGGAAATCGGTTCAGAATTAGACATAATTCTCTTATCTATATCGCCAGATTTTCACTCCTAGAGCTAGTGTAAGTGCATTTATTGACCAATCTTCCCAAAATTTTGTACAACACTTTCCTCGAAAAGTTCCAAAATTTTGTACAACACTTTCCTCGAAAAGTTCCACAATGTCCATAAAGTTTGCTCGAAATCGGTTCAGATTTAGACATAGCCCCCATAAAAACGTTCGTCCAATTTGCAGTAATATTGCAATCAAATGGTCATTTGTTAATCGATTCTCTCGAAATATGGCAGGAAGGACTTTCTTATGGCTCTCGACATTACTGAAGAAATTCATGGAAATCGGTTCAGATATAGATATAGCTCTAATATATATTGGGTTGCCCAAAAAGTAATTGCGGATTTTTCATATAGTCGGCGTTGACAAATTTTTTTCACAGCTTGTGACTCTGTAATTGCATTCTTTCTTCTGTCAATTATCAGCTGTTACTTTTAGCTTGCTTTGGAAAAAAAGTGTAAAAAAAGTATATTTGATTAAAGTTCATTCTAAGTTTTATTAAAAATGCATTTACTTTCTTCTAAAAAATCCGCAATTACTTTTTGGGCAACCCAATATATATATCGCCTGATTTTCAACCCTAGAGTCTCTGCAAGCGCATTATTTGACCCATCTTGCACAACGCTTTCCTGGATGACCGCCACAGTATCCGAGAAGTTTGCTCAAAATCGGTGCAGCTTGAGGTATAGCTCCCATATATATGTTCGTCCGATTTTGAGAAATATTGCAATAAAGTGCTCATTTGTTAACCAATTCTCTACAACTTCGAGAAGAGATTTTCTTATGACTCTCGACATTATTGTGAATTTCATGGAAATCGGTTCAGATTTAGATATAGCTGCCATATATCTATATCGCCCGATTGACACTTCGAGAGCCATTGCCAAGAGACCTAGAGGCTTGTCGACTAAAGACTTGGTTAACGCCAATCTCTTCGTGGCACTTTACGAAATGCTCTAAGACCCGGTATGCATCTCTTTGATGCGAGAAATCCTATAGGGGATCCAGGCAAAACTAGGCGGAACCTGAGGAAAGTAGGAGTGGATCGGTTCGGCCATCGGCGTCTAGACGGGTCAATTGGAGAATTAAAAGCGCACCTTCTCACAACAGGTGCGGCTAGCGAAGCCTCCAACAAGATTTCAATGCGCTGCCTTCGCAAGGGAAAGGCTGCACCGTTTGAGATTAAATCCAGACGAGCTAAAAACTAGCTGTATATTAAGGGAATGTAGAAAGAGTTTCGGTACATCGGCCTTCGCAAGGGAAAGATTCCTACCATTTGGAATCGACCGTTATACTGGATTTGAATCATATAAGGGGCATATAATGGAAGAGGTTTACCGAATATGGAGAATGGAAGAGGTTTACCGAATATATGAACATAGATCTTCTTTTGGTATTTGAAGACTGCAGAATATTGGACGGACAAATTTGAAAAGATCGGGGACTTGTTGAACACCTTTATTGAAGAGCCTAACGCAACACATTGTGTCAAATTTCAGCGAAATCGGATAATAAATGCGCCATTCGGTCCTTACGGCAGCGATAACCAAACATGGAAAAATCGGGGCTATATTTAACACGGATATCGAAGAGCCTTACAAACCTCACTGTGCCAAATGTCAACGATAATTGGATAATAAATGCTTCTTTTATTGGCCCAAGACCTTTAATCGGGAGATCGGTATATTTGGCAGCTATATGCAAATATAGACCGATCTGAACCAAATAGAACACGGATGTCGAAAAGCTTAACAAAGGTCAATGTGCAAAATTTCAGCGAAATCCGGTAATAATTGCGCCTTTTATAGGCCAAAGAACTTAAATCGGAAGATCGGTCTATACGGCAGCTACATTCAAATAGGGAAAGATCGGGGTCATATTGAACATGGATGTTGAAGAGCCTAACCCACCTTACTGTGCCAATATTCAACGAAATCAGATAATAAATGCACCTTTTATCGGCCTATGACCATAAATCGGAAGATCGGTATTTATGCCAGTTATATCCGAATATTTAATGTCGTCTAGAGGGGTTGGAATAGAGGTTAGCTAGATGTTAAACACAGGGTAGCCATCGTATCGCAGAGCTTAGCATGTCCGCCTATGATTCCGACCGCCTGGGTACAGGTCCCGGCGTGAACATCAGAAACATTTTTAGCGGTGGTTATACCCTTGCTAATGGTGGATACATTTATGAGGTATAGTGCCATGTTAAAACTTCTCTAGCACGCAGTATCGCTATGCGGCACTTCGGACTCGTCAAAGAAAAGGGGGACTCTTATCATGCAGCTTAAACTTTTGTCGGACTAAACTCATTGGTATGAGAGAATTCCTCCGTATTCCTTTATGGGAAATTTTGTAGTAGAGGTTAAATAGTGCGGGAAATATCTCCCAGCATTGAGGAAATCCCTGCTTCACTCTACGGTGATTTTATATCTAAATTCCAAACACGACTGGCGATCACCCAGATAATTCGTGGCTCAGCGTTTTAGGCCTGGTTGATGGGACATGCTGTCATGCCCTCAAATAGTCTGGCATGGCTGACCGTGTGGAATGTTTTCGATAGGTTCAGTGTCACGAGGACCGTCCTATAACATAGCCTGGGCTACATAACATAACATTTTTATCTACCAAATCCATGCTGATGCTCGGCGAA
Source organism: Stomoxys calcitrans (assembly GCF_963082655.1). Lineage (NCBI taxonomy): Eukaryota > Metazoa > Arthropoda > Insecta > Diptera > Muscidae > Stomoxys > Stomoxys calcitrans. Next base: position 26,169,359 of record NC_081556.1, read on the forward strand.
TGGAAATTCTCCAACAAGGCTCGGGAGAAGTAGCCCTTCAAACGTTTAGGCTACTGTCAAGAGAAGGTAGATGTATGATTTCCCCTTGCTCGGGTCTTTTCCAGTCTCTAGTAGCGGGTTCACTCTGCCCATTTTTCAGACATCGTGTACTATAAGAGTGATCAAAGACAGGTTTAGTACAGTTGTAAGGTACTCGACTGCAGGTGGATCCAGATGCTTCAGCAACAGTGTAGAGATTCCGCCGGGAACCAACGCCTTGGATGACTTGGCGCCACGGATGACATTCGTAACTTCGTCCATGGTAAATTGTAATGGCTATCCTTTGATTTGGAGACCACGTATAAGAGATAAACTTCCTCTTTTCCCTGTCACTCTCGGGTAGCTCAATAAATTGAAGGTTCAACGATTTTCAGGTCAGTCACAGTTACGTCGGTACAGGTGGCTGAGGTCCTGCACAAGTGACTGAGGTCCTGTCATCACTTCAGTATTTGTCTAAGACCGCATAAAGTATATATATTCTTGGTTGGTCGGTTGGTAATGTAAATGGGCCAAATCGGTCCATGTTTTGATATAGCTGCCATATAAACCGATCTTGGGTCTTGACTTCTTGAGCCTCTAGAGGGCACAATTCCTATCCGATTAGGCTGAATTTTTGCACGAGGGGTTTTATTATGACTTCCAACAACTGTGCAGAGTATGGTTCAAATCGGTACATAACCTGATATAGCTGTCATATAAACCTATCTGGGGTCTTGACTTCTTGAGCATCCAGAGTGCGCAATTCCTATCCGATTTGGCTGCAATTTTCCACGAAGTGTTTTGTTATGACTTCCAACAGTTGTATTAGGAATAATTCAAATCGATCCATAACCTGATATGGCTGTCATATAAACCGATCTGGGGTCTTGACTTCTTGAGCATCTAGAGTGCGCAATTCCTATCTGATTTGGCTGAAATTTTGCATGACGTGTTTTGTTATGACTTCCAACAACTGTATTAAGAATGGTTCAAATCGGTCCATAACCTGATATAGCTGCCATATAAACCGATCTGGGGCCTTGACTTCTTGAGCCACTAGAGGGTGCAATTATTATCCGATTTAGCTAAAATTTTGCATGAGGTGTTTTATTATGACTTTCAACAACTGTGCTAAGAATACTTTAAATCGGCCCATAACCTGATACAGCTGGCATATAAACCGATATGGGATCTTGACTTTTTGACCCTCTAAAGGGCGCAAGTATTATCCTATTCGGTTGAAATTTTGTACGACGGATCCTCTCATGACCATCAACAAACGTGTTTATTATGGTCTGAATCGGTCTATAGCCCGATACAGATCCCATATAAATCGTTCTCTCTATTTTACTTCGTGAGCCCCAATGGGCGCAATTCTTATACGAATTGGCTGAAATTTTACACAGGTCTCCAACATATAATTTAATTGTGGTCCGAACCGGACCATATCTTGATATCGTTTTAATAGCAGAGCAACTCTTTTCTTATATCCTTTTTTGCCTTAGAAGATATGCCGGGAAAAGAACTCGACAAATGCGATCCATGGTGGAGGGTATATAAGATTCGGCCCGGCCGAACTTAGCACGCTTTTCCTTGTTTTCTGATGGTCTTTAAAAGATTCGAACCCATGAGTTCAGCGTCATATGTGGACTTGCTAACCTCTGCGCTACGGTGGCCTCCAAATCTATTGGAATTGCCTAACATATGATGACAGATGAACTTCACAGGAGTATATGAACAGACGGACGGACATTTATAAATTGAGTAAGGCAGTGTTTCTACAAAAGTCGATCTGTATACTTAACAATTTATTGCAGCTTTTCGCATTTTTGCTGCTGAATTTAAAAGTAGAATACTACTCATATCGCATTAGTGATGTAGAGTATTTTAATCGAAAAATATTTGAAAATTTCCTAAAATAAAAGTTGCGATATTATAGGCGCTGAATATGAGTGGCAGCAGCATATGATGCCTTGCGGTTTCTTTGCAATTGCCTTTGCATAGCGAACTACCTATCAAAGCTCTTTGGTGGCAGTTTAACTATCGCCTTAGCTCATTAAAAGCAGTCAGCACTTAACAAGCCACAATATTTGCATTAATATTTATTGTATGCCACTAAACATAAATTAGAATATCAAATTCCAGAGCATTATGTGATGTTGTTGTCACATGCCTTAAGAATTATCCTTAAAGCCACTGCTTAGTCCTTAGGCGTCGAACATTTTCAGCACAAACATCAAAATACCCTTTTATCGTTGGGCGTAAATCAAGCCGTTGGTTGTGGTGAAAAGAAAGCAATTTGAAAACTAATTCTCATGTTGCCATCGCGATAAAAATTGAATTTAACGCCTCTCTTATGATTCATAAGAGACCACAAGAATTCTTGTAATTGATTTTTTAGGTCAAGTGAATAAGAAAAAGACTTCCAAGGAGTACTTCATTCACATATTGCTGCGATGTCGAAATCAAGAAACCAACCAACAGCCATCTTGGGTGGCCTCGTCCAGCCGGAGTAGCAGTAACAATAAGCCCTGTTATCAGTGGCACTCTCACATTACCATGGCCATCGCCACGCAACCAGTCAAGTAGTCGTTGGGTCGGTCGCTCGTATGTTGGTATCTTGGCCATATGGAAAGGGCCCAAACATGCAAATCACTTGAAAAGCACTCAAGTCTAAAATTAAGGATAATCCTTAAGTGTAAGCTCGAAAAGGCCATAAAATGGGGCAGCCAATGGGCCAACAAACAAAAGCACAGCCATACAAAACAAACAAACAAAGGCCAAACGGAGAAGACCAAATGGATAGACGGCAGAAGAGAGAGAGAAAAAATGTAAATAAACGTAAATCGGTTTAAAATCATGTGAAAAAACAAACCAAGAAAAAACGACATTATAACACCATCAGGATGTCAGCGACAACGAGCGAAACAACAACAACGTCGCGCCGTCAGAACAAACAGCAATAGTAGGGAAGACCGGAGGGATTTGGCGATACATTAGGAGATTTGGGAGATTTTTCATGACCAAATCTCATGTCTGTTATGATAAGATTTATATTAAGGGCTATTCTATTAATCTTCGGTTTGGCTTTTGAAAAAAGTGTGGCAACTATTGAAATTTCTTATTGTAACCGCCAAATGTGGTAGCGCGGCGTAAGATGGAACACTCGTGATGATCACCGGATTTGGAGGTATTTAGGAATGACATATACTTCATGAAGCTATTCTTGCGAAGCTTTACAAGTTACCTACAGTGACACCTATTTCCGTTTACTGAAAGCGCAAAATACCTGGGTATTTTGCTGGACAGGAAATTGAACTTCAAACAAACATTTTGAAAAGGACTATAAAGGCAACTGATGCTCTATACACCTGCAAAAGAGTCGCTGGCAAAAATTGGGGGTTGAAACCGGTTGTCATGCTGTCATATACTGGGTATATATTGCGGTTGTCAGACCTTTAATGCTATATGGTATTGCGGTCCGATGGACGTTGGGGTCTGATGTGGTCATTGACGGAGATGGACCCTCAATGAGACAACAAGGTTTCCGGGCAGGAATGTCCACGGTCGGAGCTCTCAGAGATGTGGTGGAGATAGTAGATGCGGCTAGGTAAAGGAACCACTACTTCAGGCCGATTGTCCACTTGGCCGCACTGGATGTGAAGAATGCATTCAATAGCCTCAGATGGTCTGACGTCCTCCAAGCGCTCAGAGAGGACTTTAATACAAGTAACCCGGCGTATCTGATGAGAATAATGAGAAGTTACTTGCGTGACAGGGTACTTATCTATAACTCTCAGGATGCAACGAGTGAATATGAAGTCACATCAGGAGCGGTGCAAAGATCCATACTTGGATCGGATCTTTGGAATGCCAGTTATGATGGAATACTTCGAAGAGAAATGCCAGACGGAACCTTTCTACTAGTATATGCTGACAACATCACCGTAGACATCACGGCAAGAGACACGCAAGGTGCATAGCGTAAACTACGACAGGTGATGCTAAGGGCAATAAACTGGCTGGACTCCCACGGCTTGCAACTTGCCATGCGGAAGACGGAGTTACTACTCGTAACGAGAAAAAAATCCCAGTGGAAGTGGATAGGCACATAATGGTGAAAATCAGTAAGCCAGTTATCGGCTTTCTTAGAGTGCACAACAAGCCGATTACTAGTTTAGGTGTATGTCCATAGTGGCATGGGGCGGCTTAATATGAACACCATATCTTCAACCGAGAGATCGGTCAACTAGCTAGGGACACAGACACAGACAGACCAGACACAAAGCTCAACTATGCAGAGTAGATTCGGCATGCGACAACAAGGGCCGCAAGGATAACGACGTGATCCAGCCGACAGATGGCAAACATTGGTGGGCCTCTCCCGAGCAGGCGTAGTCTCTTAATGGAGTCATGCAATAGCATCCTCCTCTATGTGAGTGAAATATGCGGCCAGACGCTGCAGACAGCACGCCGAGCGAAGTCCCTGTTTTCGGTACAGAGGACGGCGGCTCTTAGGGTCATATCATCCTATCGGACAGTGGCAAAGCCCGCAGCACTTGTAATATTCGGAATAGCTCCGATAGACCTACAGGCCGTGGTGTGAGCAAGGCTGTACACCGCGAAGTGCCACACGCAGGGAGAACTGGGTGAGATTCAAACAGATCATATACGGGTCATACGAGAGGAGACTATCGAGGGATGGTAACAAAGATGGATAAATGACCATCGGGCTAGGTGGACCCGACGACTAATATCCGATGTACGGATGTTTAGAGATAGGATGTAGGGCGCGCACGGTCAGCTGCTACGTCGCACAGCTGTTGACAGGCCATGGTTAATTCCGGGAATACCTGCATAGAATGGACAAATGCTCCTCAAGCAGGAGCATTTATGAGGAGCTAGAAATTGCAGATTATGTGGAACACACATTCTTTCACTGCTAGTGCTTAGTTGAAGGACACAGGGAAGCTCCCAACACTTTTAATAGCTAGAATGGTTTCGATACACCTACAGGCCATGGAGCGAGCTAGGCTCTACACCACGAAGTGCAATGTCTAGAGAGGACAGGGTATCAAACGTATCATGTACGGGTTATACGAGAAGAGATTATCGAGAAATGGCCACAATGGTCGACAAATGAGAATCGGGCCGGGTGGACGCGACGACCAATATCCGATGAACGGATTGGAAGCTCGTAGACGTCAAGGACATGCCATGGTTACTTCCGGAAATACCTCCATAAAATAGGCAAATGCTCCTCAAGCAGGTCCATTTATGAGCAACTAGATGCAAACGATGTGGAACATTCATTCTTTCACTGCGAGCGCTGGGTTGAAAGACACAGGGAATTCGAAACAGCGATTGGTGATGTTTCGACAGAGACAATAATCCAGATGATGCTGGAACACAAGAGAAAGTGAGAGGTGGTGGTGAGATAAGCCGAACCAGTACTGCGCAGGAAGGAAAGTAGACCTTGACTCAACGGCGTAGAGTATGAATGCGGAGGTTTGGGCGCAGACACAATCACGATGTTATTGATAATCTCTAGATATGGGGTCCACCTCGAAGAAATGCGAAAGCGGTTCCGGGGTAGAATTAGTATACAGGGGTGAAACAGTTAGGGTTTTTAGCCGGTACCGACGATAACGGCATAAGGCAAGAGACATAAACGTCACAAGCGTAAAGCATTTTCCCATCCTGACCCTCAAAACAAAAAAAAAAAAATTTTTGAACGTCGCTTCAAAAGTCCACCAACTGTTCAATACTCACCGTATCCAAAGGATGGCTTGTTTGTGCATCACAACCGCATTGACACCATCTGATGCACTGACACCATCTGATAAAGATACACCTTATGCCTCTGGGCATTGTGGCTAGACATATTGCTGCGACCACAGTTGTGAGGCTCAGGGAGCTCTCTCTTTGATCATACGGCGGCTACGCACACTGTGGAATCCCCATGTTTTAGGCAGTGTGGATTACTCATATCCTGAGCAGCTTTTTGATGGAAGCACTGTATTAGTATTCCCGATAGAAACTAATAAACTACCATATTCCTGGTAAAATGTTATAGACCATTCCTTTGAGAATCTCTTATTCCTTTTGAGGCTGTTTGACATAGCGAAGAAAGAGAGAGAGAACACGGCAGAGGGCTGGGACAAATATCGTGCAGCCCTGGGCTGGTTCAAGGAGTCACTGGACAAAATTATATGAAGAATTGAAGGCTTTGCAAGTGCTCTGTAAAGATCTCTGGTCGCAAGGAGACGATGAAACTACTCATGGAGACGCACTTACTCCACGGAAGATCTTTTTGATAACATTGTCGGTTTGTCGGATAGTTTGGAACTCAAGGAAAAGATAGAACTGAAATATCCCGGCAATTCTGCAGGAGTCTCTTGGAGTTTTTCTGTCATGAGTGGAATGGATTTTCCTAGCGATATTGAGGGGATTGGGCTGGAAGTGGACGAATAGTATGCTACGAGGAACGTTTAGCAGCACGGACTTGGGAGATAGTGTGATCATAAGACGGTTTACTAGGGAAACGCTTTAGCGACGAGTGAGAATATTGGGGAGAATATTGTAAATTTTTTTGCGCCAAAAACAAATCATGGTTGCTATGGTCGGGGTCAGGGTCCGTCCACCCCAAAATACCTCCCTATTATAAAAAATATATTTTGGTTGGAAATTGATTGATTTTCGGGAAATTGATACTCAATTTCGGCACAAAGACCCTGGGGTCCACTCCACCCTCAAATATAACTAACTTACCGATCATGCCAATATGGGGCTCACATAAAATGTGAGCACGAAGCTTATATTCACGGTAAGGACCAAGTGTCTAGGTGACCACCCCACCCTCGAAATACCCCCTAAACAGGAAATATTTACCAATACGGTAATATAGAACTCAAAAGGAATGCATTTGGGAGTAGAGTAAAAATTTGCTCAGGAACCAAGCAGGGGCAAACTTTTCGCACATCAATAAGTGCTTTCCGATTCAAGATTAAACTCAATGCTCAGGGACCTTTTTTTATAGCCGAGTTCGAATGACATGCCGCAGTGCGACCCTCTTTGGGGAGAATATTGTAAATGACCACGCATTGGATGGTACCTTGCAAATGTCACCAGCATTACGAGGGGATAACCACCGCTGAACATCTTTTTATGATGTTCTCGCCAGGATTCGAAAGCAGGCGTTCAGCGTCGTAGGCTACAATGGCACGAATTCGATATCCACATTCAGGGCGGAGTGTCCCCACCCTTAAAATACATAAGAGAGTTAAAGAAGACGCAGCGGAGCGGGCTCGGTTCGGCTAGTTAAGTATATATATTCTGGATCGTCTCAACGTAGGGAGTCGACGAAGTCATGTCCGTCTGTCGAATTCACGATAGCGGTCGAACGCATTGGGGATTGCAAATGAGCCATATCCGTTCAGATTTGGATAGCTCCCATATAAACCCATCTCCCGTTTTGAATTCTTGAGCCCCTGGAAGCCGCAATTTTTTTTCCGATTTGGCCAAAATTTTACAAATAGTTTTCTGCTATGACTTTCAATAACTGTGCCAAGTACGCTCCAAATCGGTCTATAACCTGATATAGCTTCCATATAAACGGATCTCCCAATTTGACTTCTTAAGCCCCTGGAAGCCATAATTTTTGTCCGATTTGGCATTAATTTTGCACAAATAGTGGCAAAGTTGTTAAAAGTCGTAAGGGAACATCCTTTTTTTTTTCCGATCCGATTTGGATGAAATATTGCATGCGGTGTTCTGACTTCCAACAATTGTGCGAAGTAATGTCCACATCAGTCTATAACATGATATAGCTCCCATATAAACCGATCTCTCTATTATCCTTGTTCGGTTCCTTGAAGCTTTAGTTTTTGCTGGTTTGACTGAAGTTTGGTATATAGAATAAAATAATGCCCTTCAACTAAATTTAGATTGTATAACTTTTTAGCAAAATCTGTGTTGCTGGGTTCCCAAGATTCGGCCCGGCCGCATTTATTGCGCTTTTATTTGTTAGTATTCGCCCAGGTTTAACTCTAATTTAAGGCCATCTTCGAAAACCACAAATATTTTGGCATCTTCCGATTGCTAAGTCATTGATATCAGCTGTTCTTACACTTTAAAATCAGCTGTTGTCCATGAATTAGCGAAAGAATCGAATGCAAACTTGTTGATGGTGTCTCAAGTATGTGATCTGCCTTTACCCAGAGGTCTTGAGGTTCGAAAACCAGGGTGAGTCTGCATCCTTAATTCAAATTTAAGACTTTATGAACACCGAACACCAACATAGCACAGAGGTTATCATGATGACTTATGACGATAAGCGCCTGGGTTCGAATCCTAGTGAAAAGAACAGAAACAAGTAAAAGCGTGCTAAGTTCGGCCAGGCCGAATCTTACATACCCTCCACCATGGATCGCATTTGCCGAGTTCTTCTCCCGGCATCTCTCCTTAGGCAAAAAAGGATATAAGAAAAGATTTTCTCTGATATTATTATATTACTACATGTTGGAGACCTGTATAAAATGTCAGCCAATTCGAATAAGAATTGCGCCCTTTGGGGGCTCAAGAAGTAAAATAGAGAGATCGATTTATATGGGAGCTGTATCGGGCTATAGACCGATTCAGATCATAATAAACACGTATGTTGATGGTCCTGAGAGGATCCGTAGTACATAATTTCAGGCAAATCGGATAATAATTGCGATCTCTAGAGGCTCAAGAAGTCAAGATCCCAGATCGGTTTATATGGCAGCCATATCAGGTTATGAACCGATTTGTACTATACTTGGCACAGTTGTTGGATATCATAACAAAACACGTCGTGCAAAATTTCATTCCAATCGGATTAGAATTGCGCAGTCTAGAGGCTCAAGAAGTCAAGACCCAAGATCGGTTTATATGGCAACTTTATCAGGTTATGGACCGATTTGAAACATACTCGGCAACGTTGTTGGACATCATCACAAAACACGTCGTGCAAAATTTCATTCCAATCGGATAAGAATTGCGCACTCTAGAGGCTCAAGAAGTCAAGACCCAAGATCGGTTTATATGGCAGCTATATCAGGTTATGGACCGATTTGAACCACACTTGGCATAGTTATTGGATATCATAACGAAACACGTCGTGCAAAATTTCATCCTAATCGGATAAGAATTGCGCACTCTAGAGGCTCAAGAACTCAAGACCCAAGATCGGTTTATATGGCAGCTATATCAAAACATGGACCGATATGGCCTATTTACAATACCAGCCGACCTAAACTAATAAGAAGTTTTTGTGCAAAATTTCAAGCGGCTAGCTTTACTCCTTGGGAAGTTAGCGTGCTTTCGACAGACAGACGGACGGACGGACATGGCTAGATCGACATAAAATGTCGCGACGATCAAGAATATATATACTTTATGGGGTTTCAGACGAATATTTCGAGTAGTTACAAACAGAATGACGATATTAGTATACACCCCATCTTATGGTGGAGGGTATAAAAACATTTCACCGGCGGTTATCTTCTCCTAATGCTGGCGACATTTGCGAGATACTATGCCATGTAAAAATTTCTCCCAAAGAGAAATCGCTTTGCGGGACGTCGTGCTGACTCGGCTGTAAAATGAAGATCCCTAATCATTGAGCTTAAACTTGGATCGGACAGCGTTCATTGATATGAGAGAGGTTTGCCTCTGCTCCTTAATGGAATTTTGATGGGCAAATTTGCAAACGGTTTTTTGAACACCAAATACTGCTATTAAGTTTTATATGATGTAAGGTACCTATAGACTACCACACAATGTATATGTTTGTAGTGGCGGTAACTACCAACACATTACCGGTAAACGAACGCAATGCGATGCAAACGTTTTTATTGCTGTGAAATGTAATCGTTTAGATCTGTCGGATAGGTCTATCAAATGTGATTTGTTTTAGACATAATTAACATTTTCAAAATCTCTGTTAAGGTGTGCAAGCAAACTAGCGACCAATGGGCGTATGTGATTTTTCGCGACTGTATGTAGTTGGCAGGTGTGCGGACTGCGGTAGAGCGTGTGACTCTATTCGCATGTAAATGGGTGAGCGTGTGCAATCGATCAATGGGGTACGGGTGGGTGATAATGGGTGAACTATTATTATTATTGTATAATCGTTTAAAAAACCAAACACTAAATATTGTGGGAGTAGGCAAAACTTAGCAAAGTACTTACCACAAATTTGGTTAAATGTTGGTATTTCAAGTCTGGCAAATTGACACGATTTTTGATGTGTCTTTAACGTCAGAGCTTTGGTCTAAAAGAAATGTAAAAAGTAGATACTGCATAAATGGCAAAAAAAAAATATAATTTTAATATTAAAAGATAAAATCAAAAAATATCAGATAATTAGGGCCTAATAACAAGAAAAATTTTATTTTGGTTTCTTATAGAAAAATCCTACTGGATTAGACCTATTGAGGTGACTTTTTATATCTATACATAGGATGGGGGCATCATAATTTTGTCATTGCATCTTTAACATCTTGAATTATGATCGTCGAATCTAGGATGTATATATGGCCTGGATCATTATGACCCCATTACTGGACGGCAAATGATCCGATTCTCTGGAACCTAGTAAAAAAAGAAATCTTTTGGATTTCAATAGGTACAGCGCGAAACTTGAAATTTTTCACATATAACTCTTGTTAATGTAGGTCGGTTGGGATTATAAATTGGCTAAATCGGTCTATGTTAAGAAATAGTTTCCAAGTTAACCGATCTTCCGAATATATTCCTCCTATGACTTTAAATAGATGTATCAAGTATGTTCCTACTCGGTCCAAAATCTGATATAGCTTCCACATAAACCGAACTCTCGAATATACATCTTGAGCCTCTGAAGAGCTCATTGGTCTTATCTCTCTCCTGTAGAGTCAGTGGACTATCCTTGGGTTCAGTCTCTATTTCGTCTTCATCCTTCATCTTCAAAGTCACGCTCCTAATTCAGTTTTCTGTCCAAGATTACTCCTAAGTATTTTACCTTGTCAGATATCGAAATCGTTCAGATACGTGGTGACTCCACCTTTGTCTTCCTCGTGAACAGCTGCTACGCAGATGGTTTCAATTCCATCCTCAGTCAGCATCTTTAATAGGATATTTATAATGGTCACCCATAGAAGTGGCGACAAAACCCCCTTTGAGACGTGCCCTTCTCCCTTATATTTATGACATGTAACCCTTAGTTTATCCACTTGTTCCTTAGCATATGGTTTATCCAATCTCTAATTACCCGGTCCACTCGGTACTGGTCTAAGAATTGGATCAGTGTATCGGTCCTTACATTGTTAAACGCATTGTAAATCGTCGAAATGTTTTAAAACTTTTTTTGTTCGATTTTGACATCCCTGTAGGAACAACAAAATCAACAACAACAACATCATTGCATTTGGTATGTTAACATACTAAACTCAACAATACCATAAATCTTAAAGTGAAGTACGACATATACAAAACCTCTACAGAAATGGACTAAAATCCGCCATTACTCTAATGCTTTCACACTGACACAACCACGAACACTTGTATAGATACACATGTATGTATGTATGTACGTATGTACTGTTATACTCATGTGCACACGCAATATGACACAGCCACACATCAACTTAACGCCACTCACACACAATCAAAAGGACGTTAACACAAAATTTAAATTGTGTTTTGAAAAATCCTTTCTAAACCGTCTTTTATGCCTGCTGCCGTGTGCCATTGGCTGCCGCGTGTTCAAATGCTGGCTGAATGGCCTAAAAGTAGGCTTTAGAAACACATTTGTTTTGTTGCTTTATTAGTTTTTAGTTTCGCTGCCTAGTTGACACTCCTCATTTGGCGAAATGGCATGCATGCAAAGTCGTAGAAACTGTTTTTTTTTTGTGATGCGTGGATTTTTCACATTCTCACACGGACACGTTCAGGACCACTAATGTGGCAAAGGGTATAAGTGAAAAATTTAAAACAGCAATGAAGAGGGGAAAACTTATGAAATTTTTTTGGATGCATAGAAAGAAGATCATTATCACAAAAGCACAAGGTTTCAGTCACATTAACTTGATTTCCTATCTTTTTCATTTTTTAACCTTTCGAAAAGTTGTAAATTTACATTTACGTATCCATTTTTCGTAAGTTAGTCTCTTTTCAAAAATAACAACCAGAAATAACATTTGCGTTTTTCTTTTCCATTTGCTTTAAATCGTTATTTGATTTGCATATAGGCCATCTTTCTTTGTGGCTGGCTGTCATTTTAAATAACTGTCTTTGTTCTTCTTTGAACTTTGAATAGAACTTTGAATGACCAATGGCAAAGAAATGGCCTCAATAGCAATAGAATTAGATTGGCCTAAAATTGGAAATTGTCATTAGGCTATAAAACTTTGCAAAATTATTAAGATTTTTTTTTTTACTAAAGTATTCAAGCTAAAAATATGTGCAAATCACGCCAAGTTTTCTAATTTCCATTGTATTTAAATTATGTATGGCCAATTCTTGCTAATTTGCAAAAGGAGGTGATTAAGGAACAAGGCGTATGGAAAGGATTTTAAGGGTAGGTCATTGTTGATTTAACTGCCTGCGAATATTTGTTCTATTTTTATGATGACATTTAAAGTAGATGCTAACTTTAATTTACTGCAAGAAACAAGTAACTGCAAATTTAGGTCGAACAATGCCAATTAGATCTAAGTCCAAATTCGATTGGCCTAAACTTAGTAATTGTCATTTGGCTATAAAATCACGTCAATTTTGCCAATTTTCATTTTATTTTAAATATAAAGTCAATTGCTCTTTAATTTGAAATTGGAGATGATTAAAGAAATAAAATGACAATGGCAAAGAATTTTAGGCTACGCCATTGTTGATTAAACTACCTGATTTTTTTTTAATTTTATTATGACATAAAAATAGTTATTAGTTTCAATTTACTGAAATGAAAAAATTTTAACAAAGTTAACTTTATAATACCTAAACCAAAGTCGATTGATGGTAAAGTAATGCAAATTTTGCCCACAGGAGCAAACTTCGCACATATCAATGAGTGCATTCCGATTCAACTCTAAGCTCAATGATATAGGGGCCTCCCTTTTATAGCCGAGTCCGAACGGCGTGCCGCAGTATGACACCTCTCTGGAGAGAAGTTTTATATGGCACAGTACCTCGCAAATGTTGCCAATATTAGGGCAGAAAAACCACCGATGAAAAAAAAATTTTTTTCTCGCCAGGATTCGAACCCAGGTTTTCAGCGTCATAGGCTGACATGCTAACATGTAGATCTTAACTGATTCTTATAGTCTAGAACTCAAATCTGTTAATACATACAGCGAAGCCGACAGAAAGTGCTACCAATACAACTGACACAAATTTTTGTGTGATAATTCATTTCTTAGTCCTTTCCTTGGTCGCTAAAATGACGCATATGGTTCAGATTGGCATTTAGCTAATTCTACAGTCACTGTGTGGTGGAAATGAAGTGCGGTTTATGATTTATAAGACACTAGCTGACCCGGGCCTGCTCCGCTGCGCCTCTTTTACTTATCTATTTTCGACAATAAAAGATCATTTAGTGAAATACTATGCTAACTTGACTAACAGTTTAACAATATAAGTGCCTATATCTGAATCCCATATGATCTTTATTGGTCTACGAATTTAAGTTTGGAGGTGTACTCCTTTCTTAAAATACTTCATTTCAGACCGATATTCTCATGATGTCTGATTTAGTGGTGTTTTCGGGGGAGAGGTGGTCCCCCAGATACTTGGCCCTGAAAAAATATCAGCATCGTGCTCTTCTCTCAAATACCATTTATTTACCATATTGCAATTGGCTTAAGAGGAGTTTACAAGATGAGGCGGCCCTCAAACACATGGCCCCAAAATTGGTTATCAAATTCGTGTTCTAATTTCAAATTCCTTTCATTTGAGCCACATATTGGCATGGTCGAAAAATGTTTCCCTTTGGGGGTGTTTTGGGAAAGGGGTGATGCCCTTAACACATGGTCCTACATTTGGATATCAAATTCGTATTCTACTCCCAAAAACCTTTATTTGAGGCCCATATTGCGATGGTCAGTAAAAAATTGCTGTTTGTGGTGTATTTTGGCAAAGGGGCAGATCCCACAAAATTGGTCCCGAAAGTGGGTATCAATTCTTGATCTACCTTCCAATACCTTTCATTTAAGCTCCACATTGACATGGTAGGTAAATATGCCCGATTTAGGGGTGTTTTGGGGATTGGGGTGGTCCCCCATAAACTAAGCCCTGAAAATATATCAGCAACATGTTCTAATCTCATATCTCATTGCGAATGACCTCAAAAGTGGATATCAAATTCGTTCTCTATTCTCACTTAAACTCCTTATTGCAAATGTCAGCAAATATATCCGGTTTGGGATATTGGCCCTAAATATTATGAATATTTAGTTCCACTCTCTTTAAGACCCAAATTGTCTTGGTGAGCAAATACGTCCTATTTCGGGGTTGTTATGGTGGTGGGACGTCCGCTAGACAGTTGGCCCCTAATGTTGATATCAGATACGTGGTCTACTCCCACATACCTTTAATTTGAGCCCCATATTTCCATAGTCTTCAAATATGACCGGCTTGGGGGGTGTTTTGAGGAATGGGCTGCCACTCAGTGAGCTGGCCTTGAAAATGTATATCGGATTCGTGTTCCACTTTAAAAACCTCTTATTTGAGCCTCATATTGCAACAGTCAGAAAATACTTAGTATTTGGGTGGTGTTGTGGGGGTGGCGTGGCCCCATAGACACTTTTCCCGAATATTGATATCAAATTCGTGCTTTACTCCCAAAGACCTTTCATTTGAGCCCCATATTGCTATGGTCGTAAACGTGTCCCCTTTGGGGGAGGTTTTTGGGGAGAGGCGGCCCCCAAAACACTTGGTCCCATATTTGGATATCAGATTCGAATTCTACACAAAAAAAAACCTTTTATTTAAGCCCCATATTCCCATGGTCAGTAAATAAGTCCTGTTTGGGAGGTGTTTTGGGAAAGGGTTCCACCCCCCTCCGCCCCCCCAGAAACGTGATCCCACATTTGGATATCACATTCGTATTCTACTCGCAAAAACCTTTCATTTGAGTCTTATATTGCCATGATCGGTATATGTCCGATTTAGGGGTGTTTTTGGGGTTGGGTGGTGTTGTGGGGGTGGGATGGCCCCATAGACACTTTTCCTGAATATTAATTATCAGATTATTAATATCAGATTTGTGCTTTACTCCCAAATACCTTTCTTTTGAGCCCCATGTGGCTATGGTCGTATATGTGTCCCCTTTGGTGGAGGTTTTTGGGGAGAGGCGGACCCCCAAACACTTGGTCTCATATTTGGATATCAGATTCTTATTATACATTTAAATACCTTTTATTTAAGCCCCATATTCCCATGGTCAGTAAATAAGTCCAGTTTGGGGTGTGTTTTGGGGAAGGAGTGGAACCCCAGAAACGTGGTCCCACATTTGGATATCAGATTCGTATTCTACTCGCAAATACCTTTCATTTGAGTCCCATATTGCCATGGTCGGTAAATATGTCCGATTTAGGGGTGTTTTGGGGCTTGGGGTGGACCCCCTAGCACTTGGTCCGACAATTGAATATCAGATACGTTTTCTTATCCTAAATACCTTTCATTTGAGTCCCATATTGTCGTGATTGGTCTAAATATATGTTTGGTAGGTTTTAGGGTGGGGCAGCCCCCCTGGGTACCCCATCCGAAATGTGGATAGCAAATTTTTGATTTTTGGTTACTATATGAGAGCACACAAAATTTCGCTTAAATCGCACCACCCATCTCCGAGATCTGGCGTTTCTGAAAATTAGGGTAAGGGTGAGGGTCCGCCCCTCCTTCAGGTATCAAAAAATGTAGTACCCTATTTTCACCACGGGGTCACTATGCACCATCTGTGAACTTTTCAAGAAAATCGGTTCAGCCGAATTCGTCAGGGGTTATTGGGGAAATTGTGTATGAGCCGAAAAGATTTGGGCGATAAGAAGTTTCGACTCCTTTATGTCGCCAGGCTCTGATGAGGTATCGCCGGTTGAACTACATGCTGTATCTGATAGACTGGTTACTTGGCTTTGGGAAATACACTCTGCTTGTACTAGCATGTCATATATTGGGTTGCCCAAAAAGTAATTGCGGATTTTTTAAAAGAAAGTAAATGCATTTTTAATAAAACTTACAATGAACTTTAATCAAATATACTTTTTTTACACTTTTTTTCTAAAGCAAGCTAAAAGTAACAGCTGATAACTGACAGAAGAAAGAATGCAATTACAGAGTCACAAGCTGTGAAAAAATTTGTCAACGCCGACTATATGAAAAATCCGCAATTACTTTTTGGGCAACCCAATATATTTGTGGCATATCCCTCTATCCCACCCCACCCCAAAGATCATTTTCATTCCGAAAGCAGGAAAATCCTAGTACACGAAGGTGAAAGATTTGGGGAATCCTTTATGCTGAAGAATTTTAAGAGGTTGATAGAAACAAGGAGGCCACCGTAGCGCAGAGGTTAGCATGTCCGCCTATGACGCTGAACGCCTGGGTTTGAATCCTGGCAGAAACATCAGAACATTTTTCATCGGTGGTTATCCCCTCCTAATGCTGGTGAAATTTGCGAGGTACTGTACCATTCGGTATGGCAGCCATGTAAAAACTTCTCCCCAAAGATGTGTCGCTTGGCGGCATGCCGTTCGGACTCGGCTATAAAAAGGAGGTGCCATATCAGTAAGCTTTAAATTGAATCGGACAGCACCTATTGATTTGAGAGAAGTTTGCCTCAGTTCCTTAATGTAATGTTCAGGGGCAAATTTTCCTTTGCAATCTTCAAACATTGAATTATATGAACCGTACCATCGATTCAAATAAAGATTTCATGGATTTTTCTGAATCTTATGTGTTTTTTTGTTGTTGTTGAAAAACTTTCCTATAGCTCTTAACAAATCCCCCCTTTTAAACCCGAAATCCATTCATGGAAGTGGAAATTCAAAAGATTGCATTAGATCTTAGGTCTTGGTGATATAATATTCTGAATTCTCACCTTTGGTAGTCATATAAATACAATTAAGTCCTGGTAACAACTGTATAGAAACAATTAAAACGTTATCTCTCATTGTCTAATAAAAAAACCTATTGATAACTTTATTAATAATTTGATATGTTACTTCCCTCTCTTTCAATTAAATTGTAAGCACATACATACTTACATATATTTTGCTACCACAATATATTCGATGCTATTAAAATTGTTATTTGTTTATTGTTTCTATGCCCACCATCGAAGGACGGTTGTATATTCATTATACGCTACACCACTACTGTGGTACAGGGTATTATTACTTAGTGCATTTGTTTGTAACATCCAGAAGGAATAAAGATAGACCCATTGATTAGTATAGCGATCGACTCAGAATCACTTTCTGATTCCATTTAGCTATGTCCGTCTGTCTGTAATTCTGTCCATGTTAATTTGTGTACAAAGTACAGGTCGCAATTTTCATCCCATTGTCTTCAAATTCAGTACAGACATGCTTTTCGGCCTAGAGACGAAGCCTATTGAAATTGGAAAAAATCGTTTCAGATTTGGATATAGCTCCCATATATATGTTCGTCCGATTTGCAGTAATAATGAAATAAAATGGCTACTTGTAAACCGATTCTTTCTCGAAATTTGGAGGAAGTATTTTCTTATTAGTCTCGACATTACTGGTGAATTTCATAGAAATCGGTTTAGATTTAGATATAGCTCTCATATATATGTTCGTCCGATTTGCAGTAATAATGCAATAAAATGGTCATTTGTTAACCGATTCTCAGGAAATTTGGCAGGAATGATTTTGTTATGACTCTCGACATTACTGGTGAATTTCATAGAAATCGGTCGAGATTAAGATATAGCTGTCATATATATCTATCGCCCGATTTTCACACCTAGAGCCATTAATAGGAACTACCCTACACACTCCAGGGAAACTGGAAACTCTGGGTATTCCTCATGTGAGTTAAGTTTTCAGGACTAGTCACGAAGGACAACGAATGATAGATGGTCACAAAGAGGGGGCTGTGAGCATTCCAGAACTATGTGGCCTAATGTTTGTTGTTCACTGACAGTTAAATAGTTCAGTCGTGTTTTAATGGATCTCCCTCCTAATACACTTTGCGCCAAGTGCTTTAAGGCTTTAAGTGCCAAATCGATAGCCTGCCACGTTTGTAGAGCTAAATATCATTTTTTCTGTGCGGACATTGATGCAAATATTGCCGAACTTTTTATTAAAAACGCGAACTTAGTTTTCAACTGCAATGATTGTTTGCGTCTCACTTCTAATCTAATTGCTGGCATTTCATCTTTAAAAACTGAAGTAAGAGAACTCAAGCTCTTAATCGACTCTTCACTGAGAGCAGAAGTGCACGAATTGAAGCAAATAATAGAGAACAACAAGCAAACTGAAAAAAAACAACGGCATCAACATAACTCCAATCTTAATACTGCAGCAGTGAGGAGCCGTGATGTTGTTGGTAAGGTTCAAAGTACAAATGCCCCTGTCGCTGCTGCTGTCGAACATTCGTTGAACGTAAACAACAGCCAACATGTTGTGCCATACGCGTCATCTGTATCATCGCTTAACACAGTAGATGCTAATGCTGTTGATAATGATGATGCTGTGTTTGAAGCCAACGTCCTACCTAATTCTAATTGGGTGCGTGTCCAGAGGCGTAGAAAAAGAAAGGATAAGGTCATTTATGGTGAAAATAATACAACAAATGAATTGGATGTTGTTATTTCTAAGAAATGGGTGCATATTTCATCTTTTAAGCCATCAGTTACGAGCGAGCATATCACTGACTTTATTCAAAAGAATGCTAACATTGCAAAGTCTAATATGGAGTGCTATGTGCTTGTGAAAAAAGATGTTGACATCAATAGTTTAAAACGCGTCAACTTTAAGCTTGGTGTTACATCTAATCATTACGATGACGTCATCAACCCAAAGTTATGGCCTACTGATATTAGAATTCGTCCATTTATAAATTTTCAAAAAATGGCAGTGGAATCGCTTCCCCATTGATTAATGAGGTGCATGGTTTAAAAATTTACTACCATAATCTGTCTGGTATGCGTACGAAATCCAAGGATGTTTTTGATTTCTCCAATCAATTGAACTATGATGTTATTGCTCTTGTTGAAACCTGGTTGAACGATGACTTTTGTGATGCTGAGTTCTTCGATCTAAATTTATTTGCTGTTTACCGTAAAGATAGAAATGTTTCAAGGACTGGATATTCTAGAGGAGGTGGTGTGCTCTTGGCCGTTAAATCTCAATACAAGTCAAACTTATGTGGTTTGGATGATGACAGCGGATTATTAGACCAAATTGCTGTATGCATAAATGGTTTAAATCTTAGCGTTGTATTATGTTTGTCTTACATACCCCCAGGTAGTAGTGCATCTATTTATTCGAAGCATATTGATAATATTTTTGCTATTGAAGTAAGCATGGGGTCGAAAGCTAATATTTGTGTTATGGGTGATTTTAATTTACCTAACATTTGTTGGTCAAAATTTGACGACAATCATTTTTTAACGCCCACTAATGTAAACAAGGATTACGAGGTCAATTGTATTGATACTTTATTAAGTTTAAATCTTGTTCAAATTAATCATTTTTCTAATCAACTTCACCGATTTCTTGATCTTATTTTTGTTCCAAATGATTTTAAATTTAATGTTTATGAATGTTTGGCTCCAATTTCCCCATCTAATCTACATCATATGCCTATTGTTGTTGAAGTAGGTTATTTTAACTTTCTAAAATCATCACCGTCTCAAAATCTGGCTCTAAATTATAACGTTTGTGATTTTAATATGTTGAATTCAATTCTTGGCTCCATTGATTGGATAAAAATATTTAATGATAAAACATCATCAGTTTGTTATGATTTTTTTATAGAAAAAGTCTCTGATATACTTAAATCTAATGTTCCGTTTAAGAAAAATAAGCCACATAAACTGCCTTGGTATACGACAGGTCTTAAGAAACTTAAAAATTTACGAAATAAATTTCATAAGCGCTTTTTGGCGCATGGTGATCCAGAAGATTTGGTCCAATGCAAGCATTATCAACGTGAATTTAATTTTTTAAATAAATTCCTCTATAAGCAATACATTCTGGATAAAGAGAATGAAATTAAAGCCAATCCTAAAAGCTTTTGGTCTTATGTTAACTCTAAAAGGAAAACATCTGATATCCCATCTACTCTCACATATAATGGCTGTACATCAAAATCTGGTGTGGACGTGGTTAATATGTTTGCTTCTTTTTTCAAATCTAATTTTGATTCTCCCGTAACAAGTAGCGCGGCAGTCCTTGATTCTGTATCTGCTATTAATTTGGCAAATATTTCTGTTTCGGATGAAGATGTGTTGGACGCTATTTTTAATATTAAGAATAGTTTTAAACACGACGCCGATGGCCTTTGTGCTTATTTTCTAAAAAAGTGTTCTATTTGTGTAGCTCCAATTTTAACTTTCATTTTCAATCTCTCTATTAAGGAGGGTATATTTATTAATAGATGGAAAGTAGCATCAATTACCCCAGTTTTTAAAGGTGGCAGAAAAGACGATGTAACTTGTTACAGGCCAATTGCTAAATTGTCGTGTGTTTCAAAAGTGTTTGAGCATGTTATTCACAAAAAATTGTTTTTTATTTGCAAATCATTTATTTCTCCCCATCAGCATGGATTTTTTTCAGGAAGATCAACTTCAACTAATTTGGTTCTCTTTACAGAATATTGCCTATCTGCCTTTGAACGTGGCTGTCAAGTTGAAGCCATTTACACAGATTTATCAAAAGCTTTCGATAAAGTATCACATTCTATATTGCTCGATAAATTACAAGAATTAGGGTTTCATTCCAATTTTCTTTCTTGGATCGCTTCATATCTTCACAACAGAGTGTGTACAGTAAAGGTGGAGAGTTTTGTATCTTCACCTTATATTCAAACTTCCGGTGTGCCTCAGGGTAGTATCTTGGGGCCACTTCTTTTTATTTTATTCATAAATGGCATTTCCTCATGCTTTTCAACATCTAGATTTCTGCTCTATGCTGATGATTTAAAAATATTTCATAAAATTGAGTCTATGTCTGATGTCTTCGATTTACAGAATGACTTGGACAATCTGCTGAGTTGGTGTATTAGCAACAAGCTTCTTATAAATTTATCGAAATGTGCTCACGTCTCTTTTTACAGATTGCGTCATCCAATCCAAACTTCATTTAAAATTGGTAATTGTGTACTTAAAAAATCAACTTCAGTTCGCGACCTGGGTGTGATTTTTGATTTCTCCTTGTCCTTTGTTCCACATATTGACTATATAATACCTGATGCTTATAAGGTCCTTGCTTTTATTAAGAGAAATTGCTTTGATTTTTCTGATCCTAACACTTTCAAGATATTATATACAACTTTTGTTAGATCAAAGTTGGAGTATGCCGCCATCATTTGGGATCCTTATTGTATTTCGCATATCGGTCGTATTGAACGAATTCAAAAACTTTTTTCTAAATTTGCCCTTAGGCCTTTGTTTCCTTTGGAGCATCCACCATATCGGTCGCGATGTTTGTTACTGGGACTACAGAGTTTGGATTGCCGTAGAAAATTTCAGTCTGCTTTATTTATTTTTGATTTGATTAATAATCGTGTCGATTCTCCCGATTTGTTGGCTTTAGTTCCGTTTTCTGTTCCAGTAAGGAGTTTACGATTTACTGATTTATTTAGTATTAAATTTCATCGTTGCAATTATGCCCGCAATGGACCACTAACACGCTCATTTTTAAATTTAAATCGAATTAATTTAAATTTTCAAAAAGAATCGAAGCCAAGTATTGATTTTAGCACATCTAAAGAAGTATTTAGGTCAAGTTTATATTGCGCTTTTCCCCTAACATAGTTTTTGTAAATATATTTATATTTTTTGAATTTAATCTTAGTCTGTAAGGATATGAATTCCATTGACTATAATAATAAATAAATAAATAAATAATTAATCTAGACTTGAAGAGGCCTAATCTAGACTTGAAGAGGTCTACTGCTTTGCTGTCATTGGCTTGAACGGACATCTCAGTCATGACAGCTCACTGTCTAATCGGAAAACATGCTGACAGACTGAAAGTTGCCAGCACAACTTTTGCAGAAGCTGTAAGGACATCGAAGAAGAAGAGACTAATCATCTTCTGTGTGTGTATCCCACACTAGCAGCCAGAAGGAGTTCCACTTTAGGTTCTCATTTCTTTGAGAACCTGTCTGATTTAGCTGATGTGAACATTCGCAAGTTCTTGGACTTTTAAAGCGATCTGGATGGTTCAACGGTAGGAACTCGAAGACATCTTATTTCTTCTGTTCCTTTGGTAACACAATCGATGAAAAAGTCTAAGTGAGCCTGATGGCAGACTGCCACTTAAACCTAATCTAACCAGTGCCGCACTGGAAGTCAGAAGGTTCTCATTTCTTGGAGAACTTGTCTGACCTAATCTAGACTCGAAGAGGTCTACTGCTTTGCAGTCATTGGCTTGAACGGACATCTCAGTCATGACAGTTCACTGTCTAATCGGAAAACATGCTGACAGACTGAAAGTTGCCAGCAACGACTTTTGCAGAAGCTGTAAGGACATCGAAGAAGAAGAGACTATAGATCATCTTCTGTGTGTGTGTCCCTCACTAGCAGTCAGAAGGAGTTCCACTTAAGGTTGTCATTTCTTTGAGAACCTCTCTGATGTGAACATTGGTCTTTTTAAAGCGATCTGGATGGTTCAATGGTAGGAACTAGAAGTCATCTTCCTTCTTCTGTTCCTGTGGTATCACAATGAACGAAAACGTCTGAGTGAGTCTGATGGCAGATTGCCACTTTAACCTGACCTAACCAACCCCTGTTCCTTAATGGAATGTTCACGGGAAATTTGGTTAGTTAGTTAGTTGGGTATCCATAGTTCGTTTCGGCCGAACTTAATGCGTTTTTATTTGTTTGCATTCAGATTCAATTTGTTGGATACTTTTAATAAGTATTGCACTTACGTTAAGATAATGTAATTAAATTTAAGATAATGTAATTAACATTATCAGTTACCTGCACAACAAAATCAGTCAGTTTCACATTCGTAATGAATAAGTTCACTTCAGGAAAGGCACAGTTGTAAAAAACATGAAATATGGAACACGATGAGATCAAGGAGCTGCCGCATTCCACCAACGATGAAGGATCAGAACACAAAAGAAAACGTGAAGACAACGCGGAAAATAGCGATTCATTAAAACCCACTGAAATCGACTACCAGCATCATAATCACATAAACACTCACAAACTTAATGGGCCAGTTGGTTGTTACGAAAATAAAATTGATCACGATCCAAATGATGCAGGAGCTTTTCCTACATTTACCATAGCACCACCGCGAATCGGTCGTCAATTATCCCAAACAACGGCGTTCTCCACCCACAGTGAGAAACCTCCACGTTACAATTGTGACGAGTGTTGTACAGTACTATAGGTACTATCAGAATAAGACTCATATACGCAGTTAAGTTGTACAAATATAATAAAGAAGAGAAGAACTGACTCACTGCTAAGAAAACAAATGGTGTCAGAATTTGTCATTTTAATCAAAATTCTATACAAGTGGCTTTCAGAGAAAAGTTGTAAATATTAAAACATAGCAGCTACAAAGTTGTTTTATATGTAAAAGAAGATAGAAGAACACAACAATTGTTTCCAAACGTCATTTATGAAAGTGAAAATTGTTTGCCATATTCTGCCATTTCCCTCACAAACGAGCAGCATATGCAAATTGTTGAAATTTAACGC
Organism: Stomoxys calcitrans; assembly: GCF_963082655.1. Taxonomy (NCBI): domain Eukaryota; kingdom Metazoa; phylum Arthropoda; class Insecta; order Diptera; family Muscidae; genus Stomoxys; species Stomoxys calcitrans. The sequence continues at coordinate 26,193,288 of NC_081556.1, forward strand.
GAGGACGTAGAGTATGAAAGTTTTTAAGAACAGTTCACTGGCCATCAAGGCCATAGAAACCAGGACGACACAGTCTTGGAGTGTAAGAAGGCGATTAAAGCCATTTTGATGGCCTGGCACTCCTATCGTTTGCATGCCGGGCCATAGCGGAGGAAGGGGGAATGAAAGAGCAGACGATTTTACCTGGAAGGCCAGGGGATTGCCAGTAGTAAATTTGGTGAATCGCACGCTTTTCGGGGCGACTATGTCTGATTTAACGTAGTGGGCGACGAACACTGTGGAACAGTAAAACTGTCGGTAGGACGATGAAAATCCTATGAAGAGATGCGGATATTGACAAGTCGAGGTTATTTCCAAAGGAAAGGGGACATTCTTACTGTTCTGATATGTGAAAACTGTCGACAGGACTATGAAAATCCTATGAGGAGATTCGAATATTGAATAAGTCGAGGTTAATACTAAAGGGAAGGAGATCAATATAGTTTTCGTTTAAGACACACAGGACAACGAGCACATTCATGTAGAACAGGTGCGGCATGTAGGAAGAATGATGAGATATTGGATCATGTCATTGCCTGGCCTTCGCGCCAAACAGACACCGGCACTTAGGTTGCGACATAATACCAGAAATGAATCAATTTAGGGTCGTGTTATGGAAAACAATAACGGATTTTGAAAGTAGCATGGAACTCCATACGAACAAACCTAACAAATTTTGCCCATGAACATTCCACTAAGGAAAAGGAGCAAACTTTTCACATATCAATGAGTGCAGTCCGATTCAAGTTTAAGCTCAATGATAAGAGGCCTCCTTTTTATAGCCGAGTTCGAACGGCCGCAGTGCGACATCTCTTAAGTGAGAAGTTTTTACATGGCATAGTACCTCACAAATGTTGCCAGCATTAGGAGGGGAAAACCACCGCTAAAAAATTTTTTTCTGATGGTCTCGCCAGGATTCGAACCCAGGCGTTCAGCGTCATAGGTGGACATGCTAACCTTTGCGCTACGGTGGCCTCCCGAAATCCACACGTAGATTCGTTTTTTGGAGGTTACTTCTTATACTAATTTCGTGATTCCCTTTGTAGGACATAGAAATATTGATCTAAGACCCAACAAGGTAACAAAGTGCATATTTTCTTGATAGTCTTGACATTTTTAGTCGATGGCTACGGCCGTCCGTCTGTCTGTTTGTCAAAAGCAATTTTCGAAGGAATAAAGCTAAGTGCTTGAAGTTTTGCATTAATACTTCTTGTTGGGATTGTAAATGGGCCCAATCGGTCATCGGTCCATGTTTTGGTATAGCTGCCATATAAACCGATATCTTGACTTCTTGAGCCTCTACAGGCCACAGTTCTTATCCGCTTTGACTGAAATTTTGCACCAAGTGTTTTATTTTGACTTCCAACAACTCTATCAAGTATGGCCCAAATCGGTTCATAAACTCATATAACTTCCGATTTCGGATCATGAGTTCTTGAGCCGCTGAGGGATGCAATTATTACTCGACTTGGCTGAAATCTTTTATGAAGTGTTTTGGTTTGACTATCAATAACTGTACCAAGTATGGCACAAATAGGTTCATAACCTGATATAACTTCCATATAAACCGATTTGGGATCTTAATTTCTTGAGCCGCTAGAGGGAGCAATTGTTATCCGATTTAGCATGAAATGTTTTTGGTTTGACCATCTACAATACAACTGTGCCAAGTATGGTGTAAATCGATTTATAAGCTGACATAACTCCCATATCATCGATCTGCGCAGCATTGTACAGGGATGTCGAGGGGCCTAGCAAAACTCACTGTTTCAGCGAAATCAGATGATAAATGTGACTTTTATGGCCACAAGACCTTAAATCGAGAGTTTCATATGAATGTCAGCTATATCTAAATATAGGCCAATGTGGGCCTTATTGAGCATGAATATCGAGGAGCCTAAAACAACGTAATGTTCCAAATTACATCCAAGTAGGGTACAAAATTTGTCTGTAATGGGCCTAAGTCCTTAAATCTTCAGATCGGTCTATGTTAGGGCTTTATCAGGAGATAGTCCGTATAGCCCAACTTCGAACTTTACCTGTCTATAGAAAAAACAAGAATCTGTGCAAAGTTTCAGCTTAACACCTCCATTTTAAAGACTGTAGCGTGATATCAATAGAAAGACGAACGGACATGGCTAGGTCGTCTTAGATTTTTGCTACGATCAAGAATATATATACTTTTTAGGGTCGGAAATGGAGGTAACCCTATCCTTTGGTAGTGGGTATAAAAATTCCCGTTTGGTGTGGTTTATTAGGCGATGGCACCATCTGTCCATTTTAATACCCACCACCGTAGGATAGGGGGTATATTCATTTAGTCATTCCGTTTGCAACACATCAAAATATCAATTCCCGACCCTACAAAGTAAATATATTTCGGATCGTCGTAAAATTCTAAAACGATTTATCGATGTCCGTGTGTCTCTCCGTCTGTCCATCCGTCTGTTGTAATCACTCTAGAGCCTTCAAAAATTGAGATATTAAGCTGGAATTTGGCACAGATACGTCTTTTTGATGCACGCTGCTTAAGTTCTTGAACGGACCAAATCGGACCATATTTGGATATAGCTGCTACATAGACCGATTTTCTGATAAAGGGTCTAATGCCCCTAAAAACTTTATTTTTCATCCGATTTTGCTGAAGTTTGAAACAGCTTCCCGAGAACTGATCCAAATATGGTTCAGATCGGGCTATATTTAGATATAGCTACCATATAGACCGATCTGCCGATAAGGGGACTGAAGATCGGACTATATTTAGATATAGCTACCATATAGATCTATATTCCGATAATAAAAGCTGTATTTACTGCAACATTGGGTTATTTAAAGTCTCCCAACATTTGACCTAAATATGGATAAAATCGGTCCATATTTAGATACAGCTGCTATATAGACCGACCTCCAGATAAAGAGTTTGAATCCCATAAAAGCTATAATTATTATCCGATTTCGCTGAAATTAGAAACAGTGGGTTATTTTAAGCCTCCCGACATGTGACCTAAATATGGTTCAGATCGGACTAATTAGATATAGGTGCCATATAGACCGATCTCCCGATTAAGGGTCTGAAGCCCATAAAAGCTATATTTTTTAACCCATTTCGCTGAAATTTGAAACAGTAAATAAATTTTAGCCTCCTGACCTAAATATGGTTCAGATAGGCCTATAATTAGATATAGCTGCTTCAGACACTACATGCAAAACTTCAGGGCTAAAGAAGGCAAATCGGGAGATAGGTTTACATGGGAGCTATATCTAAATCTGAAGCGGTATGGCCAATTTGCAATCCTCAACAACCTACATCCATATTAAGCTAGCTTTACGCGTTCGACCTCTTTCGTGATTTCGATGTCGGACGGACATGGCTAGGTCGACTCAGAACGTCGAGACGATCAAGAATATATATACATGGAGTCTCAGACGAATATTTCGAGGTGTTACAAACGGAATGATTAGATTAGTATACCCCCATTCTATGGTGGTAGGTATAAAAAAAGCTTAAAAAATCATTCATCTGAAGCTTTGACGTTGATAGCGAATATGAAGCATAAAATTAATGATGATATTCAAAATGATATACTTCATTGTTTACAAAATCCTTAGCGAATACTTCAAACATTGCCATTATGTTTATGACGACAAAATTTCATTTTCGTGTTTATTTTTATGTTCCTCAACTATTTTTGGCATTTAAAGGATTAATAAAACTCATTTCATAACACGATCAATTAAAAACATTTTCAAGGGGGTACTTTTCTCTAATCTTTCCTGTCACAATTTGCAATTTTGCTGCGATCATAGATTATAAAAAGATTTATATTTATTGCTTGAAATGTGTGAATACCTCCTTGCTGCTTCACACCTTTGCTTATCGGCTTATCAGTCTGCTAGCTACTCAACAATACATTGATAAAGCATTGGTGTTAAAATATTAATAAATTTATTTTTTTTTTTGCAATGCATCAGTAACAAATTTGTATTTAATTGGGCTACATCTCAGTTTGTCAGCGGAGAAAAACCAAACAACAAAATTAAAAAAAAATGACTCATGGCCATCATCATCACCATCATGGTGGTCATCACCATCACCATCATGGTGGCCATCATCATCACCACGGAATGACACATCATCATCATCACCACCATCGTCACCATGGTGGTTTCCATCATCACCACCACCACCGACGTCCACCTGCAATTTTTATCATTCCTACACACAACACAACCCATGGACCGCCACGTGACCCAGTCGATGAGCAATGTGATTGCAGGATGTGTTGCTGTACAATTCTTTAATCGCTGAATGAGCAATGTGAAATAATGAAATCATGTGTATTAAATTAGTATAAGCCATTATTTATTACAAATTGTTAAAAAAAAAACTTTATACGTTAAACAACAATGTGAATAATAAATAAAACATATAGACAATAAGTAAAAATGAACGTTGGTTACTCATCGCCATAGTTAGTTTTTTTTATAACAAAGTCTACTACAAAACTTGCAAAAATAAAAACATTATGCCTGTTTTCCTCTACAAATAAGCAGACACGAAGTGTTACGAAGTTCACACTGGTTTATCTGCTAAACTACAGCTACATGTGTATTTGTTTCATTGGCAGCTTCTTGTTTACAAGCCACCTAAAGCATTTGAGTTAATATAAAAAGAATGTTATACATGATTTAATCGGTTATGGTTGGCGACCTCAAACAACTTAAAGCATACAAAATGTATGTGTATCGCACCATAAACCATTAAATGATACCGGTAGCCTTGCCAAACGCCATGGTGGTACTTAAAAAACAATTGCAACAATGCCTGAAATGGTTCAGCGGCCGTATTGGTAATCAAATGACTAAAGATATGAAAATATCGTGTGAAAGAATGCAACTTATGTTGAACAAGTATAGGTGCATTAAGTTCTGCGGGCCGAACTTTGGATACCCACCACCTCTGATATGTGTATTAACACCCATAATATGAACCAAATCGAAATATGGTCCAATTTGAACCAAACTCGGCAAGGACGTCGAAGGATGTAATACAATTCTCTGTTCAAGACGGAAAAACAGAATATTGGTCAATATAGCTGCACTTTTATATATAAAATTCAATTTGGGTTTGTTTGTCGGTTTGTTTATCGGTTTGTTTGCAGCTGAACCGATTACCTTGAAATTTTCACAGATTATGTAGGTTGGTCTGGAAGGAAACATAGGCTATATAATTTTTAGAGGAGATTTTTTAACCTCGGGTGGAGGCGGACCCTCCCCCTTGCCCAAAAAACGCCAACCATATCCGAAAGTGGTCCGATGGGCACAAGAAGGGTATCTAATGAAAGGTATTGGAGACCAGAAACCAAACATGGTATTAAAATTTGTGTCCAAGTACCCAGCGGGTGCCCCAATCCCAAAACTCCGCTAAACAGATATATTCGAAGTTCATGTTAATATGGGACTCAAATGAAAAGTCTTAGGCAGTAGATTACAAATATGGTATAAAACATAAGATCCAAGTAAGGGGAAGTCGCCCACTCCCAAATACCACCAAATGGGCATATTAGCCGACCATGGCTATATGGGACTCAAATGAAAGATATTAGGGAGTAGATTACGAATATGACATTAAACTTAACGTTCAAGTCTAGATGGCACTTTTCCTCCTACATACGTCAAATGGGTTATTTAACCGCTTATAAGAATATGGGACTCAAATGAAAGGTATTTGAGAATAGAAAACGAGTTTGACATCCAATTCTGGAGCCAAGTGTTTTAACGTACGCCCTAAAGCACCCCCTTAACTGAACTTCATTTCCGTTGGAAATAAGAACAAATTTTGTGTTTTGGCGTACGCCCTAAAGCACCCCCTTAACTGAACTTCATTTCCGTTGGGAATACGAACGAATTTGATATCTATTTTCAGTGCAATGTGCCGGTGGCCGCCCCAACCCCAAAACACCCTCCAAACGGGTCATATTTACCGGTTCATGGCAATATGGGGCTCAAATTAAAGGGATTTGGAAGAGCAGCACTAATTTGATATCCATATTTGATATCAAATACCCTAAGGAAGAAAATACCCTAAGGAAGAAAATTTCAACCAGGAATCGAGAAGGGGCAAATTCTCACACATCAATGAGTGCTTTTCGATTCAAGTTTAAACTCAAAGATGAGGGAGAGAAGACCTTTTTTATAGCCGATTCCGAATGGCGTCCCGCAGTGCGACACCTCTTTGAGGAATATTTTTTAAATGACCATGCATGGCATTGCACCTCGTAAATGTCGTCAACATTAAGAGGGGATAAACACCGCTTTGTTCGATGTTCCCGCCAGGATTCGAACGCGAACAATGGCACGAATTCGATATCCGCGTTCATGGCAAAGTGTCTCCACCACCCTCCCTTATTCGGGAGAAATAAACTTGACTCTTTGTGCGGAGTTCGGTCCAAATTGAACCATCTGTCGATTTGAATCAAACTTTAGGCTCATGAATCTTGCATTGTACCAAATTTCAGTGAAATCGGTTAATACAGCGAATTTTATGGGACCATGATCTTAAATGGAGAGATCAGTGTGTATGGCTGCTATATCCAAAAATATAGACCAATCTGAACCATATAGTGCACGGATGTCGAAAGGCCTAACAAAGTCTTCCGTGCTGAATTTGATCAAAAATTTACCTTTTATGGACCCAAGAAATATTATCGGGCGATTGGTCTATATGGGGGCTATATCAAGATAAAATCCCATATACCTTATCAACGAACTTAACCGCCACTGGGCAAAAAAGTATCTGTGCAAAGTTTCAGTTCTATGTCTCTATTTTAAAAGACTGTAGCATGATTTCAACAGATAGACGGAAGGACATGGCTGGTTGCTCTTACGTTTTTACGATGATCAAGTTTTTACGATGATCATTTATATAATTTATAGGACCGGAATTGGATATTTCTATGTGCAGCAAATGGAATAATAAAATGAATATACCCCCACTCTTCGGTGATGGATGGTATGAATATGAGCTCAAGGTAAAGTCTTGACCTCAAAAGAGGAAAAGAGTTGCTGCGCTTGCACATGGTATTCGAACATGGTATTCTCTGACGAGAAAAATTTCTCAATTGAGCAATTCTTAAAATTGTCCTGTTTACTTAGCCAAGTGCTCGTATAAAAAATTGAACCTACTACCGAACACACGAATTGTCACTTCAAGTGATAGTAAGGGCAGCTGTAACCGCCGATGGCCGCTCTTCAAAAATCTCTGTCGTAGACCAGACGGAGGCCTCCGAAGCGCAGAGGTTAGTATGTCCGCCTATAATGCTGAACGCCTGGGTTCGAATCCGAGTTCGAGACCATCAGAAAAAATGTTCAGCTTCGGGTTCCCCCTCCTAATGCTGGCAACATTTGTGAGGCACTAAGCCATATAAACTTTTCTCCAAAGAGGTGTCGCACTAAGGCACGCCTTTCGGACTTGGCTACAAAAAGGAGGCCCCTTACCACTAAGCCTTAACTTGAATCGGACTGCACTCATTGATATGTGAGAAGTTTGTCCCTGTTCTATAGTGGAATGTTCATGGGCAAAATTTCTAATTTTTTTAGTTCCAATAAACTAAATGCGAAATATTACAGCAAACAGTTAAAGAAGGCATATGTATCATAGTACCTGTTGACTACTATGAACTGTTGCCATAATCCCTCATATGTTATGTCTGGAGATATGTTCGAATTTTAGCTATTTGCAGCTATATTTGTTAGGTCAAACTTACCTAACATGATAATTGCTCTCAAATTATTAATGACTCATTATTTACTTTAACTGGGCATCGGCAAGTTAGCATAGAAATATTTTGGAAAATCCTATGAATCATATTTTGACTAAAATTTTGTAAAGCCCACTAAGTCTCAGTCGAAAAACTCATTTTTAAAAGTTCTTCATTATAGCAAATGTTGGAGAACAATACTAACATAGAGAATTGGTAAAATGTTTACTTTAATCATGAATTAATTGTCCACAATGTGTCAGATTTTTTGTTCATTTATCAAATAGTTTACGCCACAAAACACTCAATACTTCCCACATTGGCATAAAAGATTAGATAAAGAATTCCACATTTAACATTTAAGCGGATAGAATGCTAGCTATATGTGTAGCTTTCATTTTATCTGTCATAGACTGCTGATAAGGTTCATCGCCGAAATGTATCGATTAAACAAAATCGAACCAATATTTCAACTAAACGACCAGTTAAATATTTGCATTGGGACTTAACACAACTAATCCATTTTTCTGTTTAATTTTGAATAATTAACATGCCACCACCACCCCAACACGGACACGGTCACGGAGGAGGTCATGGACACGGTCATGGCCACGGTCCTCCTCCTCATCACGGTCATCATGGGCCACCGCATCACCACCACCATCATCATAGGCCACGTCGTGTTGTTTGCTGCTGTACCCTTATGTAAAATTAATATTTGGAAAATATAATTAAGGACGAAGTCATTTGAAACTTGTGTGCCGGTTAACCCAACACATCGCCAGCTCTATTGCTTTGTCAACTATTTTTGGAGAAAAATGCGAACAAAAAAATATTTCATTCTTTTAACATTAAATTTAACTGCAGAGAGTAAGCGAATATTTAGCGGATAAGTGAAAATCCAAAATTATAAGAAAATAAAAAGCATTGTGGAAAATGTGACATACTAAGATTATAAAAATTATTTTATTCTTGATATAAACTTAAAAGCGTGGTTTTTGAATTGAAATATCTAAATATTAGCTGATGGACGAGTGTATTCAACTATAACAAAAAGCAAGCTTCGATTCAAGTGAAGCAAATATGATCATTAGATCCTTGCCAAATTTCTAGATGATTTGATCATAAATGCATCTGTATTTGCTGATGAACATACTGCCCGACAGACATGGCTTAATTGATTTTATGTCTATGGGTATACTACAGATAAAAACGTGCTAAGTTCGTCCGGGCCCAACCTTGGAAACTCACCACTATACATTGTTCTAAAAATTTGCTATAATAATCGGGAAATAGGTTTATATTGGAGCTACATCAGGTTATAGACCATACCTATCGTGGATGTTGGTAGTCTTCAGAAAACAATGCCGTCTTCCAGGGGCTCAATATCTCAAATTTGGAGGTTGGTTTTTATGGGAGACTAGCTGACCCGGGCCCGCTCCGCTCCACTGAGCTTCTTTTACTTTATATGGAACAACATTTTACTTGGAATATTTATTTTCGACAATTAAAGAGCTTTTAGTGAAATACCATGGTACGAAAATAGTATATCGCTTGACTTACAGTTGAACAATATAAGTGCCTTTATCTGCATCCCATATGATCTTTGTAGGTCTACGAATTTAAGTTTTGTAGGTGTACTCTATTCCTAAAATACTTTATTTCAGCCCGATATTCTCATGATATCTGATTTGGGGTGTTTTCGGGGGTGAAGTGGTCCCACCATAGTGCTATTCTTTCAAATACCATTTATTTAAACCCCATATTGCCATTGGTTTAAGGGGAGTTTACACGATGAGGCGTCCCTCAAACACATGGCCCCAAAATATGTTAGCAAATTCGTTTTCTAATCTCAAATACCTTTCATTTGAGCCACATATTGGCATGGTAGAAAAATGTTTACTCTTTGGGGGGTGTTTTGGGTATAGGGTGATGTTCTAAATATATGGTCCTACACTTGGATATCAAAATCGTATTCTACTCCCAATTACTTTTATTTAAGCCCCATATTGCTATGGTCAGCCCCATATTGCTAGTGGTTTGCTGTTTGTGGGGTATTTTGAGAAAGGGGAAGACACCCAGAAAATTGGTCCCGAAAGTGGGTATCAATTCTTGCTCTACCCCCCAATACATTTCATTTAAGCTCCACATCGACATGGTAGGTAAAAATGCCCGATTTAGGGGTGTTTTGGGGATTGGAGTGGTCCCCCCAACACTAAGCCCGGAAAATATATCAACAACGTGCTCTATTCTCATATATCTATATATCATTTATTTGAACCACATATTGCCATTGGCCCATAATTGGATATCAAATTCGTTTTCAAGTCTCATTTAAACTCATATTGCACAAGTCGGCAAATATTTCCGGTTTGGGGTATTGGCCCTAAATATTATGAATATTTAGTTCCACTCTCTTTAAGATCCAAATTGTTTTGGTGAGAAAATACGTCCTCTTTGGGGATTGTTATGGTGGGGGACGTCCACCTAGACAGTTGGCATGGGGGTGTTTTGGGGGATGGGCGGCCATTCAGTGAGTTGGCCTTGCAAATATATATGGGTTTTATGTTCTACTCTAAAAACCTTATTTAAGCCTCATATTGCAATAGTCAGCAAATACTTCCTATTTTGGTGGTGTTGTGGGGGTGGGGTGGCCCCATAGATACTTTTACTTTACACCCAAAGACCTTTCATTTGAGTCCCATATTGCTTTGGTCGTAAATTTGTCTCCTTTGGGGGATGCTTTTGGGGAGAGGCGCCCCCCCAAACACATGGACCCATATTTGGATATCAGATTCAAATTCTACACTCAAATACCTTTTATTTAAGCCCCATATTCCCATGGTCAGTAAATAAGTCCAGTTTGGGGGGTGTTTTGGGGAATAAGTGGACCCCCAGAAACGAGGTCCCACATTTGGATATCAGAGCCGTATTCTACTCGCAAATACCTTTCATTTAAGTCCCATATTGCCATGGTCGGTAATTATGTCCGATTTGGGGGGTTGGGGTGGTCCTCCTAACACTTGGTACGACAATTGGATATCAGATACGTTTTCTTATCGTAAATACCTTTTATTTGAGTCCCATATTGTCGTGATTGGTGTAAATATATGTTTGGTAGGTTTTAGGGTGGGGCGGTCCCCCTAGGTACCCCATCCGAAATTTGGATACCAAATTATTATTTTTGGGGTACTATATGAAGGCACACAAATATTCACTAAAATCGCACCACCCATCTCCTAGATCTGGCGTTTCTGAAAATAAGGGTAAGGGGGAGGGTCAACCCCCTTTCAGATATCAAAAAATTTAGTACCCTATTTTCACCACGGAAATTAAGGCAACTCTTGCCCTATACACCTGCTAGAGTGCCATTGGTAAAAATTGGGGGGTTTAGACCGCGCGTCATGCATTGGGTATATACTGCAGTTGACAGACCATTAATGCTATATGGTGTTGTGGTCTGGTGGACGGCGCATCAAAAGTTCAATTACTGCTCAATACCTAACCGGATCCAAAGGATGGCTTGTTTGTGCATCACCGCCGCACTGAGGACGACACCATCTGATGCACTAAATTTAATGCTACAACTTAAGCCTCTGGACATTGTGGCTACCTAAATTTCAGCCACCACTGCCGTGAGGTTAAGGGAGCTTTCTCATTCGTCATGTGGCGGCTACGGATACTGCGTTATCCTTGATACAATATACGATGTTCCAGGTAATGTGGATTACACCCTACCTGAGCCGCTTTTTGATAAAAAAGTACTGTACCACTATTCCTGATAGAACCGATTGAAACCTGATAATAGAAGTTACATAGACTTCTATAGGGATGGTCCAAATTAAACGACCAGGCGGGCTATGGGATGTACTCTAAAGATCTAGAACTGGTCATATAGAAAAGGTTACCTGACCACTGCAGTGTGTATCAAGCAGAGATCCTTGCAGTTAAGGAAGTAATGACAATACGATATAATGTCATTACGACGATTGGCATAAATGTCTTCTCAGACAGCCACTAAATCCCTGGAGAACGTATTTCTTAACACAAAAACCGTCCTTGACTGTCGCAGATCTCTCAACGAGATGGCTGAACAGTTCAAAATTCACCTGTTCTGGGTGTCGGTCTACAGAGATATCCTGGACGAGCTTGTGAGACTTGGAACTACCCTACACATTCTAGGGATACTTGAATCTGTGGGTATGCCTATAGCGACATGTAGCTAAGTTTTCAGAACCAGGCCCGAAGGACAACGAATGATATATGGTCACAAAGAGGAGTCGGTGAGCATTGAGAAACAATGTGGCCTAATCTAGACTTGAAGAGGTCTATTGCTTTGTTGACAGTGGCTAGAACAAACGTCTCAGTCATTGACAGGTCACTGTCTAATCGGAAAACATGGAGACTTTTGGAGAAGCTGTAGGGACATCGAAGACGAAGAGGCTATAGAACACCTCCTGTGAGTGTGTCCCGCACGAGAACCTAAAGTGGAACAGTCAGGAGGAATTCCACTTTAGGTTGTCATTTCGTTGAGAACCTGTCTGATTTAGCAGATGTGAACATTCGCAAGTTATTGCGTTTTTTAAAGCAGTCTGGATGGTTCAACGGTAGGAACTAAAGGCATCTTCTTTCTTCTGTTCCTGTGGTATCAAAATGGATGAAAACGTCTAAGTAAGTCTGATGGTAGACTGCCACTTAAACCTAACCTAATCTAACACAGTTGTTGAAAGTGATAACGAAAAAAAAACACTGTACAAAATTTCGGGCGAATCGGGCGAAAATTGAGGCTTTCAGGGGCTCAAGAAGTCAAAGTTCCAGATCGGCCTATATGGCAGCTATATTAGATTATGGACCGATTTAGACCATACATAGCACAGTTGTTGGAAGTCACTACAAAACACTTCATTTAAAATTTTAGCCAAATAAGAATTGCGCCCTCTTGAAGCTCAAGAAGTCAAGACCCAAGATCAGTTTATATGGCGGCTATATAAAAACATAGACCGTGTTGGCCCATTCACAATCCCAACTGACTAACACTAATAGGAAAATTTCAAGCGGCTAGCTTTACTCTTTCAAAAGTAGGCGTTACAGAAAGACGGACGGGCGGACATGACTGATGGACTCCTGACGATCAAGAATATATAAACTTAATGGTGTCCTAGACGAATTTTGGAGGAGTTACAAACAGAATGACGAAACTAGTATACACCCATCCTATGGTGGATGGTATAAAAATGCTGAAATCGAACATACGTTACGAATTTATGAATACTATACTCCTAAAAAGGATGTATAATTCACCCGACTTGATGTAATTAGGTAAATATATGTAGGCAAGGTGTTGGGTATGCAAAGTTCGGCCCGGCCCAACTTAATGCATTTTCACTTGGTTTTATTTACTGATTTAGAATATAAAATTTAAAATAAGAGAAAGTGTACAATTGGCTACTATGGTCATAAGCTTTTTCATATTCTTGACACTTTTTTTTGCATTTTTAGTTTTTCAGATCATTAGTTTTCATAACTACAAATACACTTAACACTAAATATGAATACAAAAATCAATCCTGATTTTTAGCGAGGATGCATTGGTGGCCCTCCGTAATGTGGTGGTCCATGGTGGGGAGGTCCATGGTGATGAGGGGGATCATAATGCATAGGTGGTACAGCATGGTGAGGTGGCTCATAATGGATAGGTGGTACAGCATGTTGGGGTGGTCCATAATGTGGAGGTCCATGGCAGCAAGGAGGCCTTGAATGTGGAGGTCCATGATACGGCGGGCAATGGGCACAGTGATGATTCATATTTATTTTCAAAACAAACAACAAATCCTTTTCTATTTACTCTAAGTGAGTGTTGATACTGCGGTGTTTAAGTTGATACTACGTGACATAGTCTAGTAAATTTGGTATTTTATACATAATTTTAGAAATAATCGTTATCGCCTAACGATAAGACTTGTCAGGTACAAACATTTGATATTTCACCACCCATATAACAAAATGGCTTAAACAAACTTTCGATGAAACTAAACTTTATGTGAATCACCGAGAAGTATGCACTTCTTTTGATAAAATTGTAATGTAACAACTTATGACTGGTCCTGTGGTTGTTGTTGTTTTGCTCAAAATATGTTGGGCTGTAAATATGGGGGAGGTAAATATTTAGTCCATAGTCAAACTTGTTTCGAAGGTTGATTACAATGTTCGTACGAAAGACGATACGAGGATCCACTCCTCTTTAATATAACGATCCCAAAAACGGGGGTGATCCTAGAAAGAAAGCTGACGGCACCACACTCAGATGCGCGCGATAAAAGTTCATCTCAGTTTGTTTTTTATGAGTTAAGTTCTTCGGGGTGGCAGTACTGGTTAACAATTGTGCCCAAACGCCATCTGTGAATGTGAAAAGTGTTCAGTATACACTGCCATTTAATAATGGGGAATTTTACAAACGAGCAATGTTGACATTTCCTATCAAAATTTGTGCTCTGTGACAACAGCTCGATGGATATCCAGTGTTTGCGTTCGGAGGTCAGGCTCATTTCTGATTAAATGGATACATAAGAAAGCAAAACTGTCACACCTGGGGTAGTGGGTACACACAAGCTGTATAAGAGGTACTAGTGATTACTGAAAAACGAACACTTGGTGTGTTTTATGGGCTGGTGGCATCATGTCCATGTTTCGTTAAAGGCGAACGTAGTAGAAAACTTACGGAGTGAAAGATATCGGGCCATGTGATTTGACACTTCTTGACTGTTTCTTGTGGTATTATGCGAAGTTGTAGATCTATGTAAAGCCTTAGAGCATAACATAACACGTGTTATAAGCGCAATAAAGTCCAAAATGTTCGAAAAAGTTTTGCAAATTTGGAACTTCCTAATGGACAATTTTAACCGGCGGGTAACATTGACATGAAGTTATCTTTAAAAAGCAAATGGCAAAGACCAATTTATCAATTCCAATAAAAGACTTCAATATGTAATGCAATTTTTGTAATGCTGAGTTTAGCCGGGACGAATCTTGGGAGCCCACCACTATGGATTCATTTAAAAATTTCTATATAACAAATTTCTACAAAATCAGGCAAAAATTTAAAGGATTGAAGGTACGTTGCTGATTTGAAATTCGAACACCCAGATTGCAGGCGTGGACCTAAGGAACGCAAACAAAATCGCTACAAAGCTGTTGCTACATGGTTTGCTTTGAGCTAGGGGAAAGGGCGAGTGTAGGATCTACATTTTAGATCCAGAAAATAAACTCTTCTATCGCTGCCCCAACCTAATCCCGGGAAGACGCGGCTCATCATGGAATGGTATTGGCTATTGGGCTATTGGGTCCATAAGAAATAGTAGGCCAACCTATCTTTTAATCGTTCTATAGGTGAAAAAGCCGATCCCCCCATGTTGATGGCCCCCGCAACAGTTTTAAGTGCCATAATTTGCGTATCTGCACTCGATAAAGAGAGGCGGACATTCCTCCCTACCCACTGGAGGATGTATTGGAAAAGTACAAGGCAAGCATGACTGCCATACAGGAAGTGTGATGGCTCGATATGGGTTCCACAACAACACCGAGTGGTGACGACTTATATTATAACTGCCATGAAACGAATATATGACCGCTGTCCCGCCCATGATATTAAAATCGTTCTGGAAGATTTAATTAAGAAAATAGGGAAGGAAAATATCTTTGGGCCAACAGTCGGAAAGTTTAGCCTATACGAAGAAACTTCCGATAATGGATTGAGGCTAAAAGTCTTCGCCGCGAAGAAGAACGTGGTATTTAGCAGCACCCAAAGCAGCACCCAACATCAAAGGATTCACACGGCCACATGGCTGTCAACCAATCAAAAGACGAGAAACCAATTAGATCGTGTTGTCATAGATGGAAGGCATTCAACCAGCGAGTTAAATGTAGGAACGATTTTAGCGGCAAACACCGATTCGGATGATTACCTTGTTGCAGCAAAGGTTCGCACCCCTCTTAGTGTGGCGAGAAAAGTACGATCTGACACTGCACGGAAGATGAACTATGAAAAGTTGCAAACACAGCAGATGAAAACGGCATACTCCACTCGACTGACCCTACTGATTGATGGAGGGACACCTTCTCCCGATGATATAACGGCGCAGTGGCAATCCATTGCCCACTCTATGGAAGGTTAGGTAAGGTTTAAGTGGACTCACTTAGACGTTTTCGTCCATTGGTGGTATTACAAAAGGAACAGAAGAAGGAAGATGCCTTCTAGTTCCTACCGTTGAACCATCCAGATTGCTTTAAAAAGCCCAATAACGAATGTTCAAATCCCCTAAATCAGATAGGTTCTCAAAGAAATGAGAACCTAAAGTGGAATTCCTTCTGACTGCTAGTGCGGAACACACACACAGTAGGTGTTCTATAGTCCCTCCTTCTTCGATGTCCTCACAGCTTCTGCAAAAGTCGTTGCTGGCAACCTTCAGTCTGTCAGCATGTTTTCCTATTAGACTGCGACCTGTCATGACGGACACAATGACTGAGACGTCTGTTCTAGCCAGTGACAGCAAAGCGGTAGACCTCTTCAAGTCTAGATTAGTTTTGGAATGCTCACAGCCCCCTCTTTGTGAACATCTATCATTCGTTGTCCTTCGGGACTGGTCCTGAAAACTTAGCTTACATGTCTCTAGAGGCATACCCACAGATTCCAGTATCCCTGGAATGTGTAGGGTAGTTCCAAGTCTCGCAAGCATGTCCGCTTTACAATTCCCTGGGATATCTTTGTGTCCCGGCACCCAGAACAGGTGAATTTTGAACTGTTCAGCCATCTCGTTGAGAGATCTGCGACAGTCGATGGCGGTTTTTATATTCAAAAATACGTTCTCAATGGGAAATTGCGCGAAATCAGTACTTGGCTACAGAAGCCGTCCCCAAAGAACCCATGGTACGACCAAGAGTGTCGAAATTATACCAGAGTCAAGAATACGACAAACAAAACTACACTGCAATCGGTAGCAACGCGACAGATGAAGGAGAGGTATCGGGAGAAAAGGAGAGAGAAGCCACGCCAATTCCGCGAAAAAAAGAAGGAAAAGGAAAGACGTGAGATTGAGCGAATTGAGATGTACAGGGGTCAGAATGAAGTTCGGAAAATCTACCAAAGAATTAAGCATCAAACCGTTGGCGCACTCACATCCTCTTGCGAAGAGAAAGAGGGACATCTGGGAACTGACGCAGATGATGTGCTAAGGATATAAAAAGAACGTGAAAAGAAAAAGAACCAACTGCCAGTTTCCGACGATGGCGGCGAAGAAGATACCGCAGAACCAATCAATGATGATGGCACAGAATGTTTACCTCCTAGTCAGAATGAGGTGCAAGTAGCTGTGACCAGACTAAAGAACAACAAGGCAGTAAGAGCCGACGGGTTACTCGCTGAACTTTTTAAGATAGGAGGCGACACGCTGGTAAGGCATATGCATCAGCTTGTCTACGCTATTTGGCAAGGAGAACGCATACCCGATGATTGGTACCTCAGCACACTATGTCACGTACACAAGAAATTAGACAAGATGGAATGTCCCCATCGCATACAAGATGCTCTCGAGCGTACTGTGTGAAAGGTTAAAACCTAATGTCGGTGAGATAATTGATCCCAATCAATGCGGCTTCAGACCTGGTAAATCCACCCTAGTCAAGATATTCACACTGCGACAAATGCTGGAAAAGACCCAAGAAAGACAAATCAACACGTACCATTTCTTTGTTGACTACAAAGCCGCTTTCGATACCCCTATACGTAGAAAGATATTTCAAGCCATGTCTGAGCCTGCAAAATTAAGAATACTCTGCAGGATGACACTTGCTGAAATACATTCCTCAGCAAGAATAGTGTACTCGGTGCGAGTACACCGTGTAATTTCTCATATCTCACTGTAGCGGCGATGAATTTGAGATTACAATACTCCCAAGCACTGAATGATGGTTGTTTTTCAAAACTCTTTGCTCAATAGCATCTTGTTCGTTTTACTCTACCTTTAGTAACTCGTTCTTCCGTAGTCTTGAAATACAACATCATGTGGGTTCAGTGTTCACTAGTTCAGCAAAAACAGTCATTAATTAATGGTTTTATGTTTCATGCGAACATACCTAATATTAATCAGTTATCGGAAAACAGCTGTTCGTATATTATCATTTGTGTCAATTTATCGGCACATCTGATGTATGTTCATTGTAATAGTATTGGTAACAACAAAGGTGTATGCATCACATGTACACATAACAATCGGTCATGGCTGAGAAATCAAAATCATTTGATTTTTTCGATGAATGGCATCTATCGATTACCGTTTACAAAGAAATGTGTAATTACTAATTGACAGATTTTGAAAAACACTTTCTGTGCCAAATAAAGTTATAAAATGAGAAGTAAAGTATGAAAAATTAAATAAAATCACACGATGAGTACGATCATGACGTGCCCTCTAAAAGAGCCATTGCCGACAATGGTTAAGGTTATTCGACACAATGAGCATATATTCAGAAAAACAAATTCTTTTAATAAGAAGCATATCGATACGATAAATTGTAACCGAAGAATGAGATACCGGCTCTTAGAAATTGAGTGCCCCTTCGTGACAACGCGATTCTGAAACATGGGCGAGATATGTACACGTAATGCACTGGAAAGATGATACTATCGAAAGGTCGACAAGGATCATACGCGAAGTTCCGGATTGCACAACTCGATAACCTCCTCTGATTTGTCGGATGTTCTCTCAGGACTTCAACTCAGGCCTTCAGTGTCATAGGCGGGCATGAAATACTGAGCCACGATGGCCATAACCTGGCTTAGCCAAAATAAAAACAAATAGATTGATCTAATTTCTTAAGTAATTGCAAGCAGGTTACCATAGCACAGAGGTTAGCACGAGGAAATCAGAAAAAATATGTCCAATGGTGGTTTCTTCACGAGGGGAATAACATAAGTTGTATATTAGAGTGGGGCGACTAGTATGGAAGGAAAAAAAAAAATATTGGGCCCTTCGCGTTTCTGATTCTAGGTATTATATTGAGTAAAAAAAGTCCTCTAGACCATATGTCCAAGGTGAAAATCGAGCTTCCAGATTTGGACTTACAGCTTTTTCTCAGACTCTTGTCACGTTTTTATACCCACCACCAAAGGATGGGGGTATACTAAGCTAGTCATTCCGTTTGTAACACCTGGAAATATTGATCTGCGACCCCATAAAGTATATATATTCTGGACCCTCTCGCCATTCTGATTCGCACTAGCCATGTCCGTCCGTCCGTCTATCGAAATCAGGATAGCGGTCGAACACATATGGATGACGAAGCGGTGTATGAAAAAGCTCCAGCAAAGAATTCTTTTGAAGGCAAACACAGAAACGATGGAAAGATCAAGTTGTGGGAGACACCTCGAAACTTGGAATCAGAGATTTTAGAATGAGCGCAGAAGATCGTGGCGCTTGGAACGCTATTCTACATTCAGCTAGTGGATAAAATATTCTGTCATAGCCAATTAAAGTAAAGCAAGGTCGAAGTAAAGTAAGGTCGAAGCTGGAAATTTCGAACAGATACTTAATATTGATGTAGGTCGTTGGGGATTGCAAATGGGCCATATCGGTTGAGGTTCGGATATAGCTCCCATTTAACCGATCTCCTGATTTGATTTCTTGAGACCCTGGAAGCCGCAACTTTCATCCGATTTGGCTGTAATTTTGCACAAAACATTCTGCTATGACTTCCAATATCAGTTTCAAGTACGGTCGAAATCGGTCTATAACCTGATATAGCTCCCATATAAACCGATCTCCCGATTTGACTTCTTGGGCCCCTGGCAGCCGCAATTTTCATCCAATTTGGCTGTAATTTTGCACAAAGTATTCTGCTATGATTTCCAACATCTGTGTCAAGTATGATCGAAATCGATCTATAACATGATATAGCTCCCATATAAACCCATATCCCGATGTGACATCTTGAGCCCCTGGAAGCCACAATTTCCATCGGATTTGGTTGAAATTTTGCATGTAGTGTTTTCTTATGACTCTCAACAATTTCAACAATTTTTTCGAATACAGTCTAAATCGGTCTATAAAGTGATATAGCTCCCATATAAACCGATCTCCTGATTTGACTACTTGAGCTCCTGGAAGCCGCAATTTTCATTCGATTTGGTTGAAATTTTGCACATACGATTCTGTTATGACCTCCAACAATTGTGTAGAATACGGTCTAAATCCGTCGATAACCTGATATATTGGGTTGCCCAAAAAGTAATTGCGGATTTTTTAAAAGAAAGTAAATGTATTTTTAATAAAACTTAGAATGAACTTTAATCAAATATACTTTTTTACACTTTTTTTCTAAAGCAAGCTAAAAGTAACAGCTGATAACTGACAGAAGAAGGAATGCAATTACAGAGTAACAAGCTGTGAAAAAATTTGTCAACGACGACTATATGAAAAATCCGCAATTACTTTTTGGACAACCCAATACAATAGCTCCCATATAAACCGATCTCCCGATTAGGCTTCTTGAGCCCCTGGAAGTCACAAATTTCATTCGATTGGGCTGAAATTTTGCCGATAGTGTTCTGTTATGACTTCCAAGAACTATGCCAAGTACCGTTCAAATCGGTCTATAACCTGATGTAGTTCCCATATAAACCGGTCTCTCGATTATGCATGTTCGGTTCCTAGAAGCTTTAATTGTGCTGGTTTGACAGAAGTTGGGCATGTAGAATAAAATTATGCCGTTCACCTAAATATAGTTTGTAAAATTTTTTAGCAGAATACATGGCGGTGGGTTCCCAAGATTCAGCCCGGCCGAGCTTAGCACGCTTTTACTTGTTTTTGGATATTTTGTTCTATAACAGCTAAATCATTGAGATTTTCAATCCAATACGAAGACAAAAATTGTAGTACATCGCAAAAGCATTGGAACGCTCTTTCAGGCAATTTTGGCCTTGTGAAAGGGCACATTCTTCATGAAAATATTGATAAATTACCATTTTCAGCTGTTAATTTGTTCATTTGTTCATAGTACGATGTACATGACTCAGGTTCTCAAAAATATGGCTTCTATTAATAAGGAGAAACTGAAAGGAGGTCAACGTAGTGCAGAGGTTGGGATTATAAAATCAGAAAAAAGGTGTGCAAAGTTGGTTTCCTCATGAGGGGAATAAAGTAAGTTGTATATGACTGAAGTTCTCAAATATGTGGTGTTTATAAATAAGGGGCTGAAATCTATTTCTGATATTTTCGCCACTTTTGAACTCCGTCGGTCTGCGTACATGCTAATTTCTACTTCACGATTGCCGCATTCTCTTATTAAGGTCTAGTAATTTAAGAAATATCCTCCCTTGCAGGCCACCGTAGGTCAGAGGTTGAATTTGGAATCTTGGCGAGAACATCAGAACAAATTTTACAGCGGTGCTGGCGAGTTCAACGAGCCCAAAGAGAAGTCGCACTGGGGCTCTCCTTTCGGCACGGTTACAAAAAGCAGGTCCCTTATCATCGAGCTTAAACTTGAATCGGACATCATTTATTGATATGTGAGAAATGTTGACCCTCTTCTTCCTTAATGGAATCTTTGTTAGGAAAATTTTGCATTTACATTCTCCCTTAAAATTTTAGTGGCATCACCTTAGATCCAAAAATTTAAATTGTGGTTTCTTCACAGTTAAAGTTATAGAAATTTTATTCAATTATACAAAAACGGTACTAAAAAGTAATAAATAAAATTTTTGAACAAAATTTACACAATATAAACCTAGTTGTACTCAACACATCATTTATAAATTATGATGTAATTTGGTAGAATTTTAGCAATGGTGATGACCATGATGCCCGTGATTGTGGCCATGATCATGATGTCCGTGGTGGCCATGATGTCCATGGTGTCCATGATGTCCGTGATGGCCATGGTGTCCATGATGTCCGTGATGATGTCCGTGGTGTGGCGGCCCATGATGATGGTGAAGACAAGGTGGCCTTAAATGAGGTGGCCCATAATAAGGCGGGCAATAGCTGCAAACTGGACCGTGATGATTCATTGCTCAAATAATAGACTTCTTTAAATCCTCTTTTAAATTCAAATTTTTTTCAAATTCTTGACAGCAATTCACTTGTCTGATAACTTGGAATGTTGAAACTTTTCTGCTGGTTAAGTTCGGTGCAAGCAAACATTTATAACAAATTATACTACGTTTGCAATTTTTCTGCGATAAGGTTATCTTTCAAAAAGTAACAGGTCTAATAAACTAGTTCCAATATTGTTCATATGCATTAAGATAATGTATCAAAACAAAGGTGAATTGTAGAAATCGATAGATAAGCAAAGATAGTAAAATTTCCAATAAGTAAATCCCACTAGGGTGCCATGGCCACGGTTTAAGATAAGAACATATTTACATCATAAACGTTATAAATTACTCATATACCCAATAGATGGGAGCAAAACAAACAAAATAATACTTATATATGAAAACAATGATGACTGAAATGGTGAAATGTCTAGCAAAGAGAAAATGCATGGAATGTTGTATTGAAAGTCCAACAAATGGCAGCGGACATAAATGATTCAAGCGTAGAAGAGCAAATACATATTTGCCCATGAACATTCCATTAAGGAACAGGGGCAAACTTCTCACATATCACCGAGTGCTGTCCGTTTCAAGTTTAAGATCAATTATAAGAGTCTCCATTTTACAGCTGAGTCCGAACGGCGTGGTGCAGTGCAACACCTCTTTGGGGAGAAGTTTTCACATGGCTAAGTACCTCACAAATGTCGCCAGCATAAGAAGCGGAGAACCACCGCTGAAAAATACACCACTACTGTGGTACAGGGTACTATAACAAAGTGCATGTGTATGTAACACCCAAAAAGAAGAGAGATAGACCCATTGATAAGTATACCGATCGATTCAGAATCACTTACTGATTCTTTTAAGCTATGTCCGTCTGTCTGTCTGTCCGTCTGTCCATGTTAATTTGCGTACAAAGTACAGGTCGCAGTTTTCATCCGATCGCCTTCAAATTTGGTACAGCCATGTTTTTCGGTTTAGAGACTAAGCCTTCTGAAATTGGAAAAAATCGCTTCAGATTTAGATATAGCTTCGTCCAATTTGCTATTATATTGCAATTCAATGGTCATTTGTTAACAGATTCTCTCCAATTTTGTCAGAAGGGATTTTCTTATGTCTCGCGATATTACTGGTGAAACTCTTAGAAAAAGGTTCAGATATAGATATAGCTCTCATATGTATATATCGACAGATTTTCACTCCAAGAGCCAATGCAAGCGCATGTATTGACCAATCCTCCCAAAACTTTGTACAACGCGTCATTTGTTGACCGATTCTCTCGAAATTTGGCAGAATGGATTTTCTTATTGCTGGTGAATTTCGTAGAAATCGGTTCAGATTTAGATATAGCTCTCATATATATATCGCCCGATTTTCTTTCCTAGAGCCACTGCAAGCGCATTTATATATATCGCCCGATTTTCACTTCAATTTCCACTGCAAAATTATTTATTGACCAATCTTGTCAAAAGTTTGTACAGCGCTATGCCCGACGACTACCACAATATCTAAGAAGTTTGCTAGAAATCGGTTCAGATTTAAATATAGCTCCCATATATATGTTCGTGAGATTTGCAATAATGTTGTCATTTGTCCACCGTATTTATTATAGTTTGAACATATTTGCTCGAAATTTAATACGGATTGTTTAATAACCCATCTGAAAACATCCGCCGAGTTCTATTAAAATTGGTTCAGAATTAGATATAGCTCCCACTTTGTACCTATAGTGAAAGTGCAGGGTATTAAAAAGTCGGCACCGCCCGACTTTTGCCTTTCCTTGCTGGTTTTCCAATGTTTTGCCAGGATTCGAATCCAGGCTTTTAGAGTCATAGGCGGAAATGCAAACGTCTTCGCTACGGTTTGTCTCCACCGACGTAAATAAGCAGAATTGTCGATTTTGGAGTGACGCTACCAATGTGTCCAGAAAGAGTCACAACTTGGTGCGGTTTATTAGCTGGTGGCATCATTGGAGCGCTGGTGGCATGGTGAGCGTAACCGCTTTTTGCCCAAAGTGCAAGATTGTGAATTGTATGACATGTAGTTTCAACAAGACGTAACAATGGACTTATTGAGAGGCGAGTTCGGTGAACATTTAATTTCACGTTCGGGGACGGTCCATTGGCCGCCTAGATCGTGTGATTTGACGCCTGTAGACTATTTTTTGTGGGGCTGTGTTAAAGCTCATGTCTATACAGACAAATCCGCTTCAGTTGACGCATTGGAAGACAACATTGAAGCATTTAGTCTGAGTTACCGGCAGAAATGTTAGAAAGAGTATGCCAACATTTGACTAAGCGGATGGCCCATTTCCATTCCTTTTCAACATTTCCCAATTCGGAGTCTATCTACTCTAAATTCAATCTAGACTTCACTACACTAAGATTACAAATCTCTATTTTTGAAATGTACCTCATATGGGAGCTTCATCAAAATATTGATCGATTCGTTCGTAGGATGGAATATACTTCTGCCATGCCGAGAAAATGTTTCTTGCCAAGTTTTTGAAAAATTGGAGTAAAAATACCGGTTTTAGTACAAAAATACCCACATCTAAAGTTGGACCGGTCTGAACCATATTCGGCACAACTTCCTATTCCAAATTTCATAGGCATGGCTTCCATATAGAGAAATGTCCAAATTAAACATCTTAAGCTTATTAAATACGTATTTTTTATCCGATTTGTACCGCTTATGTAAACAGAGAAAAAGTTGTAGACATATCTCCAATTTGTTGCCGTTTGTCCCATTGTGCGGCGTTAATCTGCTTCTTACACTCTAAGACGATAACGTCAGGAACAGAAAGACGGTAACGGTCAGGAACAGAAAGACGGTAACGTCAGGAACAGTTCTACCCAATCACGGGAGCCCACCAACATGGATTCTACTGAAAGAATTAACAAAATTACTTTAACGGAGGGTCCTAGTTGTAATTTACATAGGAGTACCAAATTTCTTCTAAACCTGTGAAAAATTAAAGCTTTAAGGGACCGTAGAAGGCTAATCAGGAGTTCGCTTTCATATGGTTTTAGACTAATATGGACATTAGTTACTATGGATGCTGGAAGTCTAAACGAAACACTATGTGCAAATTTTTGGCCAAATCGGAGAACAATTTCAGCTTCTACGGGATTAAGATGTCAAATCTGGAGATCGGCTTATATGAAAGCTATATCAGGTTTTACACCGATTGAAACCATACATGGAACAATCGAAGTCATAACTAAATACTAGGTGCAAAAATTTCAACCCAATCAGATAATAATTGTAGCTCCTAGGGGCTCAAGAAGTGAAGTCGACGGATCAATTCTTTTGGGGCTAAATCGACCACATATAGTCCATTTGCATTCCCAGACGACCTACATCAATAAGAAGCATATGTACCTCATCCACATCGGCAGGTTTCTTATACTGGGCTCGATTATTCCGTAATATTATGATGCGCTCCTATTTTCATTCTTCTCTCCATCGCTTTTGGTTTTAAGGTAGCAATTGGTATTCAATAGTTAACTTATCCTGCAGTACAGTTAAAAAGCGCATCCGCAGCGGAGTTGGAAGCTTGATGTACTGGTGCTGGTTTCATGACTTCGATTACCACTAGAGTATTTAAACAAATATCATAGCGTACAAATATTTTCTAGGCTGGTCTGATTTCAATATAATTTTGTTGTTGTATTAAATATAGTACAAAGTATTAAAAAATCGATTTCCCTTAATTTTTTGGGGCTTCTTAGTTGTTCAATTATTGTATCGTTTGAAGAATTTAATTTGCATTGCTTTATTATATTTCCCATAATTAAATTATAATCCATAAAAACCTACAAACTTTCAGAAGCTGTATATGTCTTCTATATATTCGCAACATTCTACACATCTGACTATGGCACTTTATACCAAAAGGGTAAGAGGAGTATACCTTGCATTTGAACACAAGTTCTAAGTATAGCACTGTAGGCTGTGGACGACCTTTCATACGACACAACTTTTACTACTCGTGCTCTATAATTTAGCCACTCGAGCATCCAAACTACATGTGTAGTGCCAATAGCAAACTGCAGCCGAAGTAGCTCTTGAAAGAAGCTGTGAATTTTTTTCCAGCAAGCAGCATAGCATTAACCAAGTAACACATTTCACAACAAGGAGAAGTGCAGATGTTATGATAGAGGAAGTGGTATATTAGCACTGAACTCGCCTATAGCATAGATTTCTCATCATCACCTAAAATGCCACTGAATAAGGATGTATGTCCATAGTGGCATGGGGAGGATTAATATCTGCACCCTCTTTTCAACCTAACCTAACCTAACCTAAGATGTTTTAAGAATTTTTAACAGATGGTCGTCCAAAATTTTTTAGAGTTTTCTTTAATCACTGACTCAATAATTGGTTGACCACTACGGTGTTTGTATTTCCAACACTTTTTAACATTCCCACTCAATATTTGATACGACGGAGCAGATTTCTCCAGGTTAATATCGGACTGATTAATATTAACATTACAGTTCGAATCAAGTTTAAGCTCAATGATAAGCGGTCTCCATTTTATAGCCGAGTTCAAACGGCTTGCCGCTGTGCGACAACTCTTTGGAGAGAAGTTTTTACACGGCCTAGTAACTCACAAATGTTGCCAGCATTAGGAGGGGATAACCACAGCTGAAAATTTGTTCAGATGGTCTTGCCAGGATTCGAACGCAGGTGTCCAGCATCATAGGTGGACATACTAATCTCTGCGCTACGGTAAACTCTATATTTTGAGATAGCGGGCAAATAACTTCAGAAATGCGATCCTGGTAGACGGTATATATTCGGTATTCGGACGGTATAGATTCGGCCCAGCCGAACCTAGCACGCTTTAGCTTGTTAAAAATAGTTTTATGTAAATGTTGCCCGCAGCTATGGTACAAATGGTTCATTCTTAAGATCAAATTTTGCACCACTGCCATTGACGTAAGCGTTTTTTCCATGGTCATCTTTGAAGAAAAATCGACCAATAATGCCACTTTCCCATAAATCACACTAAACTGGTTTTTTGGGATGCATCGTTAGTTCTTGTATGGCATGTGTCGGTTCTTTGCCCCAGATGCGATGGTTTTGCTTGAGCCTAAGTTGAACACTTTTTCGATAAAACAGTGGTTTTCAAGTGAGCAGTTGTTACAGAGCACTAGTTTTGTTAATAACTTTGAATAAGTTTTAGTCGTTGCTCGTTTGAGAGTTTCTCCGTGATGAAATGGCAGAGTAAACTGAACAATTTTCACTTTCATAGACGTTAGGACACAATTATCAACCAGTACCGGCAACCCGAAAAAATAATTGTAAAAAACAACCCCTATAATGGAAACATACATCCAATCAAAGGCGCGGCACAGAGTCACTATAAGCACCACACAGTCTGGAACTTTGAGCTTCAGTCTATGTTGCGTTCCTCATTATCACGAGAAGGTTAGCTGGGAGCTACCAGGTGTGTCAACGGGTTGCGGATAGTAGAATGCTTCATACGGAGTAGCTGCAATTGAAGTCGCAGACAATCAGCGGTATCGAGTGGAGAGTCTCAAGGAACTGGGGCAAACTTCTCACAAATCAATGAGTGCTGTCCGATTCAATTTTTTGTTCAATGATAAGGGTCCTCCTTTTTATAGCCGAGTCCGAACGGCGTGCCGAAGAGCGACACCGAATTTTTACATGGTAAAGAACCTCGCAAATGTTCCCTGTATTAGGAGGGGATAACGTGCAAATGTTGTAGCAACAACAAGAACCATTCAACCATTTTTGGGTTGCCCTCGTACAAGTATCGCCTATTTATACCTACACCGCTGTGATAAAGTGAATTACAACTTAGTGCATTTGTTTGTAACACCCCGAAGCCGATCTACTCAAAATGACTTTGTGATTCAATTTAGCTATGTCCGTCTGTCTGTCCGTCCGTCTGTCTCTCCATGTTAATTTGTGTACAAAATCTTAAAATTTGATACAGGCATGTCTTTCGGTCTAGAGACGAAGCCTATTGAAATTGGAAAAAAAATTGGTTAAGATTTAGATATAGCTCCCTTATATATGTTCGTCCGATTTGCATTAATAATTCAATAAAATGGTCACTTGTGAACCGATTCTCTTGAAATTTGGTAGGAAGGATTTTCTCTTGACTCTTGGCATTACTGGTGGATTTCATAGAAATCGGTTCAAATTTGGATATAGCTGTCATTTATGTATATCGTCCGATTTTCACTTCTAGAGCCATTGCAATCGCATTTTGTGACCAACCTTGCCAAAATTTTGCACAACGCCTTTCTCGACGAGTACCACATTATCTAAGAAGTTTGCTCAAAATTGGTTTAGAATTAGATATAGCTCCCATATATTGGTCCAGATTTAGATATAGCTGTCATATATATTTCGCCCGAATTTCAATCCTTGAGCTACTGCAAGCGCATTTCTTGATCAATCTTCCCCTACATTTTTTACAACGCTTTCCTCCACAACTACCACAATATCAAAAGAGTTTGGTCGAAATCGGTTCAGATTTACATATAGCTCCCATATGTATGTTCGTCCAATTTTGAGAATTGTTGCAATGAAGTGTTTAGTCGTGTAGAGTTTAGTCACTTCAGATTCGGATATAACTACCATTTTTATGTTCGTCAGATTTTGAGAAATATTGCAATGAAGTGCTCATTTGTTACCAGATTCTCTCGAAATTCGGCAAGAAGGATTTTCATATGACTTTTAGTGTTACTGGTGACTTTCATAAAAATCGGTGCAGATTTAGGTATAGCTGCCCTATGTGTATTTCACCCGATATTCACTTTAAGGTCTACTACCACCACATATTTCGACCAATTTTGCCAAAATTCTGCCCAACGATTCGTCAGATTTTGCAATAATTTTGTCTTTTGTCAACATATTTGTTCGAAATTTTATCCGAATTGTTTAAAAACTCATCTCCCACTTTGTATCGCCCGACTTTTGCCTTTCCGTACTGGTATTAGTCTATGCGCCCATAAATGATCGATTTTGAAGGATTTCCCATGGATGTTTTCGTAATATTTTCACATCAATGCAGGAAGTTTTGAATCACTCGCTTATTAATGTTTGATTTATTCACAAAATATTTGTTGGGTACGTAACCGTATACACGAAAAGTGGTGCGTGTAGATGTATGTACTATGTCTTGCAACATTTTGTGAAGTCAAACGAAGCGTATTTTGCATATACATATGTTAACCAGTACATATAAACATTTTCACTAACAGAATATTGGTACACTCAAAAAAACCTAAGAATTTGAAAAGCACATTATGCCTATTTTTTTTTTTTTTTGTACAAAAGCGTCTTTTGTCAGTTACCTTGTTATAATGCTGTACTCTTTTAGTGACATTAATCACATTTGCATGACGACATGGTCATTTACCATCTTAACCGGGCATATTGATACAAACTTTTTGTTTTTATTACGAGTGCTTTGATTTTGTTTTTGTTATTTTGCCACCATCATAGAACAAACCAATTCTCTCCGTGTATACAAGCACACCCCCAATTCTGTAGTATGCGGCATGCCATCATGCCAACTCGACAGTCAACTAACAACTTTGAACTTCACAAAAGAAACTAATATAAAAACTTACGCATATCCTTGCATTTACGTTCCATATTCTGTCAACTATAGAGCTCTACATGCACTGTATTTAATAACATTGCTAGAAGAGTGTACGATGAGCAAGTGTGGCATGTTGTGTTATCAGTTACTAATTAAACTTTAATAATGCATGTATTTAAGGCCCTTTTACTTGGATGAAAGATGCCAAGGTAATGGCAGCAACACGAAACGTAAACAAATTATAAGGTCTAAAAATTATCGAAACGAATTACAGTAACCTTAATAGCAGTTAGGAATTCATTCAATTGAAAACAATTAGAAACGAGCAAAAATGAACCGATCGAAGTTTTGGGAAAAAATTTAAACAAATGTGCATAGTTTATAATTGCATGGTGTTAAAGAAATCAAATCAAGGGATGGTTAAATGCATGCGACATGTACTTAGTGTGGGGGTTGTAGGGCATAAGTAGACATCGCATCCAAAATTTCAACAAAATCAGCTAAAAACAAGAAGTCAAGATCCCAGATCGGTTTATATGACAGCTATATCAGGTTATGAACTGATTTGAACCATACTTGGCACTGTTGTTGGATATCATAACAAAACACGTCGTGCGTGCCAAAATTCATTAAAATCGGATAAGAATTGCGCCCTCTAGAAGCTCAAGAAGTCAAGACCCAAGATCGGTTTATATGACAGCTATATCAGGTTATGGACCGATTTGAACCATACTTGGCACAGTTGTTGGATATCATAACAAAACGCGTCGTGCAAAATTTCATTCCAATCGGATAAGAATTGGGCACTATAGAGGCTCAAGAAGTCAAGACCCGAGATCGGTTTATATGGCAGCTATATCAGGTTATGGACCGATTTGAACCATACTTGGCACAGTTGGTGGATATCATAACAAAACACGTCGTTCAAAATATCATTCCAATCGGGTAAGAATTGCGCTCTCAAGAGGCTCAAGAAGTCAAGACCCAAGATCGGTTTATATGACAGCTATATCAGGTTATGAACCGATTTGAACCATACTTGGCACAGTTGTTGGATATCAAAACAAAACTCGTCGTGCAAAATTTCATTCCAATCGGATAAGAATTGGGTACTCTAGAGGCTCAAAAAGTCAAGACCCAAGATCGGTTTGTATGGTAAAACATGGACCTATATGGCCCATTTACAATACCAACCGACCTACACTAGTAAGAAGTATTTGTGCAAAATTTCAAGCGGCTAGCTTTACTCCTGCGGAAGTTAGCATGCTTTCGACAGACAGACGGACGGACATGGCTAGATCGATATAAAATGTCACGACGATCAAGAATATATATACTTTATGGGGTCTCAGATGAATATTTAGAGTAGTTACAAACAGAATGACGAAATTAGTATACCCCCCCTCCTATGGTGGAGGGTATAACAAATAAAAACGTGCTAATATGGTTTTAGACCGATTTGAACAATGATTACCATGAAAGTTCGAAGTCACAACAAAACAATACCTGCAAAATTTCAGTTAAATTGGACAAAACCAGATAGACAGATACTTTCCCAGTTTACATCCAAACATTCTCTTCCAAACGGAAGAGAAACAAGACATTAACAAACCACAACAAACAACTCGTCGTATAACAAATCGTCTTTTGCTGTAAATGACGCATTTTATGCTTAAAAAAAGTTTTGAATTTTTTGCGAAAAAGAATTATCCTTAACCACAGACAAAGTTTATAAACGTTTTACCATAACCGAAATAACTTTGTTATCACTATGTGGGAAACTCACGACTAACGTTAAACAGTTACTTTAAAAACAGTATTTCCCCATTGCGACTTTTTGTCGCAAAGATATTCCAAACGTTTTATTTATTTGCTTGTACCCAACATTTGTGAACCATCTCAGTACGCTCCTGAATGTTACAATTCCAATTAAGTTTCCTTTCCAAGATCACTCCTAAGTATTTGACCTTGTCAGACATCGAAATCGTCTTATTGAGGAAATGTGGTGCGTCAAATTGGCCCACCTTTGTCTTTCTCGTGAACAGGCATATTTCGGTTTTCTCTGGGTTAACATTGAGATCCCGGGGTCTAGACCAGTCAGTAGCCCTAAATAGTATTCAAATCAAATCCCTCCTTAGTCAGCGTACGTAATTGGTCATTTATGGTGGTCACCCAAAGGAGTGGGGATAAACACCCTACCTGTGGCGTGCTTTGTGCCACTTTCTCCCTTATATTTATGTCATGGGACACAAAATTTATCCACCTGTTCCTTATCATATGGTTTATCCATTTTCTAAGGATCCGGTCCATCCGGTGCTGGTCTAAGGATTGGATCATTGTGTCGGTCCTCACATAGTTAAACGCGCCCTCGATATCAATGCAAACCGCCAAGGTGTACGTCTTAGTATCGAGAGATTCTTCTATTTTATGAACAACCACGTGCAAGACAGTCTCCACCGACCTTCCCTTGGCATAGACTTGCTGTTTGTATTTGAGCAGTTCGCCGAAAGTCCTACTCTTGATAATGGTATCCGCAATGGGTTCCATGGTTTTGAGTAGAAAGGACGTATAACTTGCTCTGCTGGGCTTGGGTATAAACACCACCTTTGCCTGCTGCCAGGCTTTCGGAGTACATACAAGTCCTGGGCACGCTGTGAAAATAGTTGTCAGGTGGGGCGCCAGAAAGTCCACATCCTTTTGTAGTAATGCCGGAAATGTTTCATCAGGTCCGGGTGACTTTGGAAGCTTCTCAAGACCATAAATTCCGTTATGAAAAGCCTTCGATCAAAATCATTATTCCAAGATTCCGGGGTCTCTGTGAATTCCG
The DNA here is from genome assembly GCF_963082655.1 of Stomoxys calcitrans. Lineage (NCBI taxonomy): Eukaryota > Metazoa > Arthropoda > Insecta > Diptera > Muscidae > Stomoxys > Stomoxys calcitrans. Next base: position 26,225,594 of record NC_081556.1, read on the forward strand.
TCGTATACTGTGGAAAATGCGTTTTCATCAAAAGCCTCAACACGTTGTCCGTTGTTTCTGCTTTCACTCCTATGTCGTCTACAAACGTTTCAGTTTGGACATGGGTCTTTGGGAGAATCTTTTTTATCTTAGCGATGTCATTAACGCTATCGACGTGGTCGCAGAAAAACTTCCAGGAGGCACGTTTTACCGCTTTGGTAGTTTTAAGCCTTGTGTAAAACGCATCCCATTAATCTTCCGCTTTTTTATGACGTGCTCTGTTAAAAAGTCTGCGGACCTCTTTCCCAATGATACGAATCTCCCCGGTCATTCAGAGTTTTGCATGGGCTGATTTTCTTTCCCGAAGAGGACAACTATCTTCAAAAGACTCCACAAGTGCAGTCGTTATCCTACTGACATTGTGCAGTTGTAATCCTGCTAACAATTTAACATTTATAGTAGCTTAATGTTTTCGGCATGTTTGCGTAAAATGAGCGCAAAGTTAAAAATATAATCAAAATACTGAAGTGGATTCGCTGAAACTATCACTATAAAACTAAGATATTCGGAAATACAGCACATTTGGAAAGATATAAAAGTTTAGGATCGCTCAATAAATAATTTGTTGGCAAGCAGTACAAAATTAAGCTCACACTTTATTACCAGCAGAGACCACAAAATTTCGTAAACAAAATTTTGAGGTTCCAGCAAAGCTTTTTATAAATTTTACTTCAAAAGCAACATTTAATGTCATGACTTTGACATAGGGCTGTCGCTCGAAAAATGCTTTTTTCATACCCAAAACCATAGGATGGGGTTATATGATCTAGTCATTCCGTTTGTAACATCTCGAAATATTCGTCTAAGACCCCATAAAGTATATAAATTCTTGATCGTCTAGACGTTCTGAGCCGATCAGTCCACCCGTCTGTAGAAAAAACGATAGCGGTCAAACGCGTAAAGCATCCGCTTGAAATTTTACACAGATACTAAATATTGATGTAGGTAGCCGGCTCAGATTTAGATATAGCTCCCATATAATCTGATCTCCCGATTTGACTTCTTGAGCCCTTACAAGCCGCAATTTTTGTCCGATTTGAAGGTAGTGTCTTTTATGACTTCCAACAACTTTGGCTAGTACAGTCCGAGTCGGTCTATATCCTGATATAGCTCTCATATAAACCGATTTCCCAATTTGAGCCCTAAAAAGTGCCAATTTTTGTCCGTTTTGGCTGAAATTTTGCATGTAGTGTTCTGTTATGACTTTGATATCCATATTTGAGTCGAAATGTTTGAGGTGCCATACCTCCCCTAATGAGAATATCACACATCAATGAGTGTTTTCCGATTCAAGTTTAAGCTCAATGAAAAGGGACCTTTTACTATAGTCGAGTCCGAACGGCGTCCCGCAGTGCGACATCTTTTGGGGAACATTTTTTAAATGACCTAGCAAAATGTGGCCATTATTAAGAGGCGATAAACACCGCTTTGTCCGATGTTCTCTCAGCGTCATAGGCTACAATGGCACGAATTCGATATCCGCATTCAGAGCCAACTGTCCCCACCCTAAAAATATTGGGTTGTCCAAAAAGTAATTGCGGATTTTTCATATAGTCGGCGTTGACAAATTTTTTCACAGCTTGTGACTCTGTAATTGCGTTCTTTCTTATGTCAGTTATCAGCTGTTACTTTTAGCTTGCTTTAGATAAAAAGTATATTTGATTAAAGTTCATTCTAAGTTTTATTAAAAATGCATTTACTTTCTTTTAAAAAATCCGCAATTACTTTTTAGGCAACCCAATATATTAGAGAGTTAAAGAATGCGCAGCGGAGAGGGCCCGGTTCGGCTAGTTAGAAATAAAATTGGGCTTGCGTTATGCATTACGTTTCATCAAAATCACAGTTTAATATGGATTTCCTTTACATACCTAAAAAAATGGACAACATATTCGTTTAAGACCCCATATTTGATAGACACCTAGTTTTGGTAGCCATACCTTGGTTATCTCTTTTCCTAGTTGTTAGTAGTTAATACTTTTCAAACTAAAGTCATATTTCATTTTTAAACTTTTGGTCAATTAGCCTCAGGGTTTTCACGAAAAAGTGCGATAAAACAATAAGTTTAATTATTATTTGTCTATATATATCTAGGAAAATATTAAGGAAATGAGGTTGGGGTATTTTTTCATAACTTAAGATAAAATAAATAATTCATATTAGCTATAAATAAGAGATGACACATTTGCCTTAGGCTTCAACAAAAACTATAACGGATAATAGGCAACACCGCCTAAAAGTATACTTTAAAATAATCAATGTTCATGCTCCCCACAACGTATACACCACCTACACACATTTAAGCTCAACGAAATGTCACCTTAAATTTTACTGCAAGTAACCGAAGTGTGTCCTACAGAATTAAAGTTCTTCGTCGTTTAAATGTAGAAAAACGTGAATTTGTGTATTTATGTGTACGACGGTATGTGAGTGTTTGGGTTATTTTCTCATTTTCAGCAAACAGCTGGCAAAATAATAGTATCAAACCATAAAACGGCTGACTGGGCTGTTTTGACGAAAAAAACGAACGAACAAAATGCACACAGTCACACGAACACACATAGCACGAAACAATTTCACACAAAAAGGAAAAGCCCCAAAACGAAAGAAGAAAATACAAACAGAGCATAAACCGAAGGAATACAAAAAGGAACATTGGCCATAAACGAGGACGAAGAAGAAAGCCAAGCAAAAATCCCATGAAGAACTGAAATTGGAAAACAAACGAATTTCTATTTAAACGAGGAGAAGAAAAGCATACGCACACATGCACTCATACCCACTCGTATCCAACGCACAAAAGTAAAGGCAAAAACAAAGTAACGAATTAGCAGACGAAATCAAAGAAGAACGAAGAAAACAAATTGGGAAAAATGTTTCCGAGAAAAAAAATTCTAGACAAATGACATGTTGTTATTTTTTTTTTTTTTTTGCTTTTGGGGACAGTTTTTGGGCGAGCAGGAAAGCGAACAAAAACAAAGAAATTGAAAGGATAAACGAATAACCATACACCGAATGTAGAGAGTGAAAAATGGGAACAGAGCGAGATTGAGAGAGAGAAAGCCTCTAAGTAAGTGAGAGCAAGGCCCTGGCAGTGTAGTGGAAATGTTTACGTGAAGAGTACAATTACTTTTAAAAGTGAGACTTAGTTTAGTTCCTTGCAAATAGCGCCATTTCCTAACATAGCGGCAATTGGCGGAACTAACTTAAAATTTGAGAGAGAGAGAAGAGACTAAAAGAGAATACTCTTTGTTTTGGGTCCTTTTTGGTAGTCAATTGATGTAAAGAGTCTTTCGTCATTACTCTTGAGTAATCGGGATTTACCACAACGTTAATATTTCATAGACCCTTTGGATTTTCCCCTCGTGGCAACACTTTTTAGTATTTTTCCTTCGTTCCTAGAATCAACAGTCAATAACTATTAATAATGCTTTAACTAAAAAGTCGATTTGCAGTGCAATTAACTTCAACGAATATCTAATGAAAAATTTCATAGGAATTTGCAAACATGACAGAAAACGCGGAAAAACCATCATTGATTGCAAACACGGGAAATTCCAATGAATATTTAGTTTCAATTGAAAACTATAAATGTACAAAGCAGCTTGGGAAAGTTTTTGCATGTGTTTTTCTACCCAGGAACATAGGAAAGTAAGGGGATTTTCCTTTATTGGAATGACAGAAGCATGTGCTTATAAAAATCTTAGTTGATTAATTTTGGGTAATTTTGATTTCAAAGGAAGTCAGAACTGAACAACTACACATTTAACAAACAACAATAAGTAGGGTTGCCCAAAAAGTAATTGCGGATTTTTTAAAAGAAAGTAAATGCATTTTTAATAAAACTTTGAATGAACTTTAATCAAATATACTTTTTATCTAAAGCAAGCTAAAAGTAACAGCTGATAACTGACAGAAGAAAGAATGCAATTACAGAGTCACAAGCTGTGAAAAAATTTGTCAACGCTGACTATATGAAAAATCCGCAATTACTTTTTGGGCAACCCAATAAATGTGTAGTTGTACATATGCCAGCAGTCTATTTTATTTTAAGAAGCGAACAGAAATTCCGTAGTTTCTCTGTAATAATGCAGCGCTCATACCCTATTTTGGTTTGCTTTAAGTCGATGTATTGGCGAATGTGTGTTTATTCATCGGAACTTCTTTAAAGTACGATGAGGGATTTTTGTGTTTGAATTGAAAAAACAAATCAAATATTAAGTTTTTTGCCAGTTAGGGCAAAAATTATTAAATTTCACAATTTTCTCGAATGTGAATCGAACAAAAATCAAGTTTTATTTAGCGAAATTTTAAATGAAATGAAATTTTTATATGAGTTTAACCGATTTGAGTTTACTTTCTAAGATACATTTTTTTGTTGCCAAACAAAAAAAAAATTTCTTGATTTCGCAAAATTCGTCTTTGATAGCTCAAACAAGTAAAAGCTCCACCATGGATCGCATTTGTCGAGTTCTATGAGAGGTATCTCTTTTTAGACACACAAAGATTATTGAATAAGAACTGTTATGCAATTGGAGCTATATCAAGTTATAGTTCGATTCGGACCATAAATAAATGCTGAACATTGTAGAAGTCATTGTGTAATATTTCAGTTCATTCGGATAATAATTGCGCCTTGTAGGGGCTCAAGAAGCAAAATCGGGAGATAGGTTTATATGGGAGCTGTATCAAGATATTTATCGATTCAGACGTTATTAGACACGTATGTTGGAAGTCATGAGAGAAGCTGTTGAAAAAACTTTCTGCCAAATCGGATGAGAATTGCGCCCTCTAGCGGCTCAGGACTTCAAGATCCCAGATCGGTTTATATGGCAGCTATATCAGGTTATGTATCGATTTGCGACGTACTTAACACATTTATTGGAAGCCATAACAAAATACCTCATGCAAAATTTCAGTCAAATCGGATAATAATTCCGACCTCTAGAAGCTCAAGAAGTCAAGACCCAAGATCGGTTTATATGGCAGCTATATAAAAACATGGGCCGATTTGAACTATACTTAGCGCAATTGTTGGATGATGATATGAAAACACCACGTGCAAAATTTCAGTCAAATCGCAAAAGAATTGCGCCCTCTAGAGGCTCAAGAAGTCAAGACCCAATCTCGGTTTATATGGCAGCTATATCAGAACATGGACCGATTAGGCCCTTTTACAATCCCAACCGACCTACACTAAAAGAAAGTATTTGTGTAAAATTTCAAACGGCCAGCTTTACTCCTTCGAAAGTTAGTGTGCTTTCGACAGACAGACGGACGGACATGGCTAGATCGACTTAAAATGACATGACGATCAAAAATATATACACTTTAAGGGGTCTGAGACGCATATTTCGAGATATTCCAAACAGAATGACGAAATTAGTATACCCCCATCCTATGGTGGAGGGTATAAAAAAAACCTTTTGGTTTTGCAAAATTCGTCTTTTGATGATAGCTCAAAAAAGGCTTAACCTTCGCCGTTCCAATGCCCACTGGGTGACCATTTCGGTTTTATTTTTCTTATATCTTGGCAAACTTTAGTCCGATTTTCATGAGGTTAGGACTCACTAAACAAATGTCGATATTTTTTGAAATCTAACATGGGCTGCGGAGTTGAGCAATTTTGACTAGACTCCGATTCCAGACAAATTGCTCGACTCCGACTCCAAAATCGACTGCGGGCACTTAAAAATGCTATATTTTATACCCACTACTAAAGAATAGGGACGATATGAAACCTAGACAATGTGGTTATCAAATGATCAAAATGGGTATCATATTAGCGAGTAGATTTTTAATATGAAAAAACAAAAAATAAACGAACAAGACTTCAAGTACATTTTTTCTAAAGATTAAATTTTAATACATTTTTTTTTTTTTGTTAATATAATAATTTTTTTTGGTGAAAAATTTTTTTCTTTTTTGTCAATAAACTTACCTCGAACTCGACTCCTGGGAAAATTGATTGACTCTGCAGCCCTGAAACGAATAAAACAAGTTATATTTTTTTCGTTTTAATCATTAATAAGCAACACCACCTAAAAGTATACTTTAAAATAATCAATGTTCATGCCCCACAACGTATACACCACCTACACACATTTAAGCTGAACGAAATGTCACCTTACATTTTACTGCAAGTAAAAGTTTTAAACATTAATATTTGCATACTTTTAAAAATTTCTATATATATTACTATAAAAACCGTCATACGAAAACATCGATTAGTTGAAGGTCAAAAATAAGTAGACTTGTTACACCCTACACCACTACTGTTGTACAGGGTATTATAACTTAGTGCATTTGTTTGTAACATCCAAAAGGAAAAGAGATATATCCATTGATAAGTATACCGATCGACTCAGCATCACTTTCTGATTCGATTTAGCTATGTCCGTCTGTCTGTCCGTCTGTCTAAGTTAATTTGTGTACAAACTACAGGTCGCACTTTTCCTCCCATCGTCTTCAAAGTCGGTACAGGCATGTTTTTCGACCTAGAGACGAAGCCTATTGAAATTGGAAAAAATTGGTCCATATTTGGATATAGCTCCCATATTATATGTTTGTTCGCCTTGCAGTAATAATGCAATAAAATGGTCATTTGTTAACCGATTCTCTCGAAATTTGGCAGGAAGGATTTTCTTATGACTCTCGACCTTACTGGTGAATTTCATAGAAATCGGTTCGGATCTAGATATAGCTCTCATAAATACATATCGACCGATTTTCACTCCAAGAGCCATTGTAAGCGCATTTATTTACCAATATTCCCAAAACTTTGTACAACGCCTTACTCGACGCCTACCACAATATCTGAGATGTTTGATCGAAACCGGTTCAGATTTGGATATAGCTTCCATATATATGTTCGTCCGATTTGCAGTAATAATGCAATAAAATGGTCACTTGGAAACCGATTCTCTCGAAATTTTGCAGGAAGGATTTTCTTATGACTTTCGACCTTACTGGTGAATTTCATAGAAATCGGTCGAGATTAAGATATAGCTGCCATTTATATATACACGTATATCGACCGATTTTTACTTCTATGGTCACTGCAAGCACATTTATTGACCAATCTTGCCAAAATTTTGCATAGCGTTTTCCCCAATATCTGAGAAGTATGCTAGAAATCGGTTTAGATTTAGATATAGCTCCCATATATATGTTCGTCCCGCATTTAGATATATTGCAATAAATTGCTCATTTGTTAACCGATTCTCTCAAAATTTGCCAGGAAGGATTTGTTTTTAATATCACTGGTGAATTTCATAGAAATCACTTCAGATTTATGTATAGCTACCATATATGTATTTCGCCTGATTTTAACTTTAAGGTTCACTGTAAGTGCACTGCAAGCGCATTATATTTGCTTGAAATGTGATACGGATTGTTTAGTAACCCGTCTGAAAACATCCGCCGAGGTTCATCAAAATTAGTTCACAATTAGATATAGCTCCCTTTTTTGTACCCATAATGTAGGTGTAGGGTATTATAAAGTCGGCACCGCCCGACTTTTGCCTCACCCACCACCAAGCAAGCCGACCCAGAAAATATTGTACTCAAATGAAAAGTCTTTGGAAGTAGGGTGCGAATCTATAAAATCAAATTCTGGTCTATCAAATAGCCCCATGCGAACAAAGAGCCTTATTGGTCAAATGGGACAATATGGTACGCCTGAGACTTTCAAATGAAATGTAGGAATAGGATGTTCAGATTTAAGGACACCCCACAAAACTTCCCCAATTGGAGTCATTGGGGTCAGGATTTAAACCAAACGCTTATGAGTATGCATTTAATATCAATATTTGAGTATGCATTCAATATCAATATTTTGGACGAAATGCCCTTGAAGGGAGGAAGGATATTTCAAATCAAATAATGTGGATATGAAACTTTTTATACCCACTACCATGGATATAATAATTTTCCTATATTTTATAACTCCATTCTCATACCCATAGTTCTATGCAAATATGGGCCGTATTGGATCATATTTCATTAAGATCCCGAGAACTCTTATAAAGGATGATTTTTTTAAGGCTATTATATTTTTGGCAACACTAGTTTAAAAAGCTGACGCATGTTTTGTGTTTTGTTTCACTGTCAAACATCTTCAGTTTGGTCTATAATGTATCCATGAATCGTCTTACAAACAAATTATTGAATTTTATTTTAAAAATTCGTGCTCTGTTAAGAAAGTTCCTCGCGCGCTTCTTCCATTTCACGACGGAGCTCATTTTTGGCTTAATGGGTACGTAAATAAGCAGAATTGTCGATTTTAGAGTGAAGATCAGTCAGAAGCATGGCAACAGCTGCCAATGCATCCAGAAAAAGTCACAGTTTGGTGAGGTTTATGGGCTGGTGGCATCATTGGTCTGTACTTCTTCAAAGATGATGCGATTGGTAACGTAAATGTGATTGGTGAGCGCTATCGTGAGATGATAGCCAACATTTGCTTGCCCAAAATTCAAGAGCTTGAGTTGCATGACATGTGTTTTCAACAAGACGGTGCCACATGCCACACAGCATGCGTAACAATGAACTCATTGAGAGGCGAGTTCCGTGAACATTTAATTTAACGTTCGGGACCGGTCAATGGGCCGCCTAGATCCTGGGATTTAATGCCTTTAGACTATTTTTGAGGGCCTGTGTTAAAGCTCATGTCTAAACAGGCAATCCGGCTTCAATTGACGCATTGTAAGATAATATTGAAGCGTGAGATATCGGGCGAAATGTTGGAAAGAGTATGCTTAATTGGATGAAGCGAATGAACCATTTGAGGCGAAGTCACGGTGTCAACATTTGAAAACAAACATGTAATAATCCTCAAATATTAATTTATATGGACCGTAATATTGATTCAAATAAAGATTTCATGGATTGTTCTGAATTTTATGTGTTTTTTTAACGTTTTTATATCTCATAAAAAATCGCCCTTTGGAACACGCAGTTTCAGCGGAATCGGGCAATAAATACGATAACTATAGGACTAAGACCCTAGATTTGATTGGTCAATATGGCAGCTATATCTAAATATGGCCCGCTCTGAATCATATTCTCATTCCCGTTGGACGGCGGAAGGCTAAAAGCAACTCCCTGTTTAAAATTTTAGCAAAATCGGGTATTAAATGCGTCTTTTATGGGCTTAAGACCCTAACTCTGAAGTCCCTATATCAAAATCTGGTCCAATCTGGATCATATTCTAGTCGGGTGGTGGATGACTTAAAGCAACTAACTCTTTCAAATTTCGGTAAAAACTAGTAAAAATGTGCTAAGCTTGGCCGGGCTGAATCTTATATACCCTCCACCATGAATCGCATTTGTCGAGTTCTTTTCCCGGCATCTATTTTAGGCAAAAAAGGATAAAAGAAAAGATTTGCTCTGCTATTAGAGCGATATCAAGATGTGGTCCGGTTCGGACCTCAATTAAATTATATGTTGGAGACCTGTGTAAAATGTCAGCCAATTCGAATAAGAATTGGGCCCTTCGCGGGCTCAAGAAGTAAATAGAGGGATCGATTTATATGGGTGCTGTATCAGGCAATAGACCCACTCAGACCATAATAAACACGTATGTTGACGGTCATGAGAGGATCCGCCGCACAAAATTTCAGGCAAATCGGCTAATAATTGCGATAATAGAGGCTCAAGAAGTCAATTGCGTCCTCTAGAGGCTCAAGAAGTCAAGACTCAAGATCGGTTTATATGGCAGCTATATCAGGTTATTGACCGATTTGAATCTTATTCAGCACAGTTGTTGGAAGTCATAGCAAAACATGTCGTGCACAATTTCATTCCAATCGTATAATAATTGCGTCCTCTAGAGGCTCAAGAATTCAAGATCGCAGATCGGTTTATATGACAGCAATATCAGGTAATGGACCGATTTGAACCATACTTTGTACAGTTATTGGAAGTCATAGCCAAACAAGTCGTGCAAAATTTCATTCCAATCGGATAAGAATTGCGCCCTCTAGAGGCTCCAGAACTCAAAACCCAAGATGGGTTTATATGGCAGCTATATCGGGTTACGGACCAATTGGAACCATACTTGGCACAGTTATTGGTTATCATAACAGAATACGTCGTGCAAAATTTCATTCCAATCGGATATTAATTGCGCCCCCTAGAGGCTCAAGAAGTCAAGATCCAAGATCTGTTTATATGGCAGCTATATCAAAACATGGACCGATATGGCCCATTTACAATCCCAATTGACCTACACTAATAAGAAGTATTTGTGCAAAACTTGAAGCGGCTACCTTTACTCCTTCGGAAGTTAGCGTGCTTTCGAAAGACAGACAGACGGACAGACGGACGGGTGGATAGACGGACGGGCGGACATGGCTAGACCGATATAAAATGTCACGACGATCAAGAATGTATATAATTTGTGGGGTCTCAGACGAATATTTCGAGTAGTTACAAACAGAATGACGAAATAAGTATACCTCCATCCTATGGTGGAGGGTATAAAAATGCGGCTTTTATGTGGGAAAAACCCTAAATCGGAATATCGGTATTTGTGGCAGCTATATCTAAATATTTTACGATCTGGACCTTATTCGGGAGGGATAACGGAAGGCTTCGAACAACTTATTGTTTAAATTTTCGGCGAAATTGGGTACTAAACGCGGCTTTTATGAGCTTAAGACGTTGAAACTAAATTTTTCAAATTTCGGTGAAATCGGGTACTAAAGGGTGATTTTTTTGAGGTTAGGATTTTCATGCATTAGTATTTGACAGATCACGTGGAATTTCAGACATGGTGTCAAAGAGAAAGATGCTCAGTATGCTTTGACATTTCATCATGAATAGACTTACTAACGAGCAACGCTTGCAAATCATTGAATTTTATTACCAAAATCAGTGTTCGGTTCGAAATGTGTTCATTCACCGTAACGTTGCGTCCAACAGCATCTTTGAAAAAATACGGTCCAATGATTCCACCAGCGTACAAACCACACCAAACAGTGCATTTTTCGGGATGCATGGGCAGTTCTTGAACGGCTTCTGGTTGCTCTTCACTCCAAATGCGGCAATTTTGCTTATTTACGTAGCCATTCAACCAGAAATGAGCCTCATCGCTAAACAAAATTTGTCAAAATTTGAACACATTTCGAACCGAACACTGATTTTGGTAATAAAATTCAATGATTTGCAAGCGTTGCTCGTTAGTAAGTCTATTCATGATGAAATGTCAAAGCATACTGAGCATCTTTTTCTTTGACACCATGTCTGAAATCCCACGTGATCTGTCAAATACTAATGCATGAAAATCCTAACCTCAAAAAAATCACCCTTTATTACCATAAAAACATTCATACGAAAGCATCGATTAGTTGAAGGGGGACCTCAAAAATAAGTATACTTGTTATAACCTACTCCACTGCTGTGGTACAGGGTACTATAACTTAGTGCATTTGTTTGTAACACCCAAAAGAAAGAGAGATAGAGCCATTGATAAGTTTACCGATCGACTCAAAATCACTTTCGATTTAGCTATGTCCATCTGTCTGTCTCTCCGGCTGTCTGTCCGTCTGTCGGTCTGTCTGTCGGTCTGTCTGTCGGTCTGTCTGTCGGTCTGTCTGTCGGTATGTCTGTCGGTCTGTCTGTCCGTCTCTCTGTCCGTCTGTCTGTCCGTCTGACTGTCTGTCCGTTTGCCTATGACTATGGGACTAAGACCCTTATATGGATTAGTCAATATGGCAGCTATATCTAAATATGGCCCGAACTGAAACATATTCTCATTCCCGTTGGACGGCAGGAGGCTAAAAGCAACTCACTGTTTCAAATTTTAGCAAAATCGGGTATTAAATGCGTCTTTTATGGGATTTAAACCCTAACTCAGAAGATCTAACTCTGAAGTCCCTATATCTAGTCGGGTGGGGGATGGCTTAAAGCAACTAACTCTTTCAAATTTCAGTAAAAACAAGTAAAAGCGTGCTAAGTTCGGCCGGGCCGAATCTTATATACCCTCCACCATGGATCGCATTTATCGAGTTCTTTTCCCGGCATCTCTTCTTCGGCAAAAAAGGATATAAGAAAAGATTTGCTCAGCTATTAGAGCGATATCAAGATATGGTCCGGTTCGGACCACAATTAAATTATATGTTGGAGACCTGTGTAAACTGTCAGCCAATTCGAATAAGAATTGCGGCCTTCGGGGGCTCAAGAAGTAAAATAGAGAGGTCGATTTATATGTGAGCTGTATGAGGCTATATACCGACTCAGATCGTGATAAACACGTATGTTGACGGTCATGAGAGGATCCGTCGCACAAAATTTCAGGCAAATCGGCTAATAATTGCGATAATAGATGCTCAAGAAGTCAAGATCCCAGATTGGTTTATATGGCAGCTATATCAGGTTATTGACCGATTTGAATCTAATTTAGCACAGTGGTTAGAAGTTATAGCAAAACATGTCGTGCAAAATTTCATTACAATCGGATAATAATTGCGCCCTCTAGAGGCTGAAGAAGTCAAGACCCAAGATCGGTTTATATGGAAAATATATCAGGTTATTGACCGATTTGAATTTAATTTAGCACAGTTGTTAGAGATCATAGCAAAACATGTCGTACAAAATTTCATTCCAATCGGATAAGAATTGAGCCCTCTAGAGGCTCAAGAAGTCAAGACCAAAGATCGGTTTATATGGCAGCTATATCAGGTTATGGACCGATTTGAATCATACTAGGCACAGTTGTTGGATATCATAACAAAACACGCCGTGCAAAATTTTATTCCAATCGGATAATAATTGCACCCTCTAGAGGCTCAAGAAGTCAAGACCCAAGATCTATAATATTTATATGGCAGCTATATAAAAACATGGACCGATATGGCCCATTTACAATCCCAACCGATCTGAAGAAGCGTTTGTGCAAAATATCAAGCGGCTAGCTTTACTCCTTCGAAAGTTAGCGTGCTTTCGACAGACAGACGGACGGACGGACAGACATGGCCAGATCGACATAAAATGTCACGACGATCAAGAATATATATACTTTATGGGGTCTCAGACGAATATTTCGAGTAGTTACAAGCAGAACGACGAAATTAGAATAACCCCTTCCCATGGTGGAGGGTATAAAAATGCGGCTTTTATGTGGTTAAAACCCTAAATCGGCATATCGGTATTATTGGCAGCTATATCTAAATATTCTACGATCTGGACCTTATTCGAGAGGGATAACGGGAGCCTTCGAACAACTTATTTTTTAAATTTTCGGCGAAATTGGGTAATAAACGCGGCTTTATGGCAGCTATATCCAAATAGGCTGTAGCGTGATAACAATAGACGGACACACTAACGGATAGACGAACCCACAAACGGACAGGCACATCGCTAAATCGTCTTTGAATTTTGTGGGGTCGGAAAGGAGTATTTCGATGTGTTGCAAACGGAATGACTTAATGCACTCACTTTTCAAAATTTTTATCAAAATCAGGTTAAATATACACCGGCTCAGTCAGTTAATCGGAAGATCGGTATATGTGGCTGCTATACCCAAATGTGATCCAAACCATCATTGTGCAAAATTTTTTGTAAAATTGGGATAAAAAATACGCCTTTTACGGTCCAAGATCTTATACGGAAAGCAATTCTCCTCTATTTATTGCCCATCTGCCCGTTAAGAAAATCGTGCAAAAAACTTGGCATATGCCATCCATGGTGGATGGTATATAAGACTCGGCTCTGCCGAACTAACACGCCTTTATTTGTTTGTTCTATAATATCTATCAATAGATAAAGAAGCTTTGGCATTAAGTGACAATATTATACAAAGGCAGTAACAGCTCATCCCAATATGTTATTACCATTCCTCCTTTCGCTGCTGCCCATATGCCTACACATTTCATCTGCCCTTCCTCCATAGGTTCCCATCCTTCAATGTAATTTTTGAGGACATTGAAAAAGTTGGTTTCCTCCAGATTTTTATTGCTTATTTATTATGAACGCAATTTGGTTGGCCTAATTATTTTTGTGCTCATCCTTTTTGTTGACTTTTTCTCCATGTCTCTTCCAAAATACATTTAATTAATTGCCTTGTATAGGTCATCGTTGTTTGTCTATTTTGTCATTCTTATTTAGTTATTGCAAATCAACTTTAATCCACATGGCAGCATATGGATAGATAAATTGCAAGATAGACGTCTGCTACGATACAGGGACAGATTAGATTTGGTCATTATGTATTGTGCCTTAATTAATATAATATTGAAGTTTTCGGCTGACTTTTTGTGGTATTGATTTGCTGCTTTGGTTAGGGACAATTAAATAATGATGGTAGGAGAAAGTGTTTAACAAGTTACATTGGGAGAGTTACATTCAAACATGTTAATTGTGGTGAGATTTTCCAAAGTATCAGAATATGAAATTTCCGATTTCTATGAAATTCACCAGTAATGTCGGGAGTCATAAGAAAATCCTTTCTGCCAAATGTCCAGAGAATCGGTTACCATTTTATTAAATTATCACTGCAAATCGGATGAACATATATATGGAAGCTACATCCAAATCTCAACCGATTTTTTCCAATTTCATTAGGCTTCGTCTCTAGACCGAAAAACATGCCCGCACTAAATTTGAAGACGATCGGATGAAAAGTGCGACCTGTGGTTTTTACACAAATTAACATGGACATAGCTAAATCGATTCAGAAAGTGATTCTGAGTCGATCGGTATACTTATCAATGGGTCTATCTCTCTTCCTTCTGGGTGTTACAAACAAATGCACAAAGTTTTAATATTCTGAACCACAGTAGTGGTGTAGGGTATAGAAAGAAATTCTCGAAATATTTACTGAATATGGTCCATGTCGGATCGTACTCAGATATAGCTATCGTATAGACCGATCTCCCGATTCTGGGTCTAGAACTCGTTGAAGGCTCATTTTCTACCCGATATCTTTGATTTTTGGAATAGTTGGTTGAATTTCACCCCCGACACTCGTGCTAAGTATGGTCGAGATGTGGTTATATTTGTATTTAGCTGCCATAACAGCATTATTCCATTACACATTTCATTAAGCAACAGGAGCAAACTTCTCACATATCGGTGAGTGCTGTCCGATTCAAGTTTAAGCTCAATGATTAGGGGCCTCCATTTTAAAGCCGAGTCCGAAAGCCGTGCCGCAGTGCAATACCCCTTTGTGGAGAAGTTTCTATATGGCATGGTATACTACCTACCAAATGTCGTCAGATCTGGATCTTTAGAGTACACCTCAAGGCCCATTTGGTCGCCTAGTTTCGAACCATGCGTGTAGAAGTCTATGAAACTTCTATTACCAGAGATATCGTATAGTTCCAATCGATTCTATCAGGATTAGTGGTACAGTACTTTTTTATACCCTCCACCATAAAATGGGGGGTATACTAATATCGTCATTCTGTTTGTAACTACTCGAAATATTCGTCTGAGACCCCATAAAGTATATATATTCTTGATCATCGCGACATTTTATGTCGATCTAGCCATGTCCGTCCGTCCGTCCTTCCGTCGGTCCGTCCGTCCGTCCTTCCTTCCGTCCGTCCGTCCTTCCGTCCGTCCTTCCGTCCGTCCTTCCGTCCGTCCTTCCGTCCGTCCTTCCGTCCGTCCTTCCGTCCGTCCTTCCGTCCGTCCTTCCGTCCGTCCTTCCGTCCGTCCTTCCGTCCGTCCTTCCGTCCGTCCTTCCGTCCGTCCTTCCGTCCGTCCTTCCGTCCGTCCTTCCGTCCGTCCTTCCGTCCGTCCGTCCGTCCGTCCTTCCGTCCGTCCGTCCGTCCTTCCGTCCTTCCGTCCTTCCGTCCGTCCGTCCGTCCTTCCGTCCGTCCGTCCGTCCGTCCTTCCGTCCTTCCGTCCGTCCGTCCGTCCGTCCTTCCGTCCGTCCGTCCTTCCGTCCGTCCGTCCTTCCGTCCGTCCGTCCTTCCGTCCGTCCGTCCTTCCGTCCGTCCTTCCGTCCTTCCGCCCGTCCGTCCGTCCGTCTGTCTGTCGAAAGCACGCTAACTTCCGAAGGAGTATAGCTAGCCGCTTGAAATTTTGCACAAATACTTCTTATTAGTGTAGGTCGGTTGGTATTGTAAATGGGCCATATCGGTCCATAACCTGATATAGCTGCCATAGGTTATGGACCGATATGGCCCATTTACAATACCAACCGACCTACACTAATAAGAAGTATTTGTGCAAAATTTCAAGCGGCTAGCTATACTCCTTCGGAAGTTAGCGTGCTTTCGACAGACAGACGGACGGACGGACGGGCGGAAGGACGGACGGACGGACGGAAGGACGGACGGACGGACGGACGGAAGGACGGAAGGACGGACGGACTTCTTGAGCCTCTAGAGTGCGCAATTCTTATCCGATTGGAATGAAATTTTGCACGACGTGTTTTGTTATGATATCCAACAACTGTGCCAAGTATAGTTCAAATCGGTTCATAACCTAATATAGCTGCCATATCAACCGATCTTGGGTCTTGACTTCTTGAGCTTCTAGAGTGCGCAATTCTTATCTGATTGGAATGAAATTTTGCACGACGTGTTTTGTTATGATATCCAACAATGTTGCCGAGTATGGTTCAAATCGGTTCATAACCTGATATAGCTGCCATATAAACCGATCTTGGGTCTTGACTTCTTGATCCTCTAGAGTGCGCAATTCTTATCCGATTGGAAAGAAATTTCGCACGACGTGTTTTGTTATGATATCCAACAACTGTGCCAAGTATAGTACAAATCGGTTCATAACCTGATATAGCTGCCATATAAACCGATCTGGGATCTTGACTTCTTGAGCCTCTAGAGATCGCAATTATTATCCGATTTGCCTGAAATTATGTACTACGAATCCTCTCATGACCATCAACATACGTGTTTATTATGATCTGAATCGGTCTATAGCCCGATACAGCTGCCATATAAATCGATCTCTCTATTTTACTTCTTGAGCCCCCAAAGGGCGCAATTCTTATTCGAATTGGCTGACATTTTATACAGGTCTCCAACATGTAGTAATATAATAATAGCAGAGCAAATCTTTTCTTATATCCTTTTTTGCCTAAGGAGAGATGCCGGGAGAAAAACTCGGCAAATGCGATCCATGGTGGAGGGTATGTAAGATTCGGCCTGGCCGAACTTAGCACGCTTTTACTTGTTTTATCAAAAAGTGGCTCAGGTAGGGTGTAATCCAAACTGCCTGGAACATCGGACGTTGTATCAAGGATCACACAGTGTTCGTAGCCTCCAAAAGACCAAAGAGAAAGCTCCTTTAGCCTCACTGCAGTGGTCGCAGCAAGGGGCATCCTTCTTATAGCTGAGTCCGAAAGGCGTGCCGTAGTGCGACACCTCTTTGTGGAGAAGTTTTTACATGGCTGCCATTAAAAATGGTACAGTACCTCCTAAATGTCGCCAGCATTAGGAGGGGATAACCACCGCTGAAAATTTTCATGGTATTCTCGCCAGGATTCGAACCCAGGCGTTCAGCATCATAGGCGGACTTGCTCGCCTCTGCTCTACGGTGGACTCCATATCATGAGCACATAAAAGCTTCTTTTATTACCCGACGCACAGTGGGCCAAATGGCAAAAAAATTGGAAATAAGTCTACAACTTTTTATCTGTTGATTTTAGCCATACAAAATGTTCTAGACATTTGTAGAGGAGGACATAGGCTTTCAGAAAAGTGCTGTTGTTGGTCCATATCTTTAATACAGGGTGAGCTACAGGGTGTCAAAGTTGACCACTTTTGACTTCTCCAAGCTTCTGGGGGCCATAACTTTTGATCTACTCAACCGATTTACATGATTTAGGACTCTAGAGAAAGAGCTTGACAAGATCTAAAAAACTTATGCATAAAGTACCATGCCATCGTGTACTGTTAAGGAGTTATGAATTGTTTAATTTTAAAATATGAAAATTTGGCCTTGGTTTTTTTCAGTGTTTTTTAAATAACTCCGTCAATTTTAAAGCTATAAACTTCATACTTCACACAAATTATGCCAGCATATGTGTGCATAAAATACAAAAGGAATCACGTGAATATCTTTGGCGGTTTAAAAATGGCATCGTTTTCAATATGAAAAATATTTTTTTTGTCAAAAAATTGCAAAATTTTTCAAAAAAGATACTCCCATTTCCTTTAAGTTTTCGCAAACTTTGGCCGTCAAAGCATTATCATTTCTTTCCATTTTCACAAAGTCGAGGTATTAAGAAAAGTTTTAAGTGCTAATTTGGCTAATTTCGATATCAAACAACACCGTTATCTTAAGACCAAAATGGCCAATTTTTTTACTAAACTTCAAAAGTTTCTCACTGGAAAAAAAGTTCCACGGGGATTTTTTCGCTTTTTTTGAACTTAAATGAAAGCTTAAAATGTTCCCAACATTTTAAGGTATGTCTCGCCATATCCTAGCCATAAATGAGATCGTAGCGATCAAAATACTGAAAAAAGTCAATTTTCAAGTAGTGCTATATTCATTGCTAAAAAACAAGTATTACGTCACATTTTATTGCAAAGATGTTAAATAAACTTTTATTTGGTAACACTTCTTCTACAAAACACAAAAAGAATCATGGAAATATCTCTATTCTATTCCATTTTATGGAACCGGCAATAAAAAAGTCAATTTTTCAAAAAAGTCGAATTTCCCAAATTTTGTTTTTGTTGTCCTAATTGCACATGACACACTATAGCCATATTTACGCAACATACCTTATCGTAAAGGAAATTTTCATACCTTTCCAACGATGTATAAAACATTTCTCAACTCGGATTCTATCTACTCTAAAATTCATTTACACTTCATTAAACTCTATATAAAAATGTCTATTTGTGAAATGGAACCTTATATGGGGCCTACACTAAAACATTGATAGATTTGCCCAGGGTTTACAATACAAATGTGTTAGAATAAAAAAAGGTCTCCTGCCAAAGTTTAAAAAAATTGGAATAAAAATATGTGTTTTAGAGCGAAAACACTTCGCATCGGCGTGCGTTTATATGTATATTAGCTACTCCCAAAATAAAAAAGCATTTTAGTTTTGTATTATTTGATTTTATTCTCTACCAAATAATCTAAGGTATCAACATTTAAAAGCTCTTTAATTTGAATGGCATCGGGATCGTCCTTATCTATATCGTCACATATTTTTGGTAGCCATTTAGTTCTGATGCTGTATAGTACCGGATCAGACGATAACAATAAATATTGAAGTAAATCATAATTTTGGTTAAATTTGGTGCTCTTTCGGGTATTGAAAAGCCGGAACTGTTTAACATCTCTATTACGGGATTCCTGAGCTTCTTCTGTAAGTTCTCCTAACGGAAGTATGTTGTATTCCACAATTTCCTTGCCATGATGTAAGACTTTATGTACTGTCGGTGTTAAAGCTTTCCACGAATATAAATCAGATAAAATGTTTTTTGTGTCATTACTATAAGCTTCAAATTTGGTTGAATTTATCATCTTTTTGCTATTGATTACAGCCAAAATCACTTTGAATCGTCTTAGCAAGTGTTCATCAAGACCGGTTATTTTAGATGTCGATACGGGGTCCTCAAAAAACCGCCTTGCCGAGTTGCCATCATTTGTGCTTCCGTATCCGTAAAGAGGTTTATCTATTATAAGTCCCTTTTGTTTAAACTCCAACTGGATTCGATTCTTCTCTTCCTGCCTCATTTTGTGAAGATCTTGGTTGTTTCTAGCAGAGACATCGCGGTTTCCAGGGCTAGTCCGATATTTAAGGTCATACGATAAATGCAAACAATACTCCATGAATCGAATTCTACAGTGCAGGGGCGAAATACCGAAATTGAGCGCATTTTCGTTTACTAAATTTTCATCAGACTTGTCCTCGAATTGCCCATTCTTCTTGCCACAAATATTGCATCTCCAATTGGACATAACGCCAGTTAATGCGTTTGCCACCTTTCCATCGATCATAGTGAGTTGTAGTTGAAACGAAACTTTTATATTTCTTCCCAATTGGTTTATAACAATCATGGGTAATGCAGCAATTTCTTCCTTTATTTCGTTCACCAAAGATCGTGTTGTGTTCCGGTCTTCCTTTGTATACTCAAACCGAATTGGGCGACATAAATATTTTGACCCAGGTGTTCTATTTATCCATATATCTTGAAATGCATTTTCTTTCGATGATTAAGATTGGTCCTTGTACAATCTCATTCTCAATGGTACTAATGATGCCATGAAAATTGATGCGAAGTTGGTATCTATTTCTGTTTGTTGCTTATATTCGGAAAATCCAGATGATCCATCACAACCCCATTTGCTGATCAAAACCACTTCGGAATTATTACATGTGTTCAACTGTTCTTCAGTAAAATTAGAAATAATTCTAACAGCTGTATTTTCAACAAGATCAGCAAGTTTCACTCTTGCTTTTAATTCGTCCACGTATATATTTGATGGCACCATTTTCGTCCTGGTGTTGTACAATTTATGTTTTGAGGGTAAACAACCCCATCCTTTTTCACGAAGAGCCTTCCTCATTGTTGAGTATTTGTTTCTTGAGAGGCCTAGGTTCAAAATCAGGGCCAGTGCATCTTCCTCCGTGAATTCTGTAGTCGATTTTGGAGTTGGAATACTTTCTACCATTCTCTTTACCCTTTTCGGAGATGCTAATGGTAAAACATCGACAATTCGTCCAACATTTTTTGGTTGTGTTTTTAACAATGCTGTTTTGAACGTATCTTTTATTAAATTTGGCGGATGTGCCGCCAATAGTTCCTCTTGTTTTTTCTTTTTGGTTTTCTCCGTAACTTCGTCGTATGCTTTGCTAGGCCGGCCGGGAATCAGCGGTTTAATTTCAATAAGTAGATCCGATTTCAGCCACTTCTCATACATTTTGAAAAACTTGATTTTTGCGAATGAACATTCTGGCAACCTTCTCTCAAATGATTTGTAGAATTTTTCAAGTTTGTCTAAAGCGTCTTTATTTAGCCTTATTCCATATATGTGGTCCAAAGTGTAAACAAGTTCCTTAAATGACTCCGTGTATGATTTGGAATCATTTTTGATGTCCCATACAATTTTCGAAAGAGTGGAATACTTCAGTATGACTTCCATAACTTATAAATGTCCTTTACGCCTCTACAAAATATAATGAAGAAAATTTGGATTTTGTTCAAATATTTATGCAATATATTCACAATTAATGACCCATTTCAGGTATCAGACGCAATCGTAAAAAGGGGTCCAAAGTGCCTCTTTTTACTTACTCTTCTATAATTATTTACCTGGACTCGAATTTGGTTAAAAAAAATGACAATGAATTTTTTATGGGTAGGTTTTTTCACATTCATTGATACGGTGGATTTCCTGGGAATTCGACATAGCGAAACAGGTAACATTTGTCTGCATCAAATCTTAACACAAATATATATATATATGCAGGTATATTTCTAGGTTACTTTTTATTCAAAAATCATCAGCTTACATTAAAAATAGATGTAGGTACTATACAAACGCACGCCGATGCGAAGTGTTTTCGCTCTAAAACACATATTTTTATTCCAATTTTTTTAAACTTTGGCAGGAGACCTTTTTTTATTCTAACACATTTGTATTGTAAACCCTGGGCAAATCTATCAATGTTTTAGTGTAGGCCCCATATAAGGTTCCATTTCACAAATAGACATTTTTATATAGAGTTTAATGAAGTGTAAATGAATTTTAGAGTAGATAGAATCCGAGTTGAGAAATGTTTTATACATCGTTGGAAAGGTATGAAAATTTCCTTTACGATAAGGTATGTTGCGTAAATATGGCTATAGTGTGTCATGTGCAATTAGGACAACAAAAACAAAATTTGGGAAATTCGACTTTTTTGAAAAATTGACTTTTTTATTGCCGGTTCCATAAAATGGAATAGAATAGAGATATTTCCATGATTCTTTTTGTGTTTTGTAGAAGAAGTGTTACCAAATAAAAGTTTATTTAACATCTTTGCAATAAAATGTGACGTAATACTTGTTTTTTAGCAATGAATATAGCACTACTTGAAAATTGACTTTTTTCAGTATTTTGATCGCTACGATCTCATTTATGGCTAGGATATGGCGAGACATACCTTAAAATGTTGGGAACATTTTAAGCTTTCATTTAAGTTCAAAAAAAGCGAAAAAATCCCCGTGGAACTTTTTTTCCAGTGAGAAACTTTTGAAGTTTAGTAAAAAAATTGGCCATTTTGGTCTTAAGATAACGGTGTTGTTTGATATCGAAATTAGCCAAATTAGCACTTAAAACTTTTCTTAATACCTCGACTTTGTGAAAATGGAAAGAAATGATAATGCTTTGACGGCCAAAGTTTGCGAAAACTTAAAGGAAATGGGAGTATCTTTTTTGAAAAATTTTGCAATTTTTTGACAAAAAAAATATTTTTCATATTGAAAACGATGCCATTTTTAAACCGCCAAAGATATTCACGTGATTCCTTTTGTATTTTATGCACACATATGCTGGCATAATTTGTGTGAAGTATGAAGTTTATAGCTTTAAAATTGACGGAGTTATTTAAAAAACACTGAAAAAAACCAAGGCCAAATTTTCATATTTTAAAATTAAACAATTCATAACTCCTTAACAGTACACGATGGCATGGTACTTTATGCATAAGTTTTTTAGATCTTGTCAAGCTCTTTCTCTAGAGTCCTAAATCATGTAAATCGGTTGAGTAGATCAAAAGTTATGGCCCCCAGAAGCTTGGAGAAGTCAAAAGTGGTCAACTTTGACACCCTGTAGCTCACCCTGTATTAAAGATATGGACCAACAACAGCACTTTTCTGAAAGCCTATGTCCTCCTCTACAAATGTCTAGAACATTTTGTATGGCTAAAATCAACAGATAAAAAGTTGTAGACTTATTTCCAATTTTTTTGCCATTTGGCCCACTGTGCGACGTCGACAAAATGTAGAATAGTGAGTACTTTTAGTCCTCTCGTCATCCTTGGGGTGGTTATCCTAAATTTGGCACTGCTTCCATTTAGATTTCTTGTCGGTCGAACATGAGCTACGTCATGCGCTTGGGGCTTAAGAAATTCAAATAATTGCCAGAATTTATCACCGAGTTATAACTTATCCATCAACAAAATCCACGAAAACAAACACGTTTATTACTTTACTCAAAAATAAAATCTTTAATAACATGGAATTCGTGACAATTATTGGTTTAAAACAATTTACAAACCCAATTTTTAAAGCTAATAATCCCATTTATATACTTATATGCGATATCAGTGCGAAATTCTGATATACTCGCATGACTAACATTTAATTAACATTGACACACTCAATTTTTCCGTGGGAAAAACTCTGTACTACGTGACACTGTCAATGATGTAACGCAGCTTATCTATCTAAGGTGATGTTTCTTTTTTCCGAAACAATCCAAAAACTTTGGTATGCGTAATTTAATATAAACTCAAATGAAATTCAATAACTCCGATTACAAATATAATCGCCTAGCATAAACGAAAGCAACAAAACAAAACAATAAACCAAAATATTACACACATCGAAGGAGATTAAAATCTCAAACAAAACTCAAATATTATTAAATCAAACACAGGTCATGCCCGAATACCTGAAATGACTGTAATACCAAATGACACACACAATGAATGCTTCAAAATCTCCCAAAGAAAAAAAACGCACAATTTACGATAACAGCCACAATGTTAAATGAGGCTTTCGATATACGCAGTAAAGCCAATAATGTCATGCGATATATTTGTCGATTTAATTGAGTAATACCAAGATATGAGTAATGCTCCTAAATGTATGCAATCGTTTGCAACGGTAAATGGAAAAATTTTAAAATTTGGTTTGAAATATTCCGTATAATAAGATCTCGTCCGACACGGGATAACTATGAGAACCACACAGGCTGGAACTTTGAGCTCCGACATCGTTATCACGGGAAGCATATCTGAAAGCTACCGGGCGCGTCCACAGGTTGCGGATGGTGGAAAGCTCCGTTTTTATGCGGAGTAGCTGCAAATGCGGCAGCGGGCAGACAGCGATTTTCGAGAGGAGAGTCTCAGTGAGGAGTCAGGTGGCACTGACTTTTAGTTAAATACTGAACGCCAATAATACTCGAGATGACAAGGCGAGTTATTGGCGCCTTCAAATAACCAATGGCCAACATCAACGTCTGTTCCCAGGTTAGGGGCGGCTGGAGGCGAGTGCCGGATCTTGGAGCAAGCGACTCGCCACAACGAGGGATACATGTGCAATCCCACAAAACCCATGCGGTTAGGGCGCTGTGCCAATAACCCGCCCCCGGAAAACTATGAGAACCACTATGAGAAACAAAGGAATAGTAAAAACGGACCCCCACAACGTTGACGACCCACTCAAACGAAAAAAGGACCATGATTTGTGGAACTGCACCTGGAATGTCCGCACTCTTTATAGAGAAGGTGCAGTATACGCGCTGGCAGATGTATTAGAGATACAAGTCAGATATTACCGCTTTACAGGAAGTACGATGGTGTGGCGATGGCGTCACTACAACACCAAACGGTGACGAACTGTACTATAGCTGCCATAAGACGAGGCATGAATTTGGCTGTGTACAGGGTGGCTGATGAATATTGCTACAATGATGAATATTGCTACATTTTTTTTTCGGTGTATGGAATACATTTTTCTTTTATTCATGTTAAATTAAATTATTAAATTAATTATTAAATTATTATTAATTAAATTAATTAATTAATTAATTAAATTAATTATTAAATTATTATTATTAAATAGAAAAAAAGTTATTACATTTTTTTTTGGTAGCGGCTTTCATCAGCCACCCTGTATTTGTGGTTAGTCGGAGACTGAAACACCTAGTCTCCAGCTTTACTCCGGTGGATGAGAGGCTAGCCACAATCCGCATAAAAGCCAAATTCTTCAACATCAGCCTTATTTGTGCCCATACCCAAAGGATATTTTCTACGAGCACCTAGAGAGAGAATATGACCGCTGCCTCGCCCATGATATTAAAATCGTTCTGGGAGATTTTAATGCGAAGATAGGGAAGAAAGACATTTTTGGTCCAACAGTCAAAAAGTTTAGCCCCCACGAGATAACGTCTAGTAATAAAAAAAAACATGGTAGTTAGTAGCACCAGATTTCAACATAAAAATATTCCCGATGAACTGTTCGACACGCTCATAAGGCATATGCATCAGCTTATCTGCGCACTCTGGCTAGAAGAACGCATACACGATGATTGGAACCTCAGCATCTATGTCCCGTATACAAGAAAAGAGAGAAGACGGAATGTGCCAACTACAGAGGAATAAGTCTCCCCCCATCGCATACAAGATACTTTCGAGCGTACTGTGGGAAAGTTTAAAACCTAAAGTCAATGAGATAATTGGGCCCTATCAATGCGGCTTTAGACCTGGTAAATCCACCCTACACCAGATATTCACACTGCGCCAAATCCTGGAAAAGACCCGAGAAGGACAAATCAACACCTAACATCTCTTTGTTGACTACAAAGCCGCCTTCGATACTCCTTTACGACGTGTAATCTTCTTGATATACACCCCAATGCCCACCAATTCGTCGAGCTTGGAACCATTCTTATAGAAGTGTACGTAACGTCTATTACCATTATGTACTGAGAAGGGCACTATGTAGACGGGTCGTAGGCTCGAAATGGGGCCTGAATCCGAGGATAGTCCACTGGCTCGTCAGGAGCGTGCTTAGGCCAATACTTACTTACGCCTCAGTGATTTGGTGGACTGCTATGGAGAAAGAGTGCAATATATGGACCATACAACAGGTTCAGAGAACATGTTATCTTAGCATAGGCGGAGCGATGAGGACCATGCCCACTAGGGCACTGGAGACTATCCTAGATATCCGACCCATACAGTTTAGTGTGAGGCAGCCACTGCTACTATGAGACTTAAGGCGATGGGAGAATGGACTGAGGATGGGAGCAGCTCATACCATCGCGGTATAATCGAGGCTACGATAGGAAACCTGGAAGGAAGGGAAGAGGTTTCCGATCGGATACCTGAGATGAACCTTGAAGTCGAGTGCGAGGCACTGCTGCCATCGGCACAGTCTTGGATTGGCGGAACCCTAGTATTGCCATCTGGAGGATCATGTTACACGGATGGATTAAAGCTAGAGGACAGAGTGGGCCTGGGGGTCTACATTGAGAACCCAGGGACTGAGATCTGTTTTGGACTGCCTGACTTTTATACGGTACTGCAGGCGGAGATCCGGACGATCACGAAATGCGTGAAGTGCGCGAGAACGTCGAGTGTGAACATCTTTACCGGTAGTAACATTGCCATAATGGCAATAAAAACCACGACAGTAAGGCCACGAAGTCTTGCAGTGTAAGAAGGAGATTAACGCCTTCTCTGAGGATGGCAAAATCCGCATCGTTTGGCTGCCGGGCCATAACGGAGTAAGGGGAAATGAAAGCGCAGACGATTTGGCGGTGAAGGTCAGAGGACTGCCGTCAAAAAACTTGGTTAACCCGTAGCCTTCGGGTCAACGCAGGCCGAGCTAAGGGAGTGGACGACGAATGTGCATGCAAAATTTTGAATTTTCCACAATGACTTTCTCTACTGTCTCCAACATCCAATCTTAGTACGGTTTGAATCTGTCCATGATGTGATATAGCTCCCATAGCATTGCAATTTCAATCCATTATCCTTTGTTATACCGGACAAAAAACTTGGCAAAGAATCGGGCTAAGTACTTGGTAAATGCGATCCATGGTGGAGGGTATATAAGAAGCGTTCCGGGCGAACTTGTTTCCGATATTTTCGCCAGGTTTCTAGGCGTTCAGCGTCACAGGCGGACATTCTAACCTCTGCGCTATGGTGGCATCAGATTTAGAAATAGCTATAATTTGTCGTTATTTGTTAACCGATCCCCACAAATTTGGCACTAGAGTTCCGAAATCGGTCAAAGTCTAGAAATTGGTTAAGATTTAGAAATTGGTTAAGATTTAGGTAAAGCGCCCATATATATGTGATACCCGATTATTACTTTTAGGGCCTTTGTAAGCGCATGTATTAATCTATCTTTTCAAAATTTTGCAGCGATTCCCCCTATGACTCTTACAATACATTCGGATTTTGGTCACAAAATTTTTATACCCAATGTTGTATAGGGTACCAAAAGTTCGGCTATGCCCGACATTAGACATTTTTTTGTTTTGTTATATATATAACATCGCTTGCTCAAAAACTTAGTTCTTTATGTATATTTTTTTAAGGTTTGTGTTTGATTAAAACACAAAAACAAAAAGTAACACACATTTTCATAAAATATATCCTTTGAAGCAAAGAACAAAAACAAAAAAAAGAACACAAACACATAATGACTCATGAATTCCTTTAGCATCATTGACTTTCATTAACAAAATAAACTCGCAATAATAACGAATCACTGCTCGCAAAAGTCACATACAAATACACAGCAACACAGCAGCAGCATAGCATTTCCGAAGCTCAAAGGACATGATGATATTTATGGCCCTAAGAGAGAAAGTTCAACAGCGGGCCATACATAGCACAACAAAATGGGATATGGAATACACCTTTGAGCTGAATTTGTAACAAATGTATGTACTACTATTCGAACAACTTTCTCATACTCACACACTCATACAAAGACTCGGACTGATGTGAACCCAAAGCTCCATTGAGGAAAACAAATTGCGAGTGCTACAAATGGCACAATTAATAACACATTATGTACATATTTATGGTGCCATAATACACACATATATTTACTTTATTACACACATGATAACTCCATGTATGTGAGTGTGTGTGTGTGTGTGAATATATATTACATGTTTTTCCCATTCACATGTATGATGTGCATGAAAATGTTTGCAAACACATAAGTATTGTACATACATGTATCGATAATCGCCCATATTTATTCACACACACAGTAAGAAAATTTTCAAAGGTTTCTATAAGAATTAAATAATAGGTAGGATTAATTTTAAGTAATTAGCATCATCGCCTAAGACGCTAAACGCTTAGGGTCGCATCCTGACTAGTGCTACAAAAAAAAAACTTTTCAGCGGCTCTTACCCCCTCCTAATGCTGACGACATTTGTTAGGTACCATGTCCCATGCCATGCCCCAAAGAGGTGTCGTACTGCAGCACGCCATTCGGGATCGGCTATAAAAAAGAAGCAACTTACCATTGAGCCGAAAACTTTAATCGCACAGCACTTATTGAGGCAAAACTGCACTTTATAAGGCACACTTCCGATTTAGCTGAATTTTGGTGTGTAGATGTGGGTGGGTGGTTGACTCCATGAACATCAATCAGAAGCCCGCTATTGGGACAAAGGCCACTGGGTCGCCCTAGGGATCAAAAAACCCTCTTGAGGCGAAGTAGGCCAACCTAGGCAATATGGGTATAAAATGAAAGATATTGTCGTGTAGATTACGAATATGCAAAAAAATGCCTTAAAATTGGACCCGGGATGGACCCACGGGGTCTTGAGAACTTGGTACCTTGATACCTTAGGCAATATAGGTTTCAAATGAAAGGTACCAAGGAGTAGATTACGATAGATATGCATTTGATACGCGTTTGTCGATTTTTTTTCCGGCATCTCTTCTTAGGCAAAAAAGGAAATAAGAAGATATTTGCTCTGCTATTAGAGCGATATCAATAAATGGTCTGGTTTGGACCACAATTATATTACATGTTGGAGACCTGTGTAAAATGTCAGCCAATTCGAATAAGAATTGCGCCCTTTGGGGGCTCAAGAAGTAAAATAGAGAGATCGATTTATATGGGAGCTTTATCGGGCTACAGCCCGATTCAGACCATAATAAACACGTATGTTGATGGCCATGAGAGGATCCGTCGCACAAAATTTCAGACAGATTGGATAATAATTGCGACCTCTAGAAGTCAAGATCCCAGATCGGTTTATATGGCAGCTATATCAGGTTTTGGACCGATTTGAACCTTAATTGACACAGTTGTTGAAAGTAAGAATAAAATACGTCATGCAAAATTTCATCCAAATCGGATAGGAATTGCGCCCTCTAGAAGCTCAAGAAGTCAAGCCCCCAGATCTGTTTATATGACAGCTATATCAAGTTATGAACCGATTTAAACCATACTTGGCACAGTTGTTGGATATCAAAACAAAATACTTCGTGCAAAAACTCATTCAAATCGGATAAGAATTGCGCCCTCTAGAGGCTCAAGAAGTCAAGACCCAAGATCGGTTTATATGACAGCTATATCTGGTTATGGACCGATTTGAACCATACTAGACACAGTTGTTTGATATCATAACAAAACACGTCGTGCAAAATTTTATTAAAGTCGGATAAGAATTGCGCCCTCTAGTGACTCAAGAAGTTAAGACCCAAGAACGGCAGCTATATCAAAACATGGACCGATATGGCCCATTTACAATACCAACCGACCTACACTAATAAGAAGTATTTGTGCAAAATTTCAAGCGGCTAGCTTTACTCCTTCGGAAGTTAGCGTGCTTTCGACAGACAGACGGACGTACAGATGGACGGACATGGCTAGATCGACATAAAATGCCGCGACGATCTAGAATATATATACTTTATGGGGTCTCAGATGAATATTTGGAGTAGTTACAAACAGTATGACGAAATTAGTATACGCCCATCCTATGGTGGAGGGTATAAAAACAATCGAGGGTGCTTCCTATAAACTATAGTTTTCCCCTTATTGATATGTGAGAAGTTTGCCCCTGTTCCTTAATGGAATGTTTTTGGGCAAATTTTCATTTTTTAAATGAAATCCCCCTTTTCTTGTCGAAAGGCAGTAAAAAAGCCAAGAACAAGTAAAAAACGCATTAAATGTGGTCAGGCCGAACTTTGGCTTGCCACCACCATGATCCTATACAACAACTTTCAACAACTATGTTAACATTCAGTAAAGGACTTATCACAAATTTGGTAGCATTCTTTTGGAAAATGAGCACACATGAAAGACAGGGAAACAGACAGACGTACGGTCAAAGCAAACTCTATCCGAAAATGATTCTGCCTCTATACGAATGTTTATCAATGGTTTAGCACACATGAAAATGGACAGAAAGACAGATGGACAGACGAAGATAGCTAACGGCAATCAGAAAATGATCTCAGTCGATCCGAATGTTTGTCAATGGTTAAATTTCTCATTCGTGGGTTTTTTCAAATGGATGCGCTAAGTTTTAATACCATGGTACAGGGTTGTGGTATAGGCTATAATTACTTTACATTACTTTAATTGGTTATGACCGAACATTTGCCCCATTAGCCGAAAGTATAATAGTGTTCCAAGCGCCTCCATCTTCTGCACTCATTCTATAGTCTCTGACACACTTAATCTTTCCAACGCGATATTGGCCGTCCCGTGAGTGGCTCACACTCACGTCATTCCATTTCCTTTTTTTCTGCGGAATAGACGTTTCTCTTCTCTCCTTTTCTCCCTATACCTCTCCTTCATCTGGGGCGTTTCTACTGATTGCAGAGTTGCTCTCTATGCCGCCTTCTTGGCTTCAGTAGCATCTCGACCCTTTTGGTCGTACCATGAATTTCTTGGGGAAGGCTTTTCGGTATCCAAGTAAGGATTTCGCGGTATTTTCCGTGGAGTGGACCATTCACTGCCACTGCGCCATTATATCATCGAAACATGGAGTGCTTTCATCAAGCAGTTGGGTCAGTCGAGTGGAGTATGCCATTACAATCTGTTGAGTTTTTAGCTTTTTAATGCCCAACTTCCGTGCAGTATCAAATCGTACTTTTCTATAATTACAGTTTTCCCTTTCCAGCTGATTTTTTCTTGTCACAGCAAAAAGTGATTTATTTACAAAAAAAATTTTCTCGGTGTACAAATATAAATATTCATAATATTTTTTTTTTTCTGTGTAAACACAATATACATATGTCCAATCTCGTAATAATTCTCTCATGCATACAACTTATGTATGCATGGGAGTAAACAGCTCGTTGATGTTTCTTTTTTTTTTTTTTGGTCAATGCAGCACGATACCGAGATCAACCCAACCAGCCAGTTATTCAACCAACCGACCAACCATCCATCCAACCAATCATCAATAAAATTCA
Source organism: Stomoxys calcitrans (assembly GCF_963082655.1). Classification (NCBI taxonomy): domain Eukaryota; kingdom Metazoa; phylum Arthropoda; class Insecta; order Diptera; family Muscidae; genus Stomoxys; species Stomoxys calcitrans. The sequence continues at coordinate 26,256,744 of NC_081556.1, forward strand.
ATGTTAAAAATTCAATATTATGCATTAAATTGACAATTCTGCTTTTATTTATAGTCCTGGCATTAAATGTGATTTATTTCAAGTGTTCATCAACACAAGGTTAATGGGCGTTTCTTTTGGAAAGTGTTACATACCAGAATAATTTATGCGCTTCAAAGGATAACAGCATAGTCCTGTTGACATTAACCAACATGAAATATTTTATCAATCATTGGAAAATGTGGAGAAAAAAATTCTCAGAGATCAAATATTTTCACATACACATGAATGGGTAATTTATATATGAGCAAATAGAAATAAATGAACATTGACAAACATCGGAAAGTTCAGGGTCGAAATCAACATTTCATAAACATAAATTGTGCAAATGCAAAGAGAGGAATGAGGTAATTATGGACGAACATAATAGAGTGGTATAGAAAAGTCTACATATCCCAATCAACCCATAACAAGTTTCAAAAGACGAAATTTTTTTACGAAAAGTTTATCTGCCAAAAATTTAATTTTACTAAAGTCTTATATATAACAAGAAAAAGCGTGCTAAGTTCGGCCAGGCCAAATCTTATAAACCCTCCACCATGAAACGCATTTGTCGAGCTCTTGCCACGGTATCTCTTTTTAGGCAAACAAATTATAAAAGAAAATAATTGAATATTGGAGACCAAAGTAGAAGTCATTGTGTAAAATTTGAGCCAAATCTAGTAAAAATTGTTCACTTTAGGGCTGAAGAAGTAAAATAGGGAGATCAGTTTATAGGGGACCTGTATTAGGCTATAAACCGATTCATGCCATATTCAACACGTATGTTAACGGTCATGCGAGCAACCGTTGTACAAAATTTCAGCTAAATCGGATAACAATTGCGCCGTCTAGTGGCTCAAGAAGTCAAGACCCCAGATCGGTTTATATGGCAGCTATATCAAGTTATTGACCGATTTGAAATATTCTTAGCACAGTTGTTGAAAGTCAAAACAAAACACCTCATGCAAAATTTCAGCCAAATCCGATCATAATTGCGTCCTATAGTGGCTCAAGAAGTCAAGACCCCAGATCGGTTTATATGGCAGCTATATCAGGTTATGGACCGATTTAAACTATTCTTAGCACAGTTGTTGGAAGTCATAAAAAAACACCTCGTGCAAAATTTCAGCCAAATCGGATAAGAATTGTGCCCTCTAGCGGATCAAGAAGTCAAGATACCAGATCGGTTTATATGGCAGCTATATCAAAACGTGGACCGATATAGCCCATTTACAATCCCAACCGACCTACACTAACAAGAAGTATTTGTGCAAAATTTTAAGTGGCTAGCTTTACCCCTTCGAAAGTTAGCGTGCTTTCGACAGACAGACGGACGGACGGACGGGCGGACATGGCTAGTTTGACTTAAAATGGCATGACGATCAAGAATATATTTACTTTATGGGGTCTCAGACGAATATTTCGGGGAGTTACAAACCACCATTCTATGTGGAGGATATAAACATCAATTTGTGTTTGTTTTCAATTTGTGTTTGTTTGTTTGTGTGTTCCTTATAGACTCTGAAACGGCTGTACTGATTTTCTTGAATTTTTCACTGATGGTGCATAATGATCCCGTGGTGAAAATAGGGTACTACATTTTTCGATATCTGAAGGGGGAGCGAACTCTCCCCCTTACCCTAATTTTCAGAAATACCAGATCTCGGAGAAGGGTGGTACCCATAAACAAAAATTTGGCATACAAATTTCGGATGAGGTACCTAGGGAGGGGGGCGCCCCATCCCAAAACCTACCAAATTTATATATACACCAATCACGACAATATGGAACTCAAATGAAAGGTATTTAAGATTAGAAAACGTATCTGATATCCAATTGTCGGACCAAGTGTTTGGGGGACCACCCCAAGCCCCAAAACACCCCTAAATCGGACATATTTTCCGACCATGGCAATATGGGACTCAAATCAAAGGTATTTGCTAGTAAAATACGAATCTGATATCCAAATTTGGGACAAAGTTTCTGGGGGTTCACTCCTTCCCCAAAACATCCCCAAACAGGACTTATTTACTGACCATGGCAATATGGGGCTTAAATAAAGGGTATTTGAGTGTAGAATACTAATCTGATATCCAGATGTATGACCAAGTGTTTGAGGGGCCGCCCCGAGAACATCCCCCAAAGAAGACAAATTTACGACCATTACAATATGGGGCTCAAATGAAAGGTCTTTGGAAGGAAAACACGAATCTGATATTAATATTCGAGAAAAGTGTCCCCACCCCCATAACACCACCCAAATAGGAAGTATTTGCTGACCATTGCAATATGAGGCTCAAATAAGAGGTATTTAGAGTAGAACATGAATCTGACATATATTATTAAAGCCACATCACTGAGTGGCCGCCCCATCCCCCAAAACACCCCCCACGCCTGTCATGTTTGCCGACTATGGAAATATGGGGCTCAAATTAAAGGTATTTGGGAGTAGACTATGAATCTGACATCAACATTCGGACCAACTGTCCCACCACCATAACAACTCCCAAGTAGGACGCATTTGCTCACCAATACAATTTAGGTCTTCAAGACGGTGAGGCTCAATATTTATAGTCTTAGGGGCCCATACCCCAAACCTGGCGTATTTGCTGGCTTTGTCAATAAGGGGTTTAAGTGAATGGTGTTTGAGATTAGAAAACGAATTTGATATCCAATTTTGAGGCCAATGGCAATATGGGGTTCAAATATATGAGAATAGAGCACGTTGCTCATATATTTACAGGGCTTAGTGACCAGCCCACCTCCCAAAACACCCCTAAATCGGGCATATTTACCGACCATGTCAATGTGGGGCTTAAATGAATTGAATTGGGGGGACAGAGCAAGAATTGATACCCACTTTCGGGACCAATTTTCTGGTGTCTACCCCTTTCCCAAACTAACCCACAAACAGCAATTTTTTACTGACCATCGCAATAAGGGTCTCAAATAAAGGAATTTTGGGGTAGAATACGAATTTGATATCCAAATGTAGGATCATGTATTTAGGGCATCATACCTTCCCCAAAACACTCCCCCAAAGGGTAACACTTTTCGACCATGCCAATATGTGGCTCAAATGAAAGGTATTTGAGATTAGAAAACGAATGTGATAACCAATTTTGGGGCCATGTGTTTGGGGGACGCCTCATCCTGTAGACTCCTCTTAAGCTAATAGCAATATGGGGTTTAAATAAATGGTATTTGAGACAAGAGCAGCATGCTGATATTTTTCCAGGGTCAAGTGTTTGGGGGATCACCTCACCCCCGAAAACACCCCTAAATCAGACATCATGAGAATATCGGGCTGAAATAAAGTATTTTAAGAATCGAGTACACCTTACATCCAAACTTAAATTCGTAAACCAATAAAGATCATATGGGATTCAGATAAAAGCACTTATATTGTTAAACTGTTAGTCAAGCGATATACTAATTTCGTAGCATGGTATTTCACTAAAAGCTTTTTAATTTTCGAAAATAAATATTCCAAGGAAACTTTTGTTCCATATAAAGTAAAAGAAGGCGCAGCGGAGAGAGTCCGTGACAGCTAGTCTTCTATTGGGTTGCCCAAAAAGTAATTGCGGATTTTTCATATAGTCGGCGTTGACAAATTTTTTCACAGCTTGTGACTCTGTAATTGCATTCTTTCTTCTGTCAGTTATCAGCTGTTACTTTTAGCTTGCTTTAGAAAAAAAGTGTAAAAAAAGTATATTTGATTAAAGTTCACTACTTTTTGGGCAACCCAATATATAACTCAATGTTCACAATTTCTGCGAGATCGGTTAAAAATGCAATAGTTATGGGCTTAAGAGCCGAAATAGCGGAAGGCTTCATACAACTCACTGTTTTACATTTCAGCAAAATCGGGTGATAAATGCTGCTTTTATGGTCTTAAGACCCCAAATGGGCAGATCAGGCGTTATGGCAGTTATATCCGAAAAGGGCCCCATATGGGATGTTTAAGAACTTTACATGAGTATTTAAGAAATACGGATCTGTACCAAATTTCAGCTGAAAATTTCAATTTTAGAAGGCTGTAGCACGATTATAACCGACGGACCGAAGGACAGACACATGGGCATTAGTTACATCGCATATATATACGTATACTTTGTAGTGTCGGAAATGGATATATCGATGTGTTGCAAATGGAATGACTAAAAGAATCCTATATTGGTGGATATAAGAAAATTGGACATTGAAAAGGCTGTAAATTATTAAAATTTTTCCATTCCCCCAATAAATATTTCCAATTCAATCTTCAAAGAAATAAATCATATATGTATTGTGTGTTTTACAATTTATTTGTATAAAAAATTACCAACAAATAAAATTTACATATTGCCACCTGTAAATCTATCGAAAGAAGAAAGAAAACCTTTAAGTGTGTTTACACAAAGAAAAATAACATAATCAACACTTCAATATTTGTTCCAAGTCACCTCTCCCCTACTTTCTTGGTCTTTGGGGATATTCCATCCATTTACATTTGCATCTCAGTCCGAAGAGTGGTATTTAAGGATTGTTATATTCAAATATTCGCAAAACAAATCACAGCTAAAGTACTTTACGGGCTTAGCCGCCCTCCCCCCCCCCCAAAGCATTTATGGCTTATGAATCTCAAACAAACTTCCCCTGCAGGAAAATGCCAATGAAATTTTTTTTTTCCTTTGGAGAATACTCTTCTTTTTGTCGTTCCTATTCACGCCTTCCGCTAGATATGTGTGGATGAAGGTTTATTGGTTTTTTTGTGGTTTGAGTTTGAATATGTTTTACTCAGTGGAAAGTATTCGAAAATCGTTTCTTTACATACTTTGCAAAGCTGGCAAAGGCTCTTACTGCACAAAAAGAGTTTATATTCTCTTTCGACATATCCTTTCGTTATTTGTTCGCATTTTGAATATTGTGTGCTAGTGTGTGGATGCTGAGATATGTGTATGTATTGATATTTGCATAAATTTATTGTTATTGAATTTATAGATATTCTTTCGAATCTTCGGCATAATATTATTCTAAAAGTCAATACTATAGTTATAGTGTGATGTTTATACCCTACATCACTACTGTGGTTAATACATGTTGGTCGATACGAATGTAAGCAAGTTCTCACAGGTCCAATTGTAAAACTTGAAATGATAGCTACATGATACAAGTATAATCACTTTGTTACTTTTTTTTCAAAAACGAAAAGAAGGAGGCTAGACCCACTCTTAACCCATTAACTACGAATGGCTAGAAAAATACCCAAGAAAAGAGCTGTCTTAGAAAAATTCTAGCTCGAGTTAGAAACAAGTAAAAAGCCGTTAAGTTTGGCCGAACTATGGATACCCAACACCTCGGGTATATATGCAAACCACCTTTCGTCATAATCCGGTGAAAAATGTATAATTTATGCCCCCATAGCAGCTTTATAGAAATATGGTCCGACTTGGACCAAATACGACTCGGATATTAGGTGGTCTAATAAGTAAAAGTCACTGTTAAATTTTGAGGAACTAAATATTAGTCTTTTTGATAGCCATATCCAAAATTGGATGTAGATATACGACACGGATGTCGAAAAGCCTTACATAAGTCATTATGTCCAATTTCAGTGAAATCGGATTATAAGTGTGCCTTTTATGAGAGCAAGACTTTAAATCGAGAGGTCGGTTTATATGGCAGCTACACCCAAATCTGAACCGATCTGGGCCAAATTGAAGAGGGCTGTCGAAGAGCTTAACGCAACTCACTGTCCCAAATTTTGGCGAAATCGGGCAGTAGATGCCCTTTTTATGGGCCCAAACCCTTATATCGAGAGATCGGTCGGACATGGCTAGATCGACTTCAAATGTCATGACGATCAAGAACACATATTCTTTATGGCGTCTTAGACGCATGTGTATACCTGCCGTTATTTGTGGGATTCGGAACTCTATATCCGACTCTCCGACAAATACTTGACCACTCTCTCGCCCAATAAACAGTCAACTCAATAATTTTCTGAGCAGGAATACGTGGAAGGCGATGTGAACCAAGATTGAGTATCTTTTCAATACATCTAAAACATGACCCCAAATATAAATTTTCGGGTGTAAAAACGTAATTCGTTGTATTTATAGAGAGACTAGCTGACCCGGGCCCGCTCCGCTGCGCCTTCTTTTACTTTATATGGAACAAAAGTTTCCTTGGAATATTTATTTTCGACAATTAAAGATCTTTTAGTGAAGTACCATGCTAACTTGACTGACAGTTTAACAATATAAGTGCCTTTATCTGAATCCCATTTGATCTTTATTGGTCTACGAATTTAAGTTTGGATGTAATTTGTACTCCATTCCTAAAAGGTGTACTCTGATTTAGTGGTGTTTTCGGGGGAGAGGTGGTCCCCCAGATACTTGGCCCTAAAAAAATATCAGCATCGTGCTCTTGTCTCAAATACCATTTATTTAAACCCCATACTGCCATTGGCTTAAGAGGAGTCTGCAGGATGAGGCGTCCCCCAAACACATGGCCCCAAAATATGTTATCAAATTCGTTTTCTAATCTCAAATACCTTTCAAATACCACATATTGGCATGGTCGAAAATTTTTTCCCTTTGGGGGTGTTTTGGGAAAGGGGTGATGCCCTAAATACATGATCCTACATTTGGATATCAAATTCGTATTCTACTCCCAAATACCTTTATTTGAGCCTCATATTGTGATGGTCAGTAAAAAATTGCTGTTTGTGGGGTATTTTGGGAAAGGAGTAGACCTCCAGAAAATTGATCCCGAAAATGGGTATCAATTCTTGCTCTACCCCCCAATACCTTTCATTTAAGCTCCACATTGACATGGTCGATAAATATGCCCGACTTAGGGGTGTTATGGGAATTGGGGTAGTCCCCCCAATACTAAGCCCGGAAAATATTTCAGCAATGTGCTCTACTCTCATATATCTATATATAATTTATTTGAACCCCATGTTGCCATCGGCCTCAAAATTGGATACCAAATTCGATTTCTAATCTCATTTAAACTCCTTATTGCAAAAGTCAGCCAATATGTCCGGTTTGGGGTATTGGCCCCAAAAACTATGAATATTTAGATCCACTCTCTTTAAGACCCAAATTGTCTTGGGGGTTGTAATGGTGGTGGGACGTCCGCTAGACAGTTGGCCCCTAATGTTGATATCAAACATGCGGTCTACTCCCACATACCTTTAAATTGAGCCCCATATTTCCATAGTCGGCAAACATGACCGGCTTGGGGAGTGTTTTGGGGAATGGGCGGCCACTCAGTAAATTGGCCTTGAAAATATATATCCGATTCGTGTTTCACTTTAAAAACCCTCTTATTTGAGCCTCATATTGCAATAGTCAGAAAATACTTACTATTTGAATGGTGTTGTGGGGGTGGCGTGACCCCATAGACACTTTTCCCGAATATTGATATCAAATTCGTGATGTACTCCCAAAAACCTTTCATTTGAGCGCAATATTGCTATGGTCGTAAATTTGTCTTTGGGGGATGTTTTTGATGAGAGGCGGCCCCCAAACACTTGGTCCCATATTTGGATATCAGATTCGTATTCTACATGCAAATACCTTTTCATTAAGCCCCATATTCCCATAGTCAGTAAATAAGTCCAGTTTGGGGGGTGTTTTGGGGAAGGGGTGGACCCACAGAAACGTGGTCCCACATTTGGATATCAGATTCGTCTTCTACTCGCAAATACCTTTCATTTGAGTCCCATATTGCCATGGTCGGTAAATATGTCCGATTTAGGGGTGTTTTGGGTGTTGGGGTGGTCCCCCTAGCACTTGGTCCGACAATTGGATATCATATACGTTTTCTTATCCTAAATAGCTTTCATTTGAGTCCCATATTGTCGTGATTGGTCTAAATATATATTTGGTAGGTTTTAGGTTGGGCAGCCCCCCTAGGTACCCCACCCAAAATTTGGATACCAAATTTTTTATTTTTAGAGTACTATATGAGAGCACACAAAAGTTCGCTTAAATCGCACCACCCATCATCAAATATCAAAAAATTTAATACCCTATTTTCACCACGGAGTCATTATACACCATCTGTGAAAATTTCAAGAAAATCGGTTCGTTACCAAAATTCCATTTTAGATCAGCCGTGATTCTAGGTCCCTTACGAAAGACTTTATCAAAGTTTCTTTTAAGGCCCATAGTAATCAGTATTTCTCCAAAGCATCCAACATCTTCTACAGATCCTCAGGACTATCAGACAGCAAAACTATATCATCTGCATAAAGCAGAACTTTAATACAGTGTCAGCCATATTTACACCACCCGGGAGGGAGTCCGGAAGGTCGTTAACTCACAGAGAGAATAACATAGGACTTAGGATACAGCCTTGCTTCACACCAGTCAATGTCGATTATTATGTTGTGGATCTCTTCACTATTCCTCTGGGTGTACCAAACAAATTTACAAACAATTCGATGATAACTTGAACCATACGTGGGTTGCCCTTTATATTTCGGGATTAGACAACCCTTGTGTTGCAATGTGCCAACTTACAGCCCTGTCGTAAAGCTTGACGTTTTTGAGATTTAAGGACACTAAAGAAATCGCCAGGCATCGGATTAGAAAGAAATTCAATGTCGATTGTTATGCTGTGGATGTCTTCTGGATGTACCAAACAAATTTACAAACAATGCTATGATAACTTGAACCATACATATCACTGATGTAGGGTATGCAAATGTTATCCTCTTTAAACAGTTATGACGGTTTTGCCTGGCTTTATTCATTCAATTGAATTTTTAAGTAGCCACAAGCTATGAATTTTTTTCTTCGAAATGCATTTGCCGGAGTCTTAACAAAAAAAAAGTATCTTTCTCGGCAGCCAAAGCCAAGGCATATCGAAAATGGGCCATTTCTATAATAAATCCTACCACATGCAATAATCTGCCATTGCTCAATAGACAAATTATGATTCATAAACACTAAGTGTGGGTAAGAAGCACTTGGTGGCTGGATTTCTATTTAATTCAATTTTGTTGGCCTGCGAACACACAAATATTCATACCAAAGAAATCCAAAGAAAGTAGCAAAGGAAGAGACATTTAAAAATTATTTGTTTGTGCTAAAAAAAAAAAAAATAATGTGATTTATGTTATAGAAGAGATATGGCTGTAGCTGTACGACCATAAATTGTAAATTATGAATTCGACCATTTATTGAAAAGCAATTTTTTGGGATTATTACGTATTGATTGGTTATTTTCCTGGAAGAATATTGTTGTTGAGTGGTAATACTGAGTGGTATACTTTTGGGGAGCAGGGTTCTAAATAGACTAAATGAAAATTTCCCTCAAATTATAAAGGTGATTAAAAAAGTTTATCTCGTGATATGGGTCCCTCTGTCAAAAGGACGATTTTACCTAATCTTGGGGTGTCGCAATTGTAATCAGCCCATTTGAGTAGCATGTTTGAATATAGCTTCCGAAATCGGACCAAGGAGTATTTTTAGACCCCTAAATACCGAATATGTCTCAGATCGGATCATATTTGGATATAAATGATATATATATAACGATCATTCGATTTAAGATGTGGGAGCCATTAAAGGCTCTCCTATTACCCGATTTCGTAGAGATTTTAAGATTTTGTTAGGCCCCTCGAAATCCTTGTTGAGTATGGTCCAGATTACATCATATTAGGTTATACAGGGTGGCTGATGAAAGCCGCTACCAAAAAAAAATGTAATAACTTTTTTTCTATTTAATAATAATAATTTAATAATTAATTTAATTAATTAATTAATTAATTTAATTAATAATAATTTAATAATTAATTTAATAATTTAATTTAACATGAATAAAAGAAAAATGTATTCCATACACCGAAAAAAAAATGTAGCAATATTCATCATTGTAGCAATATTCATCAGCCACCCTGTATGTCTGCTCAATGTTCCGATGTAACCTTCTGGGCATTTATTACCCGTTTTAAAATTTGATACGGGTAGTCTTTTTTGAACTGTCGATATCCAAGTGATCACCCGATTTGAATTTTTGACCCATAAAGGTATATTTATTACTCGATTTAGCTGAAATTTGGAAGGCCATGACATATTTCAATCGGCCACATCCATGTCGAGCTTGTTTCAGATAGGACCCTATTTGGATACAACTGCCATAAAGACCTATCTCCCGATAAAGTTCTTGGCCTAACAATACTAACATTTATAACCGTTTTCGCTGAAATTTGGTACGGTAATTTGTGCTAAGATCTTCCAATCTTTATCGAATATGGCCTAGATCGAATTATGTAACAGTTATGAAGACCGATTTCCCTAGTGAAGGTATCGTACTTCTAAAAGGCGCAGATTTTTTTTACTTTTAATTGGCAATTACAGAAAATTTATTCCTTTAGCCGAACGTAGAATAGATGAACAAGCGTCTCGATCTTCTGCGTTTATTCTTCAATTTCTGACTCCCAGTTTCGAGATGTCTCTCTCCACTTGGTCCGCCCATCGAAGTTTTGGTTTTCCCCTTTTACGTTCTCTTTTACGGACGCCTTCAAAATACTTGTTTGCTGAAGCTTCTTCATCCATTCTAACAAAATGACCTAGCCAACGCATACGTAGTACTTTGATGCCTTTAACTATGCTATCTTCTTCATACAGCTCGTCGTTCATACGACGCCAATATTCTCCATTGACGCAAACTGGTCCAAATATTTTACGATTTTCCTCTCAAACACTCCAAGTACTGTCTCATCTGATTACGCAAGTACCCATGCTTCGAAGCCATATTGCAGCACGGGTCTTAATAATATAATTTTTGTCTGTCGAGACGTGGCTTTGCTTCTCATCTGCTTGTTTAGTCGGCGGAGATACATTCGGCGCAGATACATGAACATTCTATTGAGGAAAGTTCCGGTCAGAAGATCTTTGGATATCGCAGCTATATAGACCGATCTATCGATAAGGGGTTAAGAACCCTTAAAACTAACATCTACTATCCAATTTCGCTGATAGTTATTATGGCGAGTTTTCCACATCCGTGATCCAATTATATGCACTAGCCATATAGACCGATCTCTCAATCTATGTTCCTTGGTGCATATGGTCAAGATCGGATCATATTTGAATATAACTGCCATAAATCTGATTTTTTATGGCTGTAGCATGATTTTAATAGACAGAAAGATGCACGGGCAGACGGACATGTATGATCAAACAAATGGAGATTCAAACAAGTTAAAGCATGTTAAGTTCGGCCGGGCCGAGTCTTATGAACCCTCCAACATGGATCGCATTTACTAAGTTCTTTGCTCTATATCTCTTTATTGGCAAACAAAAGATACTGGATAAGAATTGTTTTTCTATTGGAGCTCTATCAGGTTATTAACCGATTCGGATAATATTAGGTTTGGATGTTGGATGCCATAGTAGAAGCCTTTATGCAAAATGTAAGCCATATCGGAAAAGAATTGCTCCCTATAAGAGCTCAAAAAGTTAAATCGGAAGATCGGTTTATATAGTCTGCTGAAATCAGCAAACACTGTCTGCTGATATTAAATTAAAAATTGTAAACTTTCCAATAAATACATTTAATATTTTTGAAATTTTGAGGCATTTGCTGTATATTAATGAAAAAATTTGACAATTTTAGGAGTTAGTTTTTTGTTTAAAATCATAATTATTTTAATTCGATCAAAAATTAGCAAAATGTAGAAAATTGAAAAAAATTTTATGTTAATTGCTTATAAAATTGAAAGATAGAATGGAATAAAAAAATTTTGAAATATTTAGGACATATTTAAGGTTTTTTAAACTTTTTAAAATTTGAAAATAGCAAAAAATGTTTGGTGTTTCAGCAACAAATTATTGCTGTTCTATTTTTAGCAGACTTTCTGCTGTTACAGCTAACATATTTGCTGATTTTACTAACAATTATCGATGAGTGTGCGGCTTAATCAGGTTAAAACCCGATATTTGTCGTAGCTATTGGAAATCAAAACAAATATAAAGGCATTTAGTTCGGCCGGGCCGTTTTTGGAAATATATTTTAATCACCTTTCGTCATAATACGGTAAAAAAATTCATCATTTACGAATCCATAACAGCTATATCTAAATATGGTGCGATCTCCACCACATTCAGGAAAGCTATGTAAGGGTCTACCACAACTCATTTTATCAAATTCACCGGTTAAAAAATGCACTTTTTATGGGACCAAAACCTTAAATTGAGAAATCGGTCTATATGGCAGCTCTAACCAAATATAGACCGATCTGTACTATAATGAGAACGGATGGCGAAGAGCTTAAAAGGGCAATGTGCCAAATTTCAACGAAATCAATAAATAATTTAACTTTTATGGGCCTTAAATTCAAACGGAAGATCGGTATATATGGCAGCTACATACAAATCTGCAGGGGTCTAGGCCGTTATGGGTCTAAGGATTTAAACTGAGAGATCGGTATATATGGCATTAATATCGAAATATGGGCCTATCTTAACCATACTCGGTACAAATGTCGAAGAGTGAAGCGCAACTCATTGCGTCCAATTTCAGCGAAATCGGCTAGAAAATTAACATTTTACAGGCCTAAAACCTTAAATCGGTATATATGAAAGCCATATCCAAATCTGCGCCGGTTTGCACCGTATTAAACAATGATATCAAAGAGCCTATCACAACTCGCTATACCAAATTTTTGCGAAATCGGACAAAAAATGCGGCAATTATGACCTATGACAATTATGGCCTATGACCTTAAATCGAGAGATCGGTCTATATGGCAGTTATATCTAAATTTGGACCGATTCACAGTGGAAGAAAATCGAAAAAAAAAACTAGTAAAAAATATGACGTGTGACAACGGGCAGAGATATCTCTTTGAAATTTGAAATGGTTAGAGCTTAGGTGTAAACGATATCGTATGCGCTTTTGGCAGGTCCCTAAAGTTGGTCACCTCGGTATTTTGAAAAATGTTTCGAACTGCCAAATATTCATTTATGGTCTGATTTTTTAATTTTACTTCGTATTTTGCAATTTGCGAATGTATTTGTGGTTCGATTTTAAAATCGGATAAGAATTGCACCTTCTAGAGGCTCAAGAAATATGATCGGAATCTATATTAGGTTTTCAAACGACTAAGACCATTCTTGGAAAAGTCAAGTCGAAACACTTCACTCCAAATCTAATAAAAATTGCGACCTCTAGAGGCTCAAAATGTCAAGATTGTTTTATTTGGGATTTTTATCAGGTGACGACCCGATTTTGACATACTTAGCAGAGTTTTTGGAAATCCTAACAAAAAATTGCCTAATTGCTCCCTCTAGAGGCTGTAGTAATCAAGATCCAAGATCGGTTTATATAAGAGCTATATCAGGTTATGAACCGATTTAAACCACACTTGTCCTAGTTTTTGGAATCATAAAAAAATACATCGTGCAAAACTTCAGACAAATCGGATAATAACTACGCCTTCTAGAGTCCCAGCTAGTCAAGATTCCAGATCGGTTTATATTTGAGCTATATCGGGTTACCAACTGATGTAGACCACACTTGTTATAGTTATTGGAAGTCTAATCAAAATTCTTCATTGCAAATTTCAGCCAAATCGAATAACAATTGCGACCTCTAGAGGCTAAGGAAGTCAGGATCCAAAATCGTTTTATATGCTAGCTATATCAGGTTATGAACTGATTTTGTCTATACGTGGCTAGATCGACGGACGTGGCTAGATCAACTTAAAATGTCAAGACATCAAGAATATATACTTTGCAGGGTCTCAGATCATTATTTTGATGTGTTACAAACGTAATTACGAAATTAGTATATCTCCTTCCAATGGTTTAGGGTGTAAAGACTTGTTTGTATGGGTCCATTGGTTATGGACCTATTCCATCCATTCGTGGTGTTCATAACCGAACAGCAATCCCAAAATTTCACACAAATTTAAATAAGAATTGCTCCGTTAAGGTTCTGAATAACGCTTATACTATTGTGGATATATGAATATAATAATGCACACATTACAATAACCGCATCTTGTTGCTGAATTCTTTCGTGATATAAAGTCATCATCATTACTGAGTTGAATTAAACGTAAACGATGATAACGGTGACTTTTAAGAAAAAAATCGACCGGCATCTCTAGCATATTGTTTATACTTATTTTTATACATATGAGCAATTCCAGGCTGGCAGAATATAAAAGATTCAATCTTATTTAGCTGATTTGAAGCAATCCAAAATTTTAAAATTTTGTTATAACTTCTAACACCCAGGCCAAATATGGTCCATATCGGTCTATATCCCGATATTGCTCACATAAAAACTAATTTTGGATTTGGCTTCTTGAGTAACTGAAGATCGTGTCTCTTATGTTCTTAAACTTGCATATATATCGATTTCTCAATTTTCATTTCTTGAGCTTCCTGTTTTAATGAATATACTATTTGGCTGAAATATGGTGGTCTGCTATGGCTTCCAAATCGCTTTATAACATTTTATTACTACCCAAACCAATTTATCTTCCTATTTGGCTTCTTGAGCACCTTCAGAGCACAATTCTCATCCGAATACTAAAAATATTTCAAAAAAGTTTTTTCTACAGCCTGCAAAGACCTTAATTCCACTATGACTTTTGGGCTACATTTAGACATCGCCCGAACATCCATGGTGGAGGATCTACATGTAGAACCTTACGTGTTTTTTTTTGTCTCTCAATTCCTAATCATTCGTTGTATTGACTCTAAATGTCCAAAATTTAATATTTCTCGCAATAGCCCATATACATCTTCACAATCATCATCAACAAAAGAACTACTCGTCAGATGAATGTGCACAATAAAACTAACAATATCTTTAAGGCTGGCCGTAGTGGCTGGGACATAGCATAGCATAACAGTACTTGTAGAGAAACTTCAAAACTACTGCCGAAGAAAACGAAGAAACTACACTGCAGAAGTCTTTATACACGAATACTATTGAAGTATTCGGTTTGCCTTAGCCAAGGATTACAGCCTCATTAAATGAGAAATTATGTCTAGACATGCCTTCTATGATGGTTTGGGTACACCGAGTTGTTGGGCATACCGGTCGAAGAAAGCCTTGCATCAAGTACATACAACTCATGAAACGAGAAAAAAAGAAAATCCCAACTTGTATGAGAAGGCAGTTAACAATGGGGAAATGTTACCAGTAGTGATGTATAATATATGGGGCACTTGTATTAATTCAAGAGCAATTAAGGGTTTCCAAGTGAGTGGCATAGAAAATGAAATCTGAATCAACCAACAACGGCACCTGCTTCAAGATATTGCTCTCGACCACATGAATAAAGACTAAACAAAAGAGTTTCGAAATGTGTTATGGTAGTTTAGGCAAAACAGTGTATAATATCCTTATGCTCCAAGTAGTTGAAGTGTCTTGAGGTGGTAGTGTTAATTAAAAAAAACACAAAAGTTAAAGAGCTCATAAATATGAAATATATGTTAGTAGAGAAAAGTTAGAAATTAGGTGGTATAATATAAGGGAAATGCAAAATTTATATTCAAGCTAATACTTAGAAAAATGAAACCACAATCCAAGATGAGCTGCAATGTAAAATAAATGATGACGGAAGTGACAAAAAATCATAAGCATCCTAAAGCATGAGAATGGTCACTGAACTCTGAAACTACCATGTTGTTGACTGTCGAGGGAAACTTTGTCATATTTTCATTTTTGTATAAAATAAAGTTGAAATTTTAATTCTGTAGAAAACTTTGAATTAAAGAGAATTTTAAGAATTAATTAAGTACTTTCTTTTTTTTAATTTTGCTTTTATATGCATGACGTTTAAGTAAAAGTATTTTACTACTAAATGCCTTCATTCCAATCCCATATGATCTTATCTTAGTTGGTCTAAAACCTCATTCGAAGGTTCTTAGGCTTGTTGAGTAGCTTTAATTTTGTACTCCATTTGCTAAAAACCTCAGCCCCCAAAATATGTCAGCTACTAAATTCGATATGGATGTCCGATTGCTATCCAAATACGACTTATTGAATACCTCATATAGACAGTACATTATCTTAACTGTTTATCTTATATAGAAAAATCAATTTGTGTTTATTTGTAGGGTTGTTTAATTGTTTGTGTGTTGCTTACAGACTCAGGAAACGGCTGAACCGATTTTCTTGAAATTTTCACAGATGGTGCATAATGATCCCGTGGTGAAAATAGGGTACTACATTTTTTGATATCTAAAGAGGGGACGGACCCTCCCCCTTACCCTAATTTTCAGAAACGCCAGATCTCAGAGATTGGTGGTGCGATTTAAGCGAAATTGTATGAAAGGTATGTAGGATAAGAAAACGTATCTGATATCCAATTGTCGAACCAAGTGCTAGGGGGACTTGGTTCGTAAAGAGAGTGGAACTAAATATTTATAGTTTTTAGGGCCAATACCCCAAACCGAACATATTTGCTGACTTTTGCAATAAGGAGTTTAAATGAGCTTTGAAAACGTATTTGATATCCAATTTTGAGGGCAATGGCAATATGGGGTTCAAATATATGATATATGAGAATAGAGCACGTTGCTGATATATTTTCCGGGCTTTGTGTTTGGGCGACCACCCCAATCCCCAAAACAACCCTAAATCGGGCATATTTACGAACATGTCAATGTGGAGATTAAATGAAATGAAAAGTAAGTGGGTATCAATTCTTGCTCTACCCCCCAGAGCAAGAATTGATACCCACTTTCGGGACCGATTTTCTGGGGGTCAACCTCTTTCCCAAAATACCCTACAAGCTGCAATTTTTTGGTGACCATCGCAAAATAGGGCTCAAATAAAGGTATTTGGGAGTGGAATACGAATTTGATATCCAAATTTAGGACCATGTATTTAGGACAAACATTTTTCGACCGCGCCAATATGTGGTATTTAAGATTAGAAAATGAATATGATAACCGATTTTGGGCCATGTGTTTGGGGAACGCCTCATCGTGTAAACTCCCCTAAACCAATGACAATATGGGTTTAGGGGTTGCTGATAATTTTTCAGGGCCAAGTGCCTGGAGGACCACCTCACCCCCGAAAACACCCCTAAATCAGATATCATGAGAGTAGCGGGCTGAAATAAAGTATTTTAAGAATGGAGTACACCTTACATCCAAACTTAAATTCGTAGACCAATAAAGATCATATGGGATTCGGACAAAGGCACTTATATTGTTAAACAATTAGTCAAGCGATATACTATTGGGTTGCCCAAAAAGTATTTGCGGATTTTTCGTATAGTCGGCGTTGACAAATTTTTTCACAGCTTGTGACTCTGTAATTGCATTCTTTCTTCTGTCAGTTATCAGCTGTTACTTTCAGCTTGCTTTAGAAAAAAAGTGTAAAAAAGTATATTTGATTAAAGTTCATTTTAAGTTTTATTAAAAATGCATTTACTTTCTTTTAAAAAATCCGCAATTACTTTTTGGGCAACCCAATATATTCGTAGCATGGTATTTCACTAAAAGCTCTTTAATTGTCGAAAATAAATATTTCAAGGTAACTTTTGTTCCATATTAAGTAAAAGAAGGCGCAGCGGAGCGGGCCCGGGTCAGCTAGTAAAATATATACAAGAGTATTTTAAGACAACGGGCATTTCGGGGAAGAGGCTTCGCCACATACACTAGCTCCGAAATTAAAATATAATAAAAGTGTTCTTCTTCCAAATGCCTTTCATTTGGTTTCCATATTTTAACTATCGGTCAAAATGGTGGTGTTCTCCTACTCTACTCCCAAATATATTTCATTTGAACTCCTTATTGCCATATATGGTCTAAATTTTCTTTTTGGGAGTGGGGCGGTCCGATATGTATTCTATTGCCAAATACCTTTTGAGCCTCAAGTTGTCATGGTCGGAAGATACGTTCGGTTTGGGAACGTTTCGAGGGTGGTGTGGCCACGCAGACATTTATTCTTGAATATAGATTTAAGATTTCGTGTTCTTCTCTCAAATAACTATTATTTGAGCCCCATATTGCAATGTTTTGTTTGGTTGCGGGCGGCCCCCAAACACTTATTCCCTAAATTGGATACAATATCTGATATCTTCTCCCAAAAACATATTATTTAAGTCCCATATTGGCATGATTGCTCTATACATCTATTTGTTTGGTTTTTGGGGCAGGGTTGCTCCCCGACCTTTACCCCCAAAAGTTGGATACCAGTCTACTATAAGAAAGCAACCAAAATTTCGCTTAAATCGCGCCACTCATCGCCGAGATCTGGCGTTTTTGAATATTATGGTAAGGGGAAACTACCTAAATACTTTGACACAAATTTAAGTTTTATATTTGTTAGTTTCTTCCAATTACCCCCATTACTTGGACTCAATTTTTAATGGCATACTCCCCAATGTTTTTCGTTTAAGTCCCATATTGGCATGATCGTCCAATATTCCCTTTTGGGGTGGTGGCTCACTTGCCTTTTCTCTAATTTATAAAACTTCACTTCTTCTACAACCGCAGCAAGGTGAGCAACAGTTTCTGAGGTTCTGTCATCCCTTCTACCGGGAATGACTTAACAGTAGACCACAGCTTGCCTAAGCCGGTACCTAAGCTACATTGCTCCAAGTATTCAACCCACAAATTCTGTTTATATTCGTTGTTTATTTCCAAATTCAGCTCGCTGATTCTGGGTTCAGTGGGTTCCGTGAACGAATCCCATCATCCCATCCCGCTCGTCTGCGAGTACCACTACCGGCGCCGGGAAAATGGGCCACACTTGGGGTATTCGACCGACTGGTATAAAGCGATGTTTGATGTATGATGTCTGGGAATTTCCTCTCGGCACATTTGAGAGGGTGTCAGCTCACGGAAGCGGCAATTGGTGTACTCTCTGAAGCCGACATAATCGGCCGCGCTCAATGGTTATGAAGGTATAAAGCGAGCGGCTAATGCATTAATGATGTCTGGGAATTTCCTCTCGGCATATTTGAGAGGGTGTCAGCTCACTGAAGCGGCAATTGGTGTACTCTCTGAAGTCGACATAATCGGCCGGGGCTCAATGGTTATGAAGTCGGGTGGTCGATCGATATTGAGTATTAAGGGTACGCAGTCTGATCCCAAAGAAATGACGGCTTGTAAGTATACGTCACACAGAAGATCAGGGGATGCAATGGAAATGTCCTACACTTCTCCACTCTTTCCCCAACTCTCACTTTTGTACATCTCATAAGCCAACACTTTGGGACTTCTTATTTCTCCTTCTCGTTTTGGCATACTTCATTTTCTCATTCGACTTATTATTCCTCTGTGTATCAATAATAATAAGTTAAAACTCCCGCTAAATTGCAGTCTACTTATTATCCACACAGAGAATTCAATTCGTGACGTAACATCGCCTCAAATTTTTCACCTCCACAACCACACATTCTCAAGCAATCCCTTAACTCCCACTTCACGTGGGATTTCACAATTCTTGTGCATGGCTCTTCGAGCAGAATCATGGGCTTGGAATGGCCCCCTAGTTACATGTACCCGATTTTTAATATCATATTCGTACTCTAGTCTCGAATACTTTTTATTATGTCCCATATTGGATCTTTTTAGATTCTGGCCGGTACTTTGTGGTCAGTCATTAAAAAATTATTGAAAAAAAAATTTTTTGACACTCGTTTCATCGCCAGTTCAATACAAAAAAAAAAAAACATTTTACCCTCTATAAAATCATCTGTTTTCAATGAATTTCAATGACAAAAAGAAAAAAAGTTGGTGGTTTTTGTCGTTATTCTTTAATTGCAAAAGAGGACCCATTTGACATCTCCCACTGATGATTTTTCTTAGCCGAAAATGAAATCGCAATACGGGAAACCAGTCAAATGCTTCTAGCAACAACACACTTTTGCTGACATTTAAATGTTTTTTGCTATACTATTCTTTGAATAGAAAGCATAAAACAATGGTCGTAAGCTGTACAATATCCTGCAATGTAATCTCAATAAATTTGTTCAATGGAAAAAAGTATCGAATCAATTAATTTTTTAATTGATAACTACAAAAATTTCAATAACGATCGTAATTGGAAAAAAGTTTAGATTGAATTAAAAAAATTATTGAATCAATTAATACTTTAATTGAAAATTTCAATCACGTTTGCAATACAAAAAAAAGTTCAGATTCAATTAAAAAAATTATTGGTTCAATTAATTTTTTTAATTGAAAATATTTCTATTTTCAATAAAATTTTTAATTGAAAAATTTTTCAGACAATTTTTTTTTTTTTCAGAGTAAAAGAAAGTTTTTTTACCCTGCAGTTTAAATAGCCTTTAGCCTTGAAATAAATTTATAACCACTGTGTGACATATTTTAAGCCTAAGGTGAAAGGCATTCAGTAGAACTTCTCAAAATAAATTTACCTGGAAAATTTCTTTTATTTTTAGAAGTTTTTCTCACCCACGTTAGAAACTCAAAAAAAGGGAAATAAGATTTCATCGAATTTCTAAAGAAAATACAATTATTAACAAGATTTGCTATTTTTGACCTTTCAAGTAGCTGATTGTCAAAAACCATAAGATTTCTTTGCGTCATCTCTGCATTTTCGTCATTTGAAAGAAGCTCTACACAATGTCTATGCTCTTTAAAGTCAACATCAAAGAGTATGCAAAAGAAAAAAGTCTAGACAGTCAATGTATTTGGTATTATAATTAAAATACTTTTCCAATTTGCAGTACGTCAATTTATGTTGGCTTTTTTTCTACTTGCTATTCAACTGTCTCTCTGTCTGTCTATAGCTACTTTCATTTATAGTCATGGCTTTGATTTGTAATTTTATTACAAGAAAAAAGCAATTTCACAGCCTTAAATTTACGCATCAAATAATGGCACGAACACCATGCTATGCGATAAGGGTCAAAACGCAAATAGCAGCAAGTTGATGCAAAGTTTGCTTTTTCGATTTTTTTTTTTGCTCTGACTTCTATTTATTTTTTTTCTTTCTTTTGCAAAAGAGAAATATTGTAGGAGTTGAATCAAATAATGGATATCAAGCAAAGTAAGCAAAGATTTGAGAAAAAATTTTAAAATTTTTTTTTTTGTAAAAATTTAAACTTTAAAATAAAGAGAAAAATAGTCATGGTAAACTTTAAAATTTAACAACTTCAAAATATTTTGTATATTAACAAATTTCTGGATTTTTTTGCATAACAAACCAATTGTTAAGAATCCTTTTAAGCATTGCATTTACCTGAGTACAGGGTGCGTATGATGAACATACGATTTTTGTTTTATTGCGTATACGACACCTGGTGTGTAGATATGGCAAGGGGGATGGGTGTATATGGGAGCTAATTTCAAAAATCCACATTATTAAGAAATATATTTACAACGCTATCATCGAGGCTGCGAAGTAAGCAAGGAAATGACGAACAAATTGGCCCTTAATATAACTAAGATTATTCACTGTCTATATAAATGGGTGGTGGAAATACGGAATCGGATGAAAGTTATATATGGGAGCTATATCTAAATCTGAACCGATATTTATGAAATTTTGCACACATATGAAAACGTTGAATAAAACACACCATGCCTAATTTCGTAATGATCGAACCAAAATTGTGGCTTCTACAGTCTTAAAAGGCCATATCGGATGGAAGATGTAAAGATGTAAAGATCGGACCAAAATTGTGGCTGCTGCAGCTTAAAAATTCCATATCGGATGAATGTTATATATGGGAGCTATATCTAAATCTAGACCGATTTTGACGAAATTTTGCACACATATGAGGACGAGGAATAAAACACTCCAAGCTAAATTTTGTAATGATTGAACAAAAATTTTAGCTTCTACAGCCTTAAAAGGCCATATCGGATGAAAGATATATATGAGGGCTATATCTAAATCTAAACCGATTTTTATGAAATTTTGCACACATATAAAGACGTGAAATGGAGCACATCATGCCAAGTTTTGTTAAAATAGGACCAAAATTGTGGCTTCTACAGCCTTAAAAGGCCATATCGGATGAAAGATATATATGAGAGCTATATCTATATCTGAACGTATTTTTTTGAAATTTTGCACACATATAAAGACGTGAAATGGAGCACCTCATGCCAAATTTTGTAATGATCGAACAAAAATTGTGACTTCTACAGCCTCAAAAGGGCATATCGGATGAAAGATATATATGAGGGCTATATCTAAATCTGAATCGATTTTTATGAAATTTTGCACACATATAAAGACGTGAAATGGAGCTCCTCATGCCAAATTTTGTGAAGATAGGACCAAAATTGTGGCTTCTACAGCCTTAAAAGTCCATATCGGATGAAAGATATACATGGGAGCTATATCTAAATCTGAACCGATTTTTATGAATTTTTGCACACAAATGAAGATGTCAAATGAAGCACCTCATGCCAAATTTTGTAAAGATTGGACTAAAATTGTAGTTTCTACAGCCTTAAAAGTCCATATCGGATAAAAGATATATATGGGAGCTATATATAAAAGTGAACCGATTTTTATGCACACATATGAAGACGTCAAATGAAGACCCTCACGCCAAATTTTGTAAAGATCGGACTAAAATTGTAGCTCTACAGTCTTAAAAGGCCATATCGTAAAAAAGATATATATGGGAGCTATATCTAAATCTGAACCGATTTCGTGCAAAATCAATAGCGTTCGTCTTTGGGTCAAAAACGAGACTTGTGCAGAATCTCATGATAATCTAGCAATAAATGCGACTTGTAACTTGATCACAAGAATACATGGACAGACAGACGGACAGGCGGACCGACGGACATAGCTAAATCGAATCAGGAAGTGATTCTAAGCCGATCGATATACTGGATCTAGTTCTTCTCTAAGCGTTGCAAACAAATGCCGAAAGTTATTATACCCAGTACCACAATGGTGGTGTAGGGTATAAAAAATGTGATTAGGAAACTATTAAAAACTCGAAATGTTGAGCTGCGCCGAATTTCGTACACTCTCCACCACGAAATGAGGTTATTGACCCATTTTGAACCACATGAAAATTGTCAACCAAATACTTAAAAAACTGCACTGCAGATCGGTTAAAAATAGGATAGTCGTATTTCCAGTTATGGATCGCTTTAGAACACACTTGGCAGATCTTTTGGAAGCCATAAGAAATGAATAGCGCTCAAGTAGTCAAATCGAAAGGATTTAATTAACAAATTTTGGACCACATGCATACCTTCAGCCATTTGAAGTATTGAAGTTCTTTAGAGAAGCGCAAAAGGATTTTTTTAATATTTGGATACGAATTGCGCTCAAGCAGTCAAATCGAAAGGAACTATAACAAATTTTTAACCAAATATTTTAAAAATGTACAGTAGGTCGAATAACAAGGGGAAATTTCCATTTATGAACATATTTGGCAGGTATTTTGGAAGCCATAACAAAACAACTTATGTTAAGTATGTTGGAAACTTAGCTTTTCAGATGCTAAAGAACCCAAATCGAACTTAAACATAAACCACTTAAGGCACTTGAGATATCAAATTGGAAGACCGGTTAACCCATTAACGACTCTCGATTTCTTTGTGAGCTTACCTTAGGATTGGGGTATACTAATCCAGCATTCTGTTTATAACACTTCAAAATATTCGTCTAAGACCCCATAAGGTATATATATTCTCGATCCGCTAGACGTTCTGGGTCGATCTAGCAATGTCCGTCTGTCAATCGGTCGAAATCAAGATAGCGGTCAAACGCGTAAAGCTAGCCGCTTAAAATTTTGCACAGATACTAAATATTGATGTAGGTCGTCGGGGCTTGCAAATGGGCCATTTCGGTTCAGATTTAGATGTAGCTCCCATATAAACCGATCTCTCGATTAGACTTCTTGAGCCCCTGGAAGCTGCAATTTTTCTCCGGTTTGGCTGAAATTTAGCATGTAGTGTTTTGTTATGACTTCCAACACATGTACCTAGTACGTTCCACATCGGTCTATAACCTGATATAGCTCCCATATAAGCCGATCTCCCGATTTGACTTTTTGAGCATGAAGTGTTTTGATATGACTTCTTCCAACTGTGCCAAGTACGGTTCAAATCAGTCTACAACCTGATATAGCTCCCATATAAACCGTTCTTCCGAATTTACTTCTTTAGCCCTTACAAGCCACAATTTTTATCCGAATTGGCTAAAATTTTACATGCGGTGTTTTGTTACGACTTTCAACAACTGTGCCGAATATGGATCAAATCTGTCTATAACCTGATATAGCTCTAATGCAAACCGGTCTATTGATTATCCTTGTTCGGATCCTAGAAGCTTTAATTTTTACTGGTTTGACAGAAGTTTGGAATGTAGAATAAAATGATACCCTTCAACAAAATTTATTTTGCAACAAGTAAAAAGGCGTTAAGTTCGGCCGGGCTGAACTTTGAATACCCACCCGCCCCATAGTAGCTATATCGAAATATGTTCGGACTTGGACCAAATACTTATAGGTATAAGTCATTGTTCAATTGTGTATAACCAAATATTGATCCTTCAAGTATATATCTAAAAATAAACCGATCTGAACCATATACGACACAGATATCGGAAAGCCTAACATACAATAAGTCACTGTGTCAAATTTCAGTGAAATCGGATTATAAATGCGCCTTTTTGGGGGCCAAGACTATAAATCGAGATATCGGTCTATATGGCAGCTATATCCAAATCTGGACCGATCTGAACCAAATTGAAGAAGAATGTCGAAGGGCTTAACTTAATTCAATGTCACAAATTTGGGCGAAATCGGGCAAAAAGTGCGCCTTTTATGGGCCCAAAACCTTAAATCGAGAGATCGCTCTATATGGCAGTTATATCCAAATCTGGACCGATCTGTGCCATATTGCAGAGGTATATCGAGGTGCCCAACATAACTCACTGTCCCAAATTTCGGCAAAATCGGACAAAAAATGAACCTTAACTGGGGAGATGGGTCTATATGGCAGCTATATCCAAATCTGGACCGATCTGGGCCAAATTCAAAAAGCATATTGAAGGGCCTAGCAAAACTCACTGTCCAAAATTTTAGCAAAATCGAATAATCAATGTGGCTTTTATGGGCCTAAGACCCTAAATCGGAGGATCGGTTTATATGGCAGATATATCCAAATCTGAACCGATCTGGCCCAAATTGTAAAAAAATGTCGACGGGCCTAACACAACTGTCCCAAATTTTAGCAAAAATCGGATAATAAATGTGACTTTTATGAGCCTGAGACCCTAAATCGGCGGATCGGTCTATATGGGGGCTATATCAAGATATAGTTCGATGTAGCTCATCTTCGAATTTAACCTCCTTATGGACAAACAAAGAATCTGTGAAAAATTTCAGCTCAATATCTCTATTTTTAAAGACTGTAGCGTGATTTCAACAGACAGACGGACGGACATGGCTAGATCGTCTTAGATTTTTACGCTGATCAAAAATATATATTCTTTATGGGGTCGAAAATGGATATTTCGATGTGTTGCAAACGAAATGACATAATGAATATACCCCCATCCATCGGTGGTGGGTATAACAAGTAAGAGCGTGCTAAGTTCGGCCGGGCCGAATCTTATATACCCTCCACCATGGATCGCATTTGTCGAGTTCTTTGCGCGGTATCTCATTTTAGGCAAACCAAGAATAATGAATAAAAATTGTTATGCTATTGAAGATATATCAAGTCCGATTCGGATTAGTGTGTTGAATGTTAAATACCATAGTAGAAGTCATTGGGGAATATTTCAGTCCATTCGCATCATAATTGCGCCCTGGAGGGGCTCAAGAGGCATAATCGGGAGATCGGTTTATATGGGAGCTATATCAGGCTATAGATCGATTTAGACCATATTTAACATGTATGTTGAAAGTCATGGGAGAAGCCATTGTAAAAAATTTCAGCAAAATCGTATAAGTCTTGAACGCTCTAGAGGCTTAAAAAGTCTAGATCCCAGATCGGTTTATATGGCACCAATATCAGGTTATGCACCGATTCGAACCATACTTAGCACTGGTTTTGAAAGTCATAACACAACACTTCATGCATAATTTCAGCCAAATCGGATGAAAATTGCACCATCTAGTTGCTCAAAACGTCAAGGATTATCTTTGACATCCTTCATCTCAATGATGAAAGTCACCTTTATAGTCACTTTGTGTAAATTTGTACACCTATTAGAAAATACCTACATCACCTCTTTCCTTAGTCGATAAATTTTCATTTAAATGGTAACCGGGTTATTTTTTAAATATACCTATCTACACTCAGCATATATTGTAAATAACGCTTCAGTGAATTGAACCCAATATTATGTGAAACCAATTTGGCTGGCCTCAATTTGTTGGCTAATTGAGCTATTATTTATTTCACTACCAATTTAAGGGGCATTCAAGCTGATCGAATGTGCCAACGCCCTCGGAAAAGCAAAAGCTACCCTGCAACAGAAAAAGAGAATTCCCATATTTGTACATTTTATATGACAATTTATGCAAACAAACACCTTAACAGCCACCTTAATGGCCGATGAAAATAACCATATTCAAAGTAAATTTGCACAAAACGCCTACCATTTCGAACACACAAAGGCAGACAAAGTGGGCCACAAGCCCACAGGTATGCTTGCGAGGGAATGTGTGTGTGTGTGTGGTTGGAAAACGAGCCGAAGAAAGTCATTTTGGCTAAATGTTTATACACACATAATTTCATCAAATATTAAATGATTTTGTTGTCGCTGCCACTTTTTCTACTGTGTTCAAAATTAAGGAGGAAAGGTAGGTAGGGGCTTTAGCAATATAGTCTGCTGCTGTTCCATTAGGGTTTGGGCTAACTAAGAAAAAGGTTTTCAAAGTTGTCGTTTCTCTATTGGAGGTTGAGGTGCGGTGTATGTGTTCTAAGCTATTATTATAAAAAGGGTTACAATATAGTAGTTGCTGTTATTTTGGTTATTTAAAGATTTCATAAAAAAAAATTTTCGAGAAAAAGAATAACATTTGACTGAAAATTAAGGTATGCGGAGTATGACACCATATATGTTGATTAGACCGTCGTCCCATACCATAAGGAATGGCAATTTTTTCCAAATAAATAAACGCATACCGCCCATTTTTTTGCCTTTGGATCCTAATAAGCAAAAAACAAGTAAAAGCGTGCTAAGTTCGGCCGGGCCGAATCTTATATACCCTCCACCATGGATCGCATTTGTCGAGTTCTTTTCCCGCCGTCTCTTCTTAGGCAAAAGAAGGACAAAAGAAAAGATTTGCTCTGCTATTAGAGCGCTATTAAGATATGGTCCGGTTTGGACCACAATTTAATTATATGTTGGAGACCTGTGTAAAATGTCAGTCAATTCGAATAAGAATTGCACCCTTTGGGGGATCATGAAGTAAATAGAGAGATCGATTTATAAGTGATCAGTATCAGGCTTTAGACCGATTCAGACCATAAAAAACACGTATGTTGATAATCATGAGAGGATCCGTCGTACAAAATTTCAGGCAAATCGGATTATAATTGAGACCTCTAGAGGCCCAAGAAGTCAAGATCCCAGATCGGTTTATATGGCAGCTATAGCAGGTTATTAACCGATTTGAACCTTATTCGGCATAGTTGTTAAAAGTCATAATAAAATACTTCATGAAAAA
Source organism: Stomoxys calcitrans (assembly GCF_963082655.1). Lineage (NCBI taxonomy): Eukaryota > Metazoa > Arthropoda > Insecta > Diptera > Muscidae > Stomoxys > Stomoxys calcitrans. The sequence goes on from NC_081556.1 coordinate 26,284,378, forward strand.
TTTCAGACATCGAATAAGAATTGCGCCCTCTAGAAGCTCAAGAAGTCAAGTCCCCAGATCGGTTTATATGACAGCAATATCAGATTATGGACAGATTTGAACCATATTTTGTACAGTTGTTGGAAGTCATAGTGAAACACGTCGTGAAAAATTCCATTCCAATCGGATAAGAATTGCGCCCTCTAGAGGCTCAAGAAGTCAAGACCCCAAATCGGTTTATATGGCAGCTATATCAGGTTATGAACCGATTTGAACCATACTTTGTACAGTTGTTGGAAGTCATAGCAAAATACGTCGTGCAAAACTTCATTCCAATCGGATAAGAATTGCGCCCTCTAGAGACTCAAGAAGTCAAGACCCAAGATCGAGTTATATGGCAGCTATCTCAAAACATGGACCCATATGGCCCATTTTCAATCCCAATCATAAGAAGTATTTGTGAAAAATTTCAAGCCGATAGCTTTACTCCTTCGAAAGTTAGCGTGCTTTCGACAGACAGACGGACGGACGGACATGGTTAAATCAACATAAAATGTCACGACGATCGAGACTATATACACTTTATGGGGTCTCAGACGAATATTTCGAGTAGTTACAAACAAAATGACGAAATTAGTATACCCCCATCCTATGGTGGAGGGTATAAAAAAACGAAATATTAAGGCGATTGGTTAACGATAGTCCGTGCCGGCACGACGTCCAAAGTTGGGTGTTGTGTCTTCCAAGAAATCCGGTTGAGTATTTCAGGTCAATGCATGAAATTGTAAAACTCAGTACATAGTACTAGGTTAGGTTGGGTAAAGTTAGGTTGAGAAGAGGATGCGGATATTAATCCGCCCCATGCTACTATGGACATACATCTATGCCTGTAATCGGTTTGTTGTGAGCTCTAACTACTAGAAAGTAACTTCGAAAAAGAAAATCTTAGTCAGGAATACCAGGCTACTTCAAAAACGCCTAATTGTTTCCACACCATGCTCCCAAGTTGATTCATGTCTGCTATTGTGTCCCCAGTTAAGTGCCGATGTCTGTTAGCCGCGAAAGCCGGGCAATGATATAGGAAATGCTAGAACGTCTCACCATCTGCACCACATTTCCCACACATACCAACACTTGCTGCACCGATTTTGCAAAAGTGAGTTCATATTCCTGTGTCCCGTTATGACACCAAAAGCTATACTAACCTCCTTCTTACTTTCTTTCAGTAATTGCCTTGTACTCTCACGATCTGGACCACTCCACAGGATTTTCGCAATCCTACCGACCGTTTCGCTGCTCCACAGATTTACAGGCACGTTCGTCGCATACGCCCTTTATTTGGACTGCGTCGGCCATTGGCCTTTATTCCCAAATCGTCTGCACTTTTATTCCCCCATACTCCATTATGGCCCGACACCCAAACGATGCGGATTGTGCCATTCTCAGAGAAGGCGTTAATCTCCTTCTTATACTGAAAACAGTTCGTGACCTTGACGTGCTGGTTGTTATTGCCCTTATGGAAATTTTACTGTCGGTAAAGATGTTCAGACTCGACGTCCTCGCGTTAGCACCAAACCACCTCACGCATTCCGTAATCGCCCGGATCTTCTCTTGCAGGACCGTTTTATGGGCAGGCAATCTAAAACAGATAGCAAACCCCGGTTTCTCAATGTAGACCCTTAGGCCAACTCAGTTCTCTGGCTTTGATCCATCCGTGTAACATGATCTTCTAGATGGCAATACTAGCGTTCCGTTGGTGCAAGACTGTGCCGCTGGCAGCTGTGCCTCGATTTGCATAATTGAGCTGGTATGTGTCCCCATATAATGCGAAAGCTTTACTGACCTCCTTCTTACTTCCTTTCAGCAATAGCTTCGTTTTTTCAATATCCTGATATCCACATAGGATTTTCGTCAGCCTCCAGGTAGCAATACCAATGTTCCGTTAATCCGTGATCAGACCGTACCTCTGACAGCAGATTCTCGTACTCGACCTCACGTGTTATCTCAGGTATCCGATCGGAAACCTCTTCTATTCTATCCAGGTTTCCAATCGTCGCCTCGATTATACCGTGATGGTATCACTTGTTCCACCCCTTTATCCATTCTCCCATCGCCTTAAATCTCCTAGCCGCAGTGGCAGCCTCACTTAATCTGTATCTCTATGGGTCGGATATCTAGAATAGTCTACAGAGTACTTGTGAGCGTGGCCCTCATAGCCCCGCCCAAGCCAAGACACCATGTTCTCTGAACATCCATCACAGTCCACCAAACTACTGAGGCGTAACAAAGTATTGGTCTTATCACGCTCCCGTAGACCCAGTAGACTATCCTTGGATTCAGGCATAATGCCCAACATCTGTGAGCCTTCTTGGTACGCTCCTGAATGTGGCACTTCTAATTTAGCTTTCTGGCCAAATCATTCCCAAGTATTTGGCCTTGTCAGATATCGAAATCATTTTATTGAGGAAATGTGGAACGTCAAATTGGTCCACCTTCGTCTTCCTTGTGAAAAGGTAGATATCAGTCTTTACTGGGTTAACATTGAAACCTTATCGCTTATCGGATTCAGGGTGGTCGTGCTATTCTAAACAAAACGTAGCTGTGGTCAGAGAAGTAGTGCTCCATTTCATCCAACTAAAACTCTGGATGGAATGAAGCACACCTTCTTTGACCATCGCTGAATTTTGAAGATGAAAAAGATGGTATTGAAAAGCAAAAATGCAAAAATAGTACTGGTAACGGGAGAAATCGTACGTTTAGTACCGCAATTGGTACCATTTGATACTTTATTTACAGATGGAGCTAGAAGTCTGAAATTTTGCATTATGATGTTTTTGCAATTCGTACATTTTGTTACCAGAAGTGCTACCACTTGGTACTTTCTGTGTAGATGCTAGAAGAGCTAGCAGTATATGATGGGCGACTAAGTAATTTTTCACAACATTTTGGTACCAAAAATGGTACTATTAGGTATTTTCTCTATAGTTGGAGCAAGAATTCCGAAATTTGATATGTAGGTACAACTAAGAAATAAATTATGGATGACTAAATGATATTTTTAAATTTTGTACATTTTGGTACCAAAATTCGGACCATTTGGTACTTTCTGCTTAGATGGAGCTAGAGGTCTTAAATTTGGCATGTAGGTACAACTAAGAAATATATGATGGATAGCTAAATGATCTATTCACCATTCGCTGATTTTGGCACCAGAATTGGTCTCGTTTGGTTCTTTTTTCATAGATGGAGTTAGAGGTATGAAATTTGGTATGTAGGTACAACTAAGAAATATAGTTGGTGACTGAAAGATATTTTGGTACCAACATTGGTAACATTTTTGTACTTTCTTCTCAGATGGAACTAGAGGTCTGAAATTTGGCATTCAGGTACAACTGGGGAAAATATGATGGGTGACTAAATAATCTATTCACAACTCGTACATTTTGGTATAACTCGTACATTTTGGTACCCATTTTGGCAATTTGACAAACATTATCGCAGTCTTGACAAAAATCCGATATGTTGAGGAAAACATACTAATTGTGGTGTAATTGATACCTCGAAAGAATATATTGGGCAACTAGAAGATTCTTTTTATTCGAACGTACTCGAACGTACAAAATGGTACTTTCATATCGGAGTGAGATAAAGCTCTCAAAATTGCCATACACATTGACTATATATTATGGGTGACCCGAACATTATTCAAAATTGTAAAACGTGGTAAATTCTTTACAAATTGAGCTAATGCACTCAAAATTAGGATACGGCTACACATTGACAGTAAATATTGGGCGGTTAGAAGATTTGTTTGTGATTGGTGCATTTAGGTACTAAAACATACAAAATGGTACTTTCTTTGCTGAGTGCTCTTAAGCTCTCAAAATTTAGAAACAGCTAAACCTTGACTGTAAATTTTGGGCGACCAGAAGATTTTTTTTTTTCACAATCGTACATATAGGTACTAAAACATACAAATTGGTACTTTCTTTATGAAATGAGCTAAAGCTCTCAAAATTGGGATTCATTTATACCTTGACAATATATATTGGGCGACTTAATGATTTTTCCAATCTATTGTTATTCTTGGTAATTTCTTTATTAACTGAGTGACTATTTAGCGGTATCAAAAACACTGCTAGTGAAGCGCACCACTGGGATGCTAGTCATATTTTGTTAATCTCATTTAAGACAATTTTGGTCAATGCAGGATCATATTGTTATTGGGAGTGGATTTTGGAAGTAAGTTAACTTCTACCATTGCACTTATCACTAATGAATTCGAACTCTTGATCTTTAGCACTACTGCTCCAATTTTTGACATTTGCTTTCGGGATGATTTGCTCTACTTGATCTATCCTTTCTGCGTTTAACCATCACCATCATTTTCACATGACCAAAAAGTATAAAGGTACATGGCGTATTCGCTTGCGTAAAATGACTTTTTGGCTTTCTCATGCAATAACCCCTTAAATTTTATATTCAATGACATAAATTTTCCGTCGACAACATATATCCCTGACAATCGTTTCACAATCGTAACACTTCACATGGTCTACTCATATGTTATGCTTAAGTATCAATTATGTAAATTTAATTATTGTTATTTATGGGCAATTTCATCTGAACTAAAACACGCAAGTGGTCCGGGAATTCAAAGTCACCATAACAATGTGCCCAATTTTATGGTAGGTCTTTGAACCATAGCCACCCACCCAACTTAGGGACTATGTAATATATGTTCCCCTTAGAAATAAAGGAAAAAAAATATAAGCTGGCGACTAATATTATGCGTATTTCAAGCAAATAATCGAATGCAAAATGTAACAGTTTGTTTTTGGTAAATTGTTATTTGTTCAGGGGTTTTAGTTACAAAGCTTCTCTAATGTCTTCCCGAACATTTTCTCCTTGGTGGCTGCCAGCCACTTCTATTCCAAGTCAATTTTTTTCCAATTCGTTTCGCACTTAAGTTAAATGAAGTGCACAAAAGTTTCCTTAACGAATTTTCTTGCATCATTTGTTATTGATTCAAGTTTTAAGTAAATTTTTCTTACAAAATTTACATAAACTGTGATTTTTCATAGAAAGCTGCTCTTTTCTTTAGTGGCCCTTTCGTAGTTTCTTTACGAGCAAAAAACATGAGGACACAATCCTGTGGACAAGAAATGGAGATGGATAAAATTTGCATTATTTTCAGTACATTGAATAGAGTCGACTTGAGTTGAGTTGAGTTGAGCTGTGCTCAGTTGACTTGAGGTGAAGGATATGCAAATATTTTCTTGCGGATAGAGAGTAGCAGGAGGACAAGAAGTACTAAAAACGAAGGGATATAATCACCATGTTGGCGTATTGACGCCAACCTAGCAAACTTGATTGCACTGAATCTGTATAAAAATTAGCATGAAAACATGTTCGATTACAAGAATGTGGAAATTTTCAGTTGCAAAATTGAAAGTTTTTGCTTTTGATTGGTATCCATAAACAATATTACCTGAAAATGTTGATAGGGTGGCACAGACGTACTATTCGAAATACATTTTCTTAGCAACATGTGAAAAGTTGAAGATACAGTGTTCTCGTTGGTTAGTAGTTTACTAACAAGGTAAATAAGTATTGTAATGGATGCCAGAGAAATATTTAGTTTTGTTGCCGAGTTTATACAACATTAGCTGCCTACAGTTTTCACATATAAAAATTCATTTTTATCACTGTTACAAATTTGCCCATGAACATTCCACTAAATTCTAAATATAATCTAACATTATGCCATCAACTTTACGTTAATTTTAGCCTAAAGGAAAATGCAGCGGATGAAGATAATATGGTTTTAGATATTACCTATTGCACCACTACTTTCATTGAAAATATCTCCGCTTGATACACACTACTGTGGTCGGGTAACCTTCTCCATGTGACCAGTCCTGGTTCTTTATAGTAAACCCAAAAGCCCTCCAAAGTGAAACTTTTATCAAATAGCTACTCAGGGTCTGGAGCATAGGGCATTGCATCAAGGATAATGCAGTGTACATAGCCGCCTCATGACCAGAAAGAAAGCTCTCTAGCCAAATATCAGTGGTAGCAATAATGTTAACTGATGACAAAGGACGCCCCTTATATGAGTAATTTGCAGAGACCAGATGGGGGTTGAAACGAATCGCCCCGACACATTAACTCAACAGTTAGAGACACACTTTCCCGGCTGCAGTCCTTAGGACCAAATTGGAAGGGAATTTGGTATCCCATGAGAGTGTTCATTGGACACCTTTTGATGGTAGTAGGAGTAGTAGTAGGTTCAGGTGATATCAACCTTTGGATGTTACTGATAGGCTTTGACCATCTGGCTGATATGAACTTCGCATTGTTTGGGTTGTGTATCAGTACTCATATGGAGGCCACTGTAGCGCAGAGGTTAGCATATTCGCCTTTGACGCTGAACGCCTGGATTCGAATCCTGGCGAGAACATCAGAAAAAGTTTTCAACGGTGGTTATCCCCTCCTAATGCTGGCAACATTTGTGAAGTACTTTGCCATGTAAAAACATCTCCCCAAAGAGGTGTGGCTCTGCGGCAAGCCGTTTGGACTCGGCTAAAAAAATGAGGAAGGAGCTTAAACTTTAATCGGATAGCACTCATTGATATGTGAGAAAATTTGCATCAGTACTCCTCCCTTATCGTGGAGGAGGGTAACGGTGGTATTTTTGGCGAAGATTGGGGAACTGCAATGGAGTGTAGCCAAGAATAAAAGCCCAATTAGTATCTCTTCCTTCTTCGTGAAGACGTAAGAGAGAATTGGAGACTTTCATTACGTTCAGCATAGGGGCCACTTCGCTGAAGGTGAATGCAAACAGGAGCACGCCACAGGATGGGGTTATTTTCCCATTGCTATGGATTGTAGTCGATAAAATACTGTGGAGACTTGAGATCCCAGGGGTCAAGGTATGCCACGGGAAAGATTCTGAATACCCTTTCTGGGGTTCTGCATACCGCTCTTAGGGCAATGGCTTCTTGGGCTATTGGTTGTGGTCTAGGGGTTAACGCCAGAAAGACTGAATTAATGTTTCCTACACGAGGAAGGTGCTTGAGTTTAGCCTGCCGAGGTTGCAGGGAACAATTGTATGACAGTTTAGGTCGGCTAGATTTCTTAGGGTATTTCTGAATGGTCAAATGAATTGGGGCTTGAATCGGGAGACTAGGATAGGGAATGGCTTTGCGGATCTCTTTTCGTAAGGTTCGTTGGCACTAGAGTGGGCAATCCGCTTAGATTGATGAACTGGCTGTACTCAACTATGGTGTGATGGCCGGTGACTTAGTACGCGTCGCATGTGCAGGACCTGGATAGGGTGAATAGGACGGCGTTGAGATTTAAAAGAGGGGCTATGAGTAATACCAAGGCCTTGGAGGTGTTGCTAGGAATAAAATCGATTAACCTATACGTCAGAGAATCGGCCGAAATTACATTGTAAAGACTGTCACAACTTGGTCAGCTTCGGAGGTTGCCAGGTATACTTAACGAGGCTATGGCTGACCTGCAAACTGACTGCCTGAAGAGGGTGGATATTGTGGACAGCAACAGTGCTAATACCTTCCTTGGCGGAGTGGCCGAAAGGGCGGGTAAAGCTTGGCAATTTCAATATCTTTACAGATGGATAGTGGTACCGGTTGTGGAATCCACTGCGCGAAACAACGATTGGATGTGTCACATCACATGTTTGCAGTTTATTCCAAGCGGAGGTCTTTCCGATTATCAGTGTTGCGGAGTTGTATTGGGTTGCCCAAAAAGTAATTGCGGATTTTTCATATAGTCGGCGTTGACAATTTTTTTCACAGCTTGTGACTCTGTAATTGCATTCTTTCTTCTGTCAGTTATCAGCTGTTACTTTTAGCTTGCTTTAGAAAAAAAGTGTAAAAAAAGTATATTTGATTAAAGTTCATTCTAAGTTTTATTAAAAATGCATTTATTTTCTTTTAAAAAATCCGCAATTACTTTTTGGGCAATCCAATATATTTGTATATTTAGCGATAGTCCGGCGGCGCTTAAGGCTCTTATGGCTGCAAGTATAGGATCAAAAGTACTGTATCAATGTCGACACTCTCTGGGGTAACTACACAGGCAACACAGGGGAATTGTAAATCAGACGAGCTTGCGAGACTAGCAACTACCTTACACATTTCATAGAATCTGGAATCTGTGGGTATGCCTCAAGCGACATGTAAGCTAAGTGCTCAGGACCAGTCTCGAAGGACAACCAATGATAAATGGTTACAAAGAGGGGGCTGTGAGCTTTCCAAAACTAAGTAGCCTAATCTAATCTCGAAGAAGTCTACCGCTTTGCTGTTATTGGCTAGAACAGACGTACGGGAACTTGGACCCAAATTTACGAAAAATACGGTATTCCTTTTCTGGTCTCCAATACCTTTTATTTGATACCCTTATTGTGCCCATCGGACTACTTTCGGATGTGGGTGGCGCTTTTGGGTAAGGGGGAGGGTCCGCCTCCACCCGATATCTAAAAATTATATAACCTATGTTTCCTTCCATATCATATAGTCATAATGGGTGTCGGGAGTGACGGGAACCCCTATACTTCGATCTGATTTTGTATGCCAGATTCGAAATCAACTACCGAATATCTTTCATTTGAGCCCCATATTGAAATAAATGTCCAATATGTCTGTTTGGAGGAGTTTTGGGGTTGGGGCGGCCCGATGGGTACTTAGACTTAAATTTTAATACCATATTCGTATTCTACTCTCCAATACTTTTCATTTGATACCTATATTGTCCTGATCGGTCCACTTTTGATTTTGGGTTGTGTTTTTGGCATAAGGGGGAGGGTCCGTCCCCTTTCCGATGCCGAAAAGGCATCCGATGCCGGAAAGACGGTTCTGCCGTCTTTCAGTCTATACGTAACAAACAAACCGAGTCCCATATATCCTTGATTGGCTGACGTGCCCATTTTGGGCGTTTTTGTGGGGGTGGGGTGACCCCCTATACTTCGACATGAATTTGTATGCCAGATAGGAATCTGGCATATAAATACTTTTCATTTGATACCCATATTGTCCTCATCGGTCCACTTTTCATTTTGGGTGGTGTTTTTTGAAAGTACTTCATTTCAGCCCGATATGCTCATGTTATCTGATTTAGGGGTGTTTTCGGGTGTTTCACGGCCCTAAAAAAATATCACCATCGTGCTCTTCTCAAATTCGTATTCTACTCCCAAATACCTTTAGTTGAGCGCCATATTGCGATGGTCACTAAAAAATTGGAGGTATAGGGTATTTTGGGAAAGGGGTTGACCCCCAGAAAATTGATCCCGAAAATGAGTATCAATTCTTGATCTACCCCCAATACCTTTCATCAAAGCTCCACGTTGACATAGTCGGTAAATATGCTAGATTTAGGGGTGTTTTGGGGATTGGGGTGGTCCCCCAAACGCTTAGCCCGGAAATATATATCAGCAATGTGCTCTATTCTCATATATTTATATAGCAATGTGCTCTATTCTCATATATTTATATATCATTTATTTGAACCCCATATTGCCATTGCCCTCAAAATTGGGTGTCAAATTCGTTTTCTAATCACATTTAAACTCCTTATTGCAAAAGTCAGCAAATATGTCTGGTTTGGTGTATTGGCCCTAAAAACTATGAATATTTAGTTCCACTCTCTTTAAGACCCAAATTGTCTTGGTGAGCAAATACGTCCTAGTTGGGGTTTGTTATGGTGGTGGGATGTCCGCTAGACAGTTGGCCCCAAATGTTGATATCAGATACGTGGTCTACTCCCACATACCTTTAATTTGAGCCCCATATTTCCATAGTCGGCAAACAAGACCGCCTTGGGGTTGTTTTGGGGGATGGGCGGCCACTCAGTGAGTTGGCCTTGACAACATATATCGAATTCGTGTTCCACTTTAAAAACCCTCTTATTTGAGCCTCATATTGCAATAGTCAGAAAATACTTACTATTTTAGTGGTGTAGTGGGGGTGGCATGGCCCCATTGACACTTTTCCCGAATTTTGATATCAAATTCGTGCTTTACTCCCAAAGACCTTTCATTTGAGCCTCATATTGCTTTGGTCGTAAATTTGTCCCCTTAGGGGGATGTTTTTAGTGAAAGGGGGCCCCCAAACACTTGGTCCCATATTTGGATATCGGATTCGTATTCTACTCGCAAATACCTTTCATTTAAGCCTCATATTCCCATGGTCAGTAAGTCCAATTTGGGGATGTTTTGGGGAAGGGGTGGATCCCCAGAACCGTGGTCCCACATTTGGATATCAGATTCGTATTCTACTCGCAAATACCTTTCATTTGAGTCCCATATTGCCATGGTCGGTAAATATGTCCGATGTAGGGGTGTTTTGGGGCTTGGGGTGGTTCCCCTAGCACTTGGTCCGACAATTGGATACGTTTTCAGATACGTTTTATTATCCTATATACTTTTCATTTGAGTCCCATATTGCCGTGATTGGTCTTAATATATGTTTGATAGGTTTTAGGGTGGGGCAGCCCCCCTAGGTACCCCATCCAAAATTTGGATACCAAATTTTTATTTTTAGGGTACTATATGAGAGCACACAAAACTTCGCTTAAATCGCACCACCCATCTCCGAGATCTGGCGTTCCTGAAAATTAGGGTAAGGGGGAGGGTCCGTTCAGATATCAAAAAATGTAGTACCCTATTCTCACCACGGGGTAATTATGCAGCATCTATGAAAATTTCAAGAAAATCGGTTCAGCCGTTTCTGAGTCTATAAGGAACACACATACACACAAACAAACCTACAAAAACAAATTGATTTTTATTTATAAGATATTTCCCAAAGATATTAAGTATAGTGAGTATATTTAACCCCAAAATTTTTTTTTTGTTCACAAATGTAAACAAAAAAGGTGGTTATCTAAAGTTCGCCACAGCCGAACTTAATACATTTTGAGTGCGCTTTGATTTAATTTACAATTTTGGTTGGCTGGAAGAGAATTTTGTAGGTTTTTTGAAAAATTTTGGACGGAAATTTTTTTTGTACTGGCAACGCTGTTGTCAATCCTTTTTTCCTTTTTACCGACTTGTTTTACTGGCCTTATACCATGTTGTTATTGTTGTTGTAGCCACATTGCTTGTGGAGGTAAACTTCTAAAGATGAGTAAACTCGTTCCGGTCCATAGGATCGTTCGCTGCCCGAACGTGCCCATTGGTTATTTAGAGGCAACAAAACTCTCGCCTTGTCATATCGAGCATCATAGTCACTCAGTATTTAATCAAGAGCCGGTGCCACATGGCCAGCTACTCTATATACGAAGCATCCTACTTCTCGCAACCTGGGGATGCGCCCGGTAGGTCTCAGCTAATCTTCTCGTGATAACTACATATGATCACCACACAAATCAACTTTCCAGCCTGTGCGATGTTTTCATAGTTATCCTGTCCCGGGGGCCTTATACCATCACCATGGCCTGCGATTTTCCAACCTCAAATCATGACCACTGTTGCAGTTAATCCAATAACAAAATAGTGATCAGTTGCGTCTACTTGTTATGGTCTGCTCCAACTAGCATTAATTTTTCAAAAAAAGCTGTGTTTTGTGATTGCAGAACTTATTTTGTAATTTTGTATACCGACTATTTCTTATTTCTTGCAGACTAGTTTAGACTCCTACAGTTATCTGATTATTTTAGCCGATGGTCAAAATAATTCATTTTATTCAAAGCAAAACTTGGCAACTATCGAAATTCAATTTGCATATGGTTTCTGTATTTCGGTGAATACATTGACCACGCCATTACAAACCCATAAAAGTAAACTAAAATTCAATTTGTTCACATTTCAACCACAGGATATGCATATAACTAAATATTTAAAACCCCCAATGATTTTGGCCAAGAAAAAGCCAAGTAAAGTGCAAAGGGCGACATATGTAGCACTGCGGACTATTGCGACAGCGTATACTGTGAGGGAAATGACAGGAATGCCAACAAATGATTAAAAACATATAGTGTGTTACAAGAACCAGACCGTGTAGTGAGTAGCGAGGCGGAATGGTATGTGCAGGATATTCAAAGGATCTCATGCGACAATAACAGCAGCACCATCGTCATCAAAAAGCAAGCCAAGCTGTTTTACTGCTGAAGAATACCGTTAAAATGACTATCAATAACACACGGCCAAAGAATTATTGTAAGCGGAGTATGAAGTTGCTGGTGTTTGAAGTAGCCAAAAGTCAAAAGAAAAACATAAAACGGTACGCGATAGACTTACCTCCCGTCTACAAGTATTTGACAGCTATCCATGACATCTTGAGTATAAGTAACACGAACACACAATGTTATTTTATGCTAAGACCATGTTGGGATAAGACAAACATGTCTACCATAAAGATCTAGAGAATTGATATCCTTCCTGAGGAAGTCTATGCAGGTGGGAAAAATATGTATGCTGACAGCATGAAATGCATTTCTTTATAGAGGGACTCAAGATATCCATATGGGTTTTGAGATATATACCTAGAAAGTATATCTGTTTTATGGGATTTTATCATCCTCACACTCGTAAGGGGAATTGTACGTGCCAAATCTTTCTTACCTTGCATCATCCCGTTTGTAACACATCGAAATATTCATTTCCGATCCTGCAAAGTAAAAAAGTATATTAGGCCGGGTCAATTTTTTTTTTCTTCAAAAAATCGTATAGCAAAAACTTAAACTACATACAATTCTAAGAAGTTTCTCCGAAGAAATCACATGTAAACAAGTAAAAGCGTGCTAAGTTCGGCGGGGCCGAATCTTACATACCCTCCACCATGGATAGCATTTGCCGAGTTCTTCTCCCGGCATCTCTTCTTAGGCAAAAACGGATATAAGAAAAGATTTGCTCTGCTATAATTATATTATTACATGTTGGAGACCTGTGTAAAATGTCAGCCAATTCGAATAAGAATTGCGCCCTTTGGGGGCTCAAGAAGTAAAATAGGGAGATCGATTTATATGGGAGCTGTATCGGGTTATAGACCGATTCAGATCATAATAAACACGTATTATATATCAGGTTATGAACCGATTTGAACCATACTTGGCACAGTTGTTGGATATCATAACAAAACACATGGTGCAAAATTTCATTCCAATCGGATAAGAATTGCGCACTCTAGAGGCTCAAGAAGTCAAGACCCAAGATCGGTTTATATGGCAGCTATATCAGGTTATTGACCGATTTGAAACATACTTGGCACATTTATTGGACATCATAACACGTCGTGCAAAATTTCATTCCAATCGGATAAGAATTGCGCACTCTAGAGGCTCATGAAGTCAAGACCCAAGATCAGTTGATATGCCAGCTATATCAGGTTATGGACCGATTTGAACCATTCCCGGCACAGTTGTTGGATATCATAACAAAACACGTCGTGCAAAATTTCATCGCAATCGGATAAGAATTGCGCACTCTAGAGGCTCAAGAAGCCAAGACCCAAGATCGGTTTATATGGCAGCTATATCAAAACATGGACCGATTTGGCCCATTTACAATACTAACCGACCTACCCTAATAAGAAGCATTTGTGCAAAATTTCAAGCGGCTAGCTTTACTCCTTTGGAAGTTAGCGTGCTTTCGACAGACAAACAGACAGACGGACGGACATGGCTAGATCGACATAAAATGTCGCGACGATCAAGAATATATATACTTTATGGGGTCTCAGACGAATATTTCGAGTAGTTACAAACAGAATGACGAAATTAGTATACCGCCCATCCTATGGTGGAGGGTATAAAAATAAAGACCTAATCCGCGACTCTCGACTTCAACAAGCATTTCCTGTTCTTTCGATATTCGACATTTGATATTCTTGTGATCAAGGTAAATGCAAATTTTGCCCATGAACATTCCACTAAGGAACAGGGACAAACTCAGCTCTACTAAGCTCATTAATAAGGGGCCTCCGTTCTATAGCCGAGTCCGAACGGCGAGCCGAAGTGCGACATCTCTTTGGAGAGAAGTTTTACATGGTACAGTACCTCACAAATGTTGCCAGCATTAGGAGGGGAAAACAACCGCTAAAAAATTTTTCTGATGGTCTCACCAGGATTCGAACCCAGGCGTTCAGCGTCATAGGCGGACATGCTAATTTCGGCGCTACGGTGGCCTCCAATGATCAAGTTGTTCGATTATCATAAGATTTGACATAGGTCATTTTCTTGTCCAAGGACAAACGCTATTGATTTCGAACAAAATCGGTTCAATTTCAGATATAGCTCCCATATATATATTTCATCCGATATGACATTTTTAGGCTCTAGTAGATATAATTTTGGTCCGATCTTTACAAAATTTTGTTCAAGACATTCTATTTAATGTTCCAACATTAGTGCATCATTTTATCAAAATCGGTTCAGTTTCAGATATAGCTCCCACATATATATATTTGATCCGATATATAGAACTTTATCTATATATAACCCCCAAATAGACCGATCTCCCGATTAGATTTCTTGAGGCCATAAACGGAGTTTTTATTTACCGATATCGCTGAAATATAAAAAAGTGAGCTGCATTCGGATTCTCCACATTTATGCCGAATATGGTCTTGATCGCTCTATATTTGGATAAAGAAACCGATTTCCCAGTTAAAGGTCTTTGACTCTTAGAGGGCATATCCAATTTCGCTGAAATTTGGCACAGCGAGTAGAGTCGATTTCTTGAGGTCACAAACAGCTTAATTACTATCCAATTTCGATTGCTGTATTAGGACTCTCGACATCTATGTCGAATATGGTCTAATCCGTTTTTTTGGCACAGTGAGTAGAGTTAGGCTCTTCGAAATAAGCCTCGAGTGTGGCCTACAACGATTTCTTGAGGTCACAACAGCTTAATTACTATCCAATTTCGATTGCTGTATTAGGACTCTCGACATCTATGTGGAATATGGTCTGGATCGGTCTATATTTGTATAAAGCTATCATATACCCGATTTCCTGTTTTAAGGTCTTTGGCCCTTAGAAGGCACATTTATTACCCGATTTCGTTGAAATTTGCCACAGGCCGTCGCGTTTGGCCCTTCGGCATATATGCCGAGTATGATCCACATCAGACCATATTTAGATATATCCGCCATATAGACCGATTAGATTTCTTGAGGTCAGTGACGGTGTATTTATTATCCGATTATGCTAAAATATTAAACAGTGAGTTGGGTTGGGACTATTGACATTTATGTAGAATATGGTCTCGATCGGTCTTTATTGGAATTACAGCTGTCGTATACACCGATATCCCGTTTTAAGGTCTTTATATATAGCTCCCATATATATCTTTCATCCTATGTCCTTTAAAGGCCGTAAGGTCGTAAGAAAAGCATGCAAGGTTCCATTTGATATTTCAATAGGTATGCAAAATTAAAGTCTGACTAGAATTCGTCAAAGGTTCTTTGTAAAAGTATTACGTAGACTCAGTGATATAGGGCATTATATAGTCGACTCTGCCCGAATTTTGACTGTCCTTACTGGTTTTCATTTGCTATTGAAGCTTCAGTAGCACCAATTTTCCTTTTCCTTACATGTTTTATTTTCAGACTAAACTAAAGTGCCATTTTATTGTTAAAAACATTCTTGTAAGAGGATGATACTTTGGTATCTTTTGATTTTCTGCTCTTGTCATACCAAACCTCGCACCTGTCTCATTTATGCTAACACATTTTATATAAAAAAACCACTATGGCAACATCAGATATAAGCGCCAATATACCGTTAAGGTTCTTTCCTAGACTTTCCGTTAGAATTCAATTTATTTGCATTTAAAACAAACAACAAAAACAAAACAGGATCCCTGTCTGCCTCAGCAGACATTTAGGAACCCTTGGGGAAAATTTGTAATCCATACAAGGAGTAACAACTATTGCCGTACTCGCAAATATCCAAGCCAACAAGGGGTCAATGCAATATTACAAATCCACACACACACACACAAGACAAAGACGCACATATGAGGATATGTAAACCTTACATGTTTACATGTAAGGTTTGCACATACACACATCCCTATATATTCCAACTAGATTGACTCAGAAGGCAGTGACAAATGCAAGACCGGAAAATGGTTTCTGTCCATAAAAGACTGCTGAAGACGTTATTAAAGAAAAACCCCGGGCGTAGCATATCGCCAATCCAAAGTCACATGTCCTCTCTGGGTGACTGCATAAAATGAATAGCATGTGAGATATCGGTTGTAGGATGGCCTAACGCCAATTCAAACCAAAGGCATAAAAATTCCTACCATTGGGTGAAACAATGCCAAGAAAATTTTGTTACGTTGAAAAATTGACGAAGAAAGATGGAAAGAAAAAAATGCTCATGCAAATACGCCAACATGCATGTGTCGCTCAAAGAGGCCACATAAACCAATGCCGCCTCTTAGGTGGAAATGCTCAGCCCAGGGTATAACCATAGAAAAAAAAAAACTCTGTTCTCTGCTGTATATCTAGGGACAAGCCTGTCCATATTAATGGTGTGCTGAAAAGCGGATAAATAAAGCAATTTTTAACGGTTGTATAATTTAAGTGGCCTTTTTTTCTTGGACTTTGTTTAGTTAAAAAGTGATTTGAAAGGCTTGAATAAATAAATATTTGCTCACATGCAGTATGTGTGAGCATTTTTTTTTTTGTGTGTCAGCCATCATGGGATGGGATTGTTAGTCTTTTGGTTATTTTCTAGGCGGAAAGGTATTCAGGAGTAGAGAAAGAATTTCATATTAAAAATTGGGGGGCCGCCTCCAACCCCAAAACCCCCTAAAATAGGTTTTTTGGACGATCATGACAATATGGGACTTAAATGAAGGTATTCGGGAGTAGATTACGAATATGGTCAGGAAGGAGAAATAGGCTTTATAGTTTGTTGATTTCGGAAGGGTGCGGACCCTCCCCCTTTACCCAAAAATACCACCCAAAATTAAAAGTGGACCGATCGGGACAATAAGGGTATCAAATGAAAAGTATGCGGGAGTAGATAACGAATCTGGCATATAAATTCATGTCGATGTATAGGGGGCCACCCCACCCCTACAAAAACGCCCGAAATGGGCACAATCATGGATATATGGGACTCGATTTGTTTGTTCCGAATGGACTGAAAAATGGCAGAACAGATTTTCTCGAATTTTTCGTACATTGTGTAGGTTGGTCTGGAAGGAAACATAGGCTATATAATTTTTCGGTATCGGAAGAGGGACGGACCCTCCCCTTTATGCCCAAAAAAAAAAACAACCCAAAATCAAAAGTGGACCGATCGGGACAACATAGGTATAAAATGAAAGGTATAGGAGAGTAGAATACGAATATGGTATTAAAATTTGAGTCTAAGTACCCATCGGGCCGCCTCAACCCCTAAACTCCCCCAAACAGACATATTGGACGTTCATTTCAATATGAGGCTCAAATGAAAGGTAATCGAGAGTAGATTACGAATCTGGGATACAAAATCAGATCGAAGCATATGGGGTCCCCTTACCTCCAAAAACGCTTTAAATGGGCATATCTCTCTCATCATGACTATATGGGACTCGGTATTTTATTTGTTCCGTAGAATCAAAAACGGCTGAAACGATTTTTTTAAAATTTTCACAGATTGTGTAAGTTTGTCTGGAAGGAAAAGTAGGCTATATAATTTTTAGATATCGATTGGAGGCGGTTACTCCCCCTTACCCCAACAACGCCATCCAAAACCAAAAGTGCATACCAAATGAAAGGTATTGGAGACTAGAAAGCGAATATCGTATTAAAATTTGGGTCCAAATTCCCAGCGGGTCTCCCCAATCCAAAAACTTCTCTAAATAGATATATTCGACGTTCATGTCAATATGGGCCTCAAAGGAAAAGTTTTCGACATTAGATTACAAATATAGCATAAAAAAGTAAGTTCAAGTAATGGGAGGTCGCTCCACCCCCAAGTACCCCCAAATAGGCATTTTAGCCGACCATGTCTATATGGGACTTAAATGAAAGGTATTTGGGAGTAGATTACGAATATGAGATACAAATTTGAGTTCAAGTCTGGGCGTTTCTTTCCAAAAATAAGTCGAATGTGTTGATTGACCCATTATGACAATATGGAACTCAAATGAAAGGTATTTTAGAGTAGAAAACGAATTTGTTATCCAATGTTGGAACCAAGTGTTTAGGGGTACGCCCTAAAGCCCTCCCTTAAATGAACTTAATTTCCGATTATGGCAATATGGAGCTCAAATCAACGGTATTTGGGAGTAAATAACGAGTTTGATATTTATTTTCAGGGCAAAGTGCTGACCATGGTATTATAGAGCTCACATTAAGTGGATTTGGGAGTGCAGCACGAATTTGATATCCATATTTGAGTCGAAATGTTTGAGTGCCATTCCTCTACTAAAAAGCACTACTCATTTCCCTAATTTTCAAGATCATCAGATCACGGAACCCGTAATGGGATTCGTTCAAACAAAAGGTGCTTAAGAGATAAAAATGAATTTGATATCCAATTGAAGAGCCATGAAGAGACCCGAAAACACCTCCCTATTATATAAAAGCTATTTGATGTTTAAAGTGATTGATTTTCCGGAAATTGATACTCATTTTCGGGACAAAGTCCCTGGGGTCCATCCCACCCTCAAACAGAATTTATTTACCGACCATGCCATTATGGGGCTCATATAAAATGTTTTTGAAAGTAGAGCACCAAGCCTATATTTACATTAAGGGCCAAGTGTCTCTCTCAACTGGAAATATTTATTAATACGATAATATAGGACCCAAAAGAAAGGTATTTGGGAGTGGAGTAAAAATTTACCCAGGAAGAGGCACACTTCTCACAAATCAATGAAAGTTTTTCGATTCAAGTTTAAACTCAATGATAAGGGACTATTTTTAGAGCCGAGTTCGAAGGCCTAGCCGCAGTGCGACATCTTTTTGGGGAAAATTGTTTACATGTCGCCAGCATTAAGAGGGGATCACCACCGCTTTAAATTTTGTCCGATGTTATCGCCAGGATTTGAACGCAGGCGTTCAGCGTCATAGGCTACAATGGCAACGAATTCGATATTCACATTCAGGGCGAAGAGTCCCAATCCCAAAACGATATTAGAGAGTTAAAGAGTGCGCAGCGGAGCGGGAAGTTATCGATGCTTTCTTGAAATTTTAGTCCTGTCCTTGTGTTTGTTTTAGTCGTGTCCTTGTGTGTCTGCCTAACTGTCTGTCATTTAAAACAAATACGAATACTAATTGCAAATTCCAAATTTGAATGAAATCCAAAAAAAAAAAAAAAATAGGTTTATGACCATAAGTAGAATAAACGGTCAGTATTGGATATGGCATTGACAGTTCTAATACAATTGATAGTTCTAATACAACTGACAGTTCTAAATTTCATCAAAATCAGGGCAATAATTATGTGCTATGAAAAAATTGAAAAGTTGATTGCTTTTTATAAACAGGCTTCCCCTATACAATAAAGAAAAAAGGATACCGAAAGCGGGAGATAAAATAAGAGACGGCATGGAAAAAACTTAAATTTTTCCACACCGTTCTTTTCCATGTTTACTTTCCAACAAGTTCCTTGAACTTTGTTCTGTCTATAAAAATAACACTACGCTTGTTTATGTGTGCATGTGAGTTTTTTTGTTGTAGTTGTATGTTTTGTAGTTTACGATAAAACAATAAATTGTTAATGAATTATGTACGTGTAAATGTTTCGAATGTGTGAAATCGCAATAGGGACGACAAGACACCTTTCATTCATTCATGCCAGCATGCAAGTGTGAGTGAGTATGTGTGTGTGGAGCTCAAATGGGGAATACGTGTCAACATTTTGGCATGGGTTTGTTGTAAAGTGACAATATCTTTAAGCCATAAATAACCACAAATATCCGGTACATGACACATAGTATCAAGAAAACAAAAGGAATTTTTATATGCTAATGAAACATGTACCAGACACACAATACACATGCAATATTAAACAACATGTACGATTGTGTATTCTATATGTGTATGGGTGAGTAACATTTTTTTACATACACAACACATATGTATGTATGCACATCAAGATATATCAATTCGGACATATATTTGGACATTCATTAGCACATTGTGTCAAAAACACCCGCTTAGATTGAACAATGTAAGCCAAAGGGTTCCAAAGAAGGATTAACACAACGTTGAAACAGAATATTTAAATTTAAGTAAAGGATTTCGCTTTTGATGGATTTGCGAATGAAATTTGAGATTATTTTTGTTGATGGTTATCCCCTTTCTTAGTTGGACTGTTTATTAAGAAGTTATCAATGAAAAGATAAAATTAAATCTTATCAAATTATTTTGTTTATTTTCTTAATAGGAACACCAGTTAAAAAGGTACATTTAATTTAAAGTTTTAATTTTTCAAAAGAAACATGTGAAGTGTGGTAGTGAATGATTGATAGCCTCATCTAAAACTGGATTTAGTTAACAAAGGGAATATTCCATCCCTGCCATGAGGTACTCATGGATACAAAGGATCTCAATCCGTACTTGTAAGACTAGGGGACTAGAATACCAACGGATTACAAAATTGTTAGCAGAGAACGGTTTGAATGCCATTTTCATTGCCTATGAATCCATTCGTAAAAATAATGCATATTGTCGTCACCACACATCATTTCAAAACAGCAGCAAACAACAGCCGCCCTTCACCCAAACCAACATATAGGCCTATCAGAGATTTAAACAAGTAAAAGCGTGCTGAGTTCGGCAAAGCCGAATCTTATAAACCCTCCACCATGGAGCGCATTAGTTGAGTTCTTTTCCCGGCATCTCTTCTTAGGCAAAGAAATGATATGAGAAAAGATTTGGTCTGCTATTAGAGCGATATCAAGATATGATCCGGTTTAGACCACAATTAAATTATATGTTGGAGACCTGTGTAAAATGTCAGCCAATTCGAATAAGAATTGCGCCCTTTGGGGGCTCAAGAAGTAAAATAGAAGTAAAATAGAAAGAAATAAGAAGAAGTAAAGATCCCAGATCGGTTTATATGGCAGCTATATCAGGTTATGAACCGATTTGAACCATATTTGGTATAGTTGTTGGATATCATAACAAAACACGTCGTGCAAAATTTCATTCCAATCGGATAAGATTTGCGCTCTCTAGAGGCTCAAGAAGTCAAGACCCAAGATCGGTTTATATGACAGCTATATCAGGTTATGGACCGATTTGAACCATTCTTAGTACAGTTGTTAGAAGTGATACTTAAACACTATGTGCAAAATTTCAATCAAATTGGATAAGAATTGCGCCCTCTAGAGGCTCAAGAAGTCAAGACCCAACATCGGTTTATATGGCAGCTATATCAAAACATTGATCGACCGAACCGACCTACACTAATGAAAAGTATTTGTGCAAAATTTCAAGCGGCTAGCTTTATTCCTTCGGAAGTTAGCGTGCTTTCGACAGACAGACGAACGGACGGACGGACAGACGGACGGACATGCCTAGATCGACATAAAATGTCGCGACGATCAAGAATATATATACTTTATGGGGTCTCAGACGAATATTTCGAGTAGTTACAAACAAAATAACGAAATTAGTATACCCCCATCCTATGGTGGAGGGTATAATAAAAGGGATTTGGAAGGAAAATTTCAAGCGGCTAGCTTTATTCCTTCGAAAGTTAGCGTGCTTTCGACAGACAGATGGACAGACGGACGGACGGACGGACATAAGATGTCATGACGATCAAGAATATATATACTTTATGAAGTTTCAGACGCATATTTCGAGGATGACGAAATTAGTATACCCCTATCCTATGGTGGAGGGTATAAAAACTAGGTCCAATAACCCAGGTATTCGCCCCGACCACAAAACCCCCAAAACTAGGTATATTGGACAATCAGAACAATATGGGACTCAAGTGAAAAATAATCAAGAGTAGATTACGAATACGGTCTGGAAGGAGCAACAGGCTATATAATTTGTTGATATCGGAAGCTGACCCTCCCAAGGCACTGCCCAAAAATAAAATTGAACCGATCAGGACAACACAGGACTCAAATTAAAGATATTTACAAGTAGAATTTGATATTCAAAATAGGGTCCAAGTATCTAGGACGCCGTCCCCATATGGGACTCCAATGAAAATTATTAATACAGGACAATACAGGACTCAAATGAAAGATATTTACAAGTAGAATTTGATATTCAAAATTGGGTCCAAGTATCTAGGGAGCCGTCCTCACCCTATATCCCACTTTAAACAGCCATATAGGCTGATAATGGCAATATGGGACTCAAATGAAAATTATTGGGGAGTAAAATACGAATATGGATTAAAATTTGAGTCAAATTATCAGGGGGCTGCCATTCTCCAAAACCCGCTTAAAAACAGGCAGACAAATCGGACATACAATATGAGACTCATATGAAAGTTATTTGAAAGTACATCACAAAACCGATAGTGATTTGCGGTATCCAGCGTCTGGGTGGTCGTCTCACCCCTAAAACACCCACAAGCCGAACATATTAATCAATATTAGCAATATGGGGCTCCAAAGAAAGGTATTTGGGAGTAGAACACGCATTTGGTATCCAATTCGAGTGCTAAGAGCCTGTGAACTCGCCCCACCCCCATATTGGCTTGTTCGGTTTGTATATCTTGTTTGGGGGTGTTTTGATGGGGCGGCAGATACCCAGGCATTTGGCCCAGAAGCGGATACCAAATACGTGTTCTAATTCCAAATGTCCTTCCTTTGAACTCCATTTTACCATGGTCAAAAAATTTCCTATTCGGGGGTGGCTTTTGGAGTGGGCGGCGTTTAGAGGAGGTTCCGTCACAGACCAACTTAAACATTCTGTGACAATTTCAAATTGTGAAGGCTTGTGTGTTAGCTTCGCATTCGACTTGAAATATATATCACTTGATCCCCAAATTGTCACGGTTGGTCAGTTAACCTATTTGGGCAGGTTTTGGAGTTAAGAGCGCCAACCAAATACTTGGACACAAATTTTAGTTTCATATTTGTAATATGCTCTCCAATACCTTTCATTTGTAATGATCTGCTAATAATATTATTTGGGGACTGGTTTAGGGGGATGGGGCACCCCCTCCCTTCCCTTTTCTTGCACCTCATTTTTAATGTCATATTCGAAGTCTACTCATAAATACCTATCATTTGAATTCCATATTTGCGGGATAATCCAAAATGCCAATTGGGGCGATTTTTAAGGTTTTGAGTTGTTCTCATTGATAAGCAAGGGAAAGGGAGACGTACCAGCACCCTCGTCCTACAGACCTCTCTGCATGCTTGGCACAGCCGGTAAACTTTTCGAGAGAGTTATAAAACCTAGACTGGAAAGTAATGAAACCCAGACTGCGCCCGGACCCATGGAACATCAGCAACGATGACATCCTAAGGATGGAATTGCCTGACGAGACCTTCCTCGTAGACTTCGCAGACGAGGTTGTGTCAGTCATACCGGCGAGAAAAACGGAAGGGGCACAACGTAGGCTAACGAAGGTCATTATCCGCTTGAGGAACTTGCTACACGAACGCGGACTAGAGTTGACCAGACACAAGACGGAGTTAGTTCTGCTAACCAGGCGGAGAATCCCCATGGAAATAAACAACGTTGTCATCACGACAAGGAAGGCTGTAAATTACCTCTGAATTCGACTGCGTTACAAACTGAAGTTAGGGCCGCCCATAAAATTCTCTCAAAAGGCGATCGAAATTACAAGCCAACTGAGCAAACTTATGGTGATCATAGGAGGGCCACTACCCAAAAAGAGGAAACTTTTAATGGAAGCTTGTAACAGCATCCTCTTATATGGGAGCGAGATTTGAACAGAACAGCTGATTAGGGTTCAGCGAACAGATGCAATAAGAATTGCATCAGCGTATCGGACAGTTTCGACTGCTGCGGTGCAGATAATAATAGAAATGACACCGCTAGACCTGCAAGCTGAAAAACGCTCTGCACTTTTCAAGGCGAGAGTGAACAACAGTGAACCTACGCAAGAGTATTATTTTTAAGCTCTTTCGACAATGACTTTAACTTAAATTGCACCTAAAAAACGAATATTTAGTGAACTGACTTAGGATTCCCCTCCAAGGAAAAATTTGGTTTAAATGTTGTTTCTTTATTTCCACTCTCATATCCCTATATGTTCTGTCTAGAAATCTGATAAAACAGTTAACATTTAGCAAACAAAGAACCACAGACATTAAAAGTTTTCTCCTTTGTTTGCCTCTATTTGCTCCCTTTTGTCGAATTTAAATGCAATTTAAATTTATTTCTTCCTTTCCTTTCAGATGACGTATAACAAGACCTTTTTTTCCTTGCATATGCCCCAAGGATTTGTTCTGGCAGTGACGCAGAAGGCGCACCATACATTTGGCGAGCAGGTACGAGCTCCTACAGACGTACGTTCATATGCCTGTTCTTGTGTTCCCTTCCCCAAAACATTTGTTCCTGCAAACGGCATTAATGCATCATTATGGAACATGGCGACAAGCAACCCTGAGGCAGGCCACCACAAAAATAAAAGAAAAGTTTGGATTTTCCTTTCGGATAAAATTAAAAGTCCATGAAAATCAAAACACATTTTGTACAATTATCAAAATACCCAAGGGATACAAATACTGCACAAACACACTCATACACTAGTAGAATTTCATGTTGTGAATGTCGTATGTTTGTTTTTTGTTTGTGGCATTTTGGGATCCTTGTCAAAGCGGATGAATGAATGAATGAAAAGATGAATGAATGTGCCCCATTTAGCCACCACCAATGCGCTATAGTATGTGGGGCCTCGTATTTCATGTACCTGCTCTGTATACATTCTGTACTTACTTCTTATTGAGAAAAATTGTGGTGGACCAAAATGCTATGTTATTAAGCTCGATTTGCCCCATATTGTTGTCACCGGCTCAATTGGTTGGTAGAAGAGAAATGTCATTATATGGGATACTCCAAAGTAAAAACAGAAAATCGAGAGGGAACTTGTCTTTGCAAACTTGGGGTAAACCTAAAACCATCACCCCACAGCAAAAAATGCTAACAAGATATGTAGACCTATTGGTATAATATGGCTGTATCTAGAGCCAAAATATCAGCACCCAATCGGTCTAGATCGGTCCTATATGGTACTCGAATTAACGTTATATGGGAGCAGAGAAGAGTTGCCCCTTTTCTTTAATGGAATGTTCATGGACAAATTTGAATTTGGGAATGGAGCAGGAATCTGATATTCAAATTTGGTATAAGTATCCAGGCAACACACTCTTCAAGAAAATAAAGTTAAAGCGTGCTTAGTTCGGGCGGCCCGAATATTATAAACCCTCCACCATAGGGTATATATATTTTAAATATCGGTCCGCCTTTTGACCCGGTATCTCTTTAAAAGCAAACAAAGAATAACTTCCACGAACATACCATTAAGGCGCAGAGAACTTCTCTCATACCAATGAGTACAGTCCGATTAATGTTTCAGTTTAAGGAGCCTCCTTTTTATTGCCGAGTCCGAACGGCTTGCCGCTTAGCGACACCACTTGGTAGAGAAGTTTTAACATGGTGGGATACCCCACAAATGTAGCCAGTATTAGCCACAGCAGAAATTTTATTTGATGTTCTTGTCGGGATTTGAACCCAAGCGTTCGTCATCATAGGCGAACCTCTTCGCCACCGTGGCCTCCAAAGGATAATAAATATGAAATCAGATGTGAGCTACACAATCTACATTTTTTTAGTTAGTATGTAGAGCACCATTGAGCCAATTCACAAAGTCCGCGGAAGAAGGTTCATGGCGAACCAGAAATCGCAATACGAATAGCCAGTCAAATGATTTTAGCTACACCAAACTTTTTCTGATTTTTAAATCTTTTTTTCTATGCTATAGAGCCGGACAATATTTTGCAATGGAATCTCAATATGAATTGCTATGCTATTGGAGCCATATCAGATTATGGACTCAATACCATAGTAGAAGTCATTGTGCAAAATTTCAGTCAAATCGGAGAAGTAAAATGAGGAGATGGGATTACATGGGAGCTATATCAAGTTATGAATCGATTAAGACCATACTTGACAGAAGAAGTCAAGATCCGAGATCGGTTTACATTGGAGCTATATCAAGTTATGGATCGATTCAGACTAAATTTGACATGTATGTTGAAGGTTGTAAGAGAAGTCACTATGCAAAAGAAGTCAAGATCAGAGTTCGGTTACCATGGGATCAGGTTATGAACCGATTAAGGCCATATATGGCACTATTATTGAAAGCCGTAGCAGGACACTTCGTGCAAAATTTAAACTAAATTGGAAAATACATGAGGCTCAAGAAGTCAAGGTCCGAGATCGGTTTACATGGGAGCTACGAGGGTTGCCTTTTATATATGGGGATTGGAGAACCCTTGTGTTGCAAGCTGCCAACTGACAGCTCCATCGTAAAGTTTGAAATGTTGAGGCTACACGTACTCAGAACGTTTTGACATACGAGCGTTGTTTGTGTTGTTTACAGTAACTTAAAAGATTCATCTCGCCCAAACAATGGAACTAAATCGTGAACATTTATGTGCGATTATTTGGTACAACTTTCGACATGGATTAACTCAACAACAGTACATCGATGAACTTAATTCAATTCTTGGCGATAAAGCTCTATCAAGTATCGTCCAAAATCAGTTGTTGTTCCCAAAACCATTGATGTTGTGCGTGAGATTGACACAACCTTAGACACTAGTGGGATCAGCATATCGATCGTCAAAAAAATTTGTTCGCGTTAGATCCCACACAATTTGTCAATCGCTTAAAAAAAGGCTCGAGTAGATTAGTCGAAAGAAATGCACCAAAAATACGATCGTGGTGCTTCGAAACACGTCTATGACATCGTGACAGGTCATGAATCGTGGATTAACGCGTATGGGCCCGAAAGTAAACAGCCCTCGACTGTATGGGTGTTTCAAGATGAGCCAAATCCAACAAAAGTTGGCACGAAGCACTTTCAAGCAAATGATACAACTGGACATGTCGCAGTCGTACCACTAGAACAACGCAACGGTAATGCGAGCTCTCACACATCGGCTCAAACAACTGCATTTTTGAGCACTCAAAACGTCGATTTGATGAGTCGTCCGCCGTATAGTCCTGACTTGGCACCGTATGACTTATTTTTATTCCCGTACGTAAAAAATAAAATAAGAGGTCAACGTTTTTCGACACCTGAAAAAGCAGTTGATGCGTTCAGAATGCATGTTTTGGAGATACCTCGATCAGAGTGGCAAAAGTCCTTCGACAATTGTTAGAAACGCATGCAAAAGTGTATAGATCTTAATGGGGAATATTTGAAAAACAATAAAGCGATTTTCGGTGATAAATATTTGTTTTTTTCTGTAATCCCGAAATATAAAACGCGACCCTCGTACATCAGGTTATGAACCGATTTAGACCAAACTTGGCAATATCACAACGAAACATTTCATACAAATTTTCAGCCAAATCGGATAAAAATTAAGTTATTGCTCATGAAGTCAACATCGGAGATCGGTTTATATGGCAGCTACATCAAAACATGATCTGATATGGCCCATTTATAAACCCAACTGGAAGTAATAATACCGCACCCTCTTTCCAACCTAATCTAAGACATTCAAAAATATATTTACTTAGTTGGGTCTCTAGTGAATATTTCGACGTGTTACAAACGAAATGACGAAATTAGTTTACCCCCATCCTTCGGTGGTGGATATAAAAAAATGACAAGTAAGGTATAGGTCAGGCCCTGCCGACTATACAATACCCAAAAAAGTTCACGATGTTTATATATGGGAGCTACAATCTAATTCGCACCGATTATAATAGAGTTTACTAGAAATATGCAAAAACCGGTTTTCGAAACATTCGAATAATGAGGTAAAAAAAAACACTTTTAGTATTTGGAATTTTTACGAGAACAGTTAACCCGGTTTTTTATAAAAGTTTTCGCTATTCTTTTTCTTCTTCGTTTTTTTCAAAATAATTCCTTTAGGGTTTTCAGGTGATGGGTTACTAACCCAACACCCTAACCTATCTTTTTATCGCTCTATACACTCATAGAAAAAAGTTTGCTGAAAATAGCAAGAAATTTTAAGACTCCCGACATTCGAGTCAAATAAGATTCAGATCAGTCTGAACCCATTAAATCCGCATTTATTACTCGATTTCGCTGAAAACTGCGCCTCAAATAGTCCATTAGCTTAGTCCAATATTGCTATTCTCTTTCCAACATTTAGGCTGGTATCTCACGAATAAATGCTTCGATGTTGTCTTCCTATGCGTCTATTGAAGCAGGCTTGTCTGCATAGACATGTGCTTTAACATAGCCCCATAAAAAATAGTCTAAAGGCGTAAAATCGCACGATCTAAGCGGCCAAGTGACCGGTTTCGAACCTGAAATAAAATTTTCACCGAACTTGCCTCTCAATAAGTCCATTGTTACGCGTGCTGCGTGGCATGTGGCGCCGTCTTGTTAAATCCACATGTCATGCAAGCCAAGCTCTTGCATTTTGGGCAAAAAAAGTTAGGTATCATCTCACGGTAGCGCTCACCATTCACAGTTACGTTATGATTCGCATCATCTTTGAAGAAGTACGGTCCAATGATGCCACCAGCCCATAAAGCGCAATAAACTATCACTTTTTCTGGATGCATTGGTAGCTCTTGCAATGCTTCTGGCTGATCTTCACTCCAAAATCATAAATTCAGCTTATTTATGTACCCATTGAGCCAAAAATGAGCTTCGTCTCTCAATGGAAACAGCGCGCGATGATTTTTTTAACAGAGCATGCATTTTTATAATAAAATTCACTAATTTGCAAGAGTTGCTCGTTTGTAAGACGATTCATGTTTAAATTGTAGACCAAACTGAAGATGTTTGACAGTGAAACAAAACATTGTTTAAACCAGTGTTGCCAAAAAGATAATAGCTAAGAAGTCACCCTTTACATATATCGCTATCGTAAACAACTTCTATCCTTTGTCTAATATTAAAATAATAACAACTAACGGAAATACCCATACATCAATGCAAACGATTCCAAGTAATAGGGGGAAACCCCAAGTTGAACACCAACAGAATGGGGAAAAAACAGTGGAAAATGTTGTGGGTGATTAATGATGTTAATGTTACTCGTTCTATGGCCTTTGTATGTGACCTCTAGTGTCTTCAGTGCCACCAATGAAAGCGCGATTGAATCACAAGCAAAACAAAATCCAAACACCATCAACAACTTTCTTGGCCATGGCTTTATTTTCGCCCTCGCAAACCTGAATAATGTCATTTCTTTATAATCACACGAACAAAAGGCAACTGCGTCCTTAGTGGTAGAAGCATCCAAACCCAGATCGGCATAGGGGGGCTGCAGAGGAATTTCCGCGTTACCGCAAGGTTTATCAAGCTTTGTAAATGCTGTAAATTTTCTTTATATTTTGGTTCACATTCATTGGCAAAAAAAAAAAACGGAAGAGAGACAGAGGGAAAAGCATGGGTATGCGAATATCCTAGAAATGATTCATATGCGATTTTATGCCTTGCCAGTTAAGCACAGCCAAGAACAGATTCATTGTGACTTATTATGGCCAAATCGTTCCTCTTGCAGCAACAAAACGCTTTCAAGCTTAATCAACTTTTGGTGTTTTGCAAAACTTTTTTTTTTTTTTGCTCCTCTACTTTGTTGTTAGTCTATGGCTCTGCAGATTTCCTCATGCTCCCCTTTGAACATCCTTTGCAGGCAATGCCACAATTGTGATATCAAATGATGGAGCAATTGTTTGAATGTTGGTTTCGTGGGTCATTGTGCCAGTAGGGGTGGTGGAGAAGGCATGTTTCCAGAGGGTAAAAAAAATCCAATGATTAATGGGTGAACACTTTATTAGACATGAAAGTGAATGAAGTGTGGTAATGTCCTTGCAAGAGCTACTTTAGTTGTTTATAAATTGAAAGTGAAATGATGGAAAACTGTAAACAGGAAATGAGTGATTTAGAGCGTGATCAATAGATTTAAATGGCAGACAATTAAATGAAATGACCATGAAAAGAAGAATGACCCCTTGTATGGATATGGGTGAGAATAATATAAATTGCTTTAATTTTTACATAATACAGAAGGAAAAATGTGAGGAATGGCAAAATTTTAAGGGGAAAGACGACAGTATAATACCTCATATTGGTGAGTCTAACATCTATTTTTAAGCATATAACTCTCCTTTGGTCATTAAGGCTCGACATAAAAACTTTAAAATATGAATTGATTCACATGAACGGCTGTAAAAAGGCCCAAAAGGGATAGAGAGATATACGTAAATATATATAACATATCTAAAGGAAGACATATAGAAGCTATATCCAAATCTAACTTTTGTCCTTGGTTAAAAGTATAAACAAAATCAACAAATCTGATCTGTATTTTAATCACAAGAATACATAATGACTGATGCACTATGGGGCCAATGATAGGTTTTCGGGTCAAAAATGAATTTTTCAATTAAAGAATGCGAACAAAATAATAATGGATTTCTAATATCAACACTCTGAAACACTTAAATATAAAAAAACAAATCAATATGGTGGTAGCATTTCACAATGGTATACTGAAAGGTGAAATATTTTCCTTAATTGTTTTCAATGCCACTCCCTAAGTTGGTTCATGTCTGGTATAGTATCCACACCAAAGTGCCGGTATCTGTAAGACGCGCAAGCCGGGCATTGACAAAGGAAATGCTCCACCGTCTCATCAAGCTATCACTTGCCGCACCGACATTACATAAGTGAGCTCCTGCTCCTATGTGTCCCGTCATGATACCAATAGCTATACCCCAAAGGATTTTCGCCGTCATACCGACCGCTTCGTTGTTCCAAAGGGTTACATGTGCATTCTTCACCCACGCCTATAACTCGTACAACGTCGACCCGAAAGGCTTCGAGTTGACCAAGTTTATTGACGGCAGTCCTCTGGCCTTCTCTTACGTTTTGGAGCGGCACCCAAACAATGCATACTTTGCCATTCTCAGAGAAGGCGTTTAACTCCTCCATACACTGTAAGACTGTTCGTGACCTTACCGTCATGGTTGTTATTGCCCTTATGGCCTGTTTACTGTAAGTAAAGATGTTCATACTCGATGTCCATGCGTTAGCACTACACCACCTCACACATTCCGTGATCGACCGGATCTCCGCCTGCAGGACCGTATTATGGTCAGACAGTCTAAAACAAATCTCAGTCCCTGGGTTCTCAATGTAGACCCCAGGCCCACTCTGTCCTCTAGCTTTGATCCATCCGTGTAATATGATCTTCCAGATGGCAATACTAGGGTTGCGTCAATCCAAGACTGTGCCGATGGCAGCAGGGCCTCGCACTAGACTTCAAGGTTCATCTCAGGTATCCGATCGGAAACCTCTCCACTTCCTTCCAGGTTTCCTATCGTCGCCTCGATTATACCGCGATGGTATGAGCTGCCCCCATCCTTAATCCATTCTCCCATCGCCTTAAGTCTCATAGCCGCAGTGGCTGCCTCACACTTAACCTGTATTTCAATTGGTCGGATATCGAGAATAGTCTTAAGTGCCCTAGTGGACGTGGTCCTCAACGCTGCGCCTATGCCAAGACAACATGTTCTCTGAACTTGTTGTATGGTCCTTATGTAGCACTTTTTCTCCATAGTAGTCCACCAAACTACTGAGGCGTAAGTAAGTATTGGTCTAATCACGCTCCTGTAGAGCCAGTGGACTATCCTTGAATTCAGGCCCCATTTCGATTCTATGGCCCATCTACGTAGTGGCCAACATCTTTGAGCCTCCACAGTACGCTCCTGAATTTAACACTTCCAATTAAGTTTCCTTTCCAAGATCACACCTAAGTCCTTGTCAGATATCGAAATGGTTGTATTGAGGAAACGTGATGCGTCTAATTGACCCACCTTCGTCTTTCTAGTAAAGAGGCAGATTTCAGTCTTCTCTGGGTTAACATTGAAGCCCGTAGGTCTTGCCCAATCGAATGCCATCTGAAGGACTCTTCGGTTTGGATCCTTACCCCCTAGAAGTATTATAACTTCGTTTATGTAGTAGACGGCTTCAAATCCCCCATCAGTCAGCATCTGAAATAGGTTATTTATGGTGGTTCAATTTTCTTTTAAATTTCCTGCGCTATCTGTAAATGGAACATTCTCTCCTCCCAAGGAGACAGATGTCACTGTAGGCAACTTGTATCTCCTGCTGAAAATAACTACTTCTGTCTGGCACGGATTTACACCTTATCCACATTCCATAGCCCACGTAGAGCTGTTGTACGTAGAGCTTCCTGAATTTTATCTCTTAGTGTACTGGCTTCCACAGTCTTAAAAGTTCATATCGAGTGGGAGCTATATCTAAATTTGAACCGATTTTGATAGAATTTTGCACACATATTGGGACGTCAAATAAAACATCAAATGCAACATTTTGTAAAGATCGGACCAAAACTGTGGCTACTACAGCTTTAAAAGTCCATATCGGATGAATGATATGTATGAGAGCTATATCTAAATCTGAACCGATTTTGATAAAATTTTGCACACATATTGGCGTCAAATAAAACACCTCATGCTGAATTTTGTAAAGATCAGACTTTAATTATGGCTTCAACAGTCTTAATTGTGGCTTCTACAGGCTTAAAACTCCATATCGGATGAAAGATATATATGACAGCTATATCTTAATCTGAGCCGATTTTGATCAAATTTTGCGTCAAATAAAACATCTCATGCAACATTTTGTAAAGATCGGACCAAAACTGTGGCTACTACAGCTTTAAAAGTCCATACCAGATGAATGATATACATCGGAGCAATATCTATATCTGAACCGATATTAACCAAATTTGGTATATTTAGTTCTAGGCCCATTATAAACATCTACACGGAATTTTTAAGGTCTTACTTGCTCCTGTGATATGTTGCCGGACAACCCTGACTTTGGCTCCACAGTGTGATGGAAGGATGCAGGAATCAGAAAAATTTCACATCTGTATACTTTATGATTGTTCGAGCTCTTCTCTTTGTTAACCTTGCAAACGAATGCACTTTTCTGCACTATACAGTATAAAAAGATCAAGTATTTAGAAAATGTTATTATATTGTTGTACTTTAAGCCGTCCTTCTATCTAACTTTCTTTAAAAACTCACCCCTCTAAAATTTAATGATGTTTTCTTCCTTTCTTTGCAGCAGCATTTTTTGCTAGATGGTTTTCCCTTTGCACACATCAATTACTGATTTATGTTTTGGCTTTCAATTTCATTTCATCTTACTGCCGCTTAAGTTCAACTTAAAGATCCGACTTCTAATCCATTTTAATTTCAATCCAAATAAAATAAATTACAATGACTTCTCGAAATAACCCATAACACTCATTTCATTGCAATTGCCCTATAAAAATAAATCCAAAAACCTTAAATACATGGTAGAATACGCTACAACAACCAAGAAAAACAACTACTGATACTAAAATTAGAAACAAAGATGTGGGTGGTATTTATTTGATATTCCGCATCTTCAAGGATATCAGCATATGGCTGCTTGCTAGCGCTTGCTTATTTGGTTGTTTTAGTCAAAATAATAAAAATATATTACAATGCGTGAGAAACAAGGAAGAGATGAACAAATTTTCAGCACAAACAACAAGGACGCAACCGACAGACAACACATTCCATTGAAAACAACAATAAACGACCCTCAAATGAATGTTTGCAAGTGCTTACCTACCCAGATGCATCTGAGTATAAACACACTACCACTCTTTTTGTTTGTTTTAGCGCTAATATTGTATTCCCCATAAAAGTTAATGGGGTTTAAAATTGAGTCAAATAAAGATGTAAAAATGCGCGACTTTATTAAAGATTTGCGAAAAAAATTGTTTTCCTTTATCATTGTCTGTGTGTCTTGAATTCCCGGGTTTCCTATTGTATAAAATCGATACTATTTTTTTTGTAAAAGATGGGTGCGAAATTTTATTCTCAGATTTATAATGGCCCAAAATCCAAACTGCAGGAAAATTTTGAGTCAAAACCCCGCAGTACTCTCCCCTTTCCCTAATTTTCAGACAAACTACATCTCGGAGATTAATGGGGCGATTCAAGCGAAATTTTTTTTTGCACTCTCATAGTTACCCCAAAACAAAAAATTTGTTTCCAAATTTGGGGTGGAGTGGCTAAGGGTAGCGCCCCACCCCCAAAGCTCACCAAATGGATATGTAGACCAATAATGACAATGTGGGTCTCAAGTGAAAGGAATTTGAGAGTACTAAACGAATCTGACATCCAAATTTGGTACCAAGTGTTGGGGGGTGGGCCGCTCCACCCACCCAAAATGGATATATTAACCTTCCATGGCAATATGGGGCTCAACTGGAAGATGGTTGGAAGTACGGTACGAATTTGATATCCAATTTCGGTACAAAGGGTCTATGGTAGAGCTGGCAAACTATCGATAATCGCAACATTCGATATTTTCTTTTTTGTTTTAAAAATAAATACCGATAGTATCGATAATTTTCGTTAACTTCCCCATTACCTACCTATTGGGTTGCCCAAAAAGTAATTGCTGATTTTTCATATAGTCGGCGTTGACAAATTTTTTCACAGCTTGTGACTCTGTAATCGCATTCTTTCTCCTGTCAGTTATCAGCTGTTACTTTTAGCTTGCTTTAGAATAAAAGTGTAAAAAAGTATATTTGATTAAAGTTCATTCTAAGTTTTATTAAAAGTGCATTTACATTCTTTTAAAAAATCCGCAATTACTTTTTGGGCAACCCAATATATTTTAAACGAAAATGAGAAGCAAAAATCATGAGATCAATTCATACAGAAGCAAGATCAATGCACAAGCCAAATAGAACCAAGGTTAATAAAATCAATTATAAGTCATGAGAGGAATCATTGCTCAAAATGTTGGCCTAATCGGATAAAAATTGCGCCCTCTATAGGCGCTATGTATCTTAAAGGCCACATTCAGTGTCGGATTGCTAATTTTTGTTTAGTTTGGCAAAAAAAATTAACTTCTGCGACTTTTGTATCCATCGAAAAAAATCATTGCACAAAAATCATTGAGAGAAGTCATTGCACAAAATGTTAGCCTTATCGGATAAAAATTGCGCCCTCTATAGGTGCTATGTATCTTAAAGGCCAGTGTCGGATTGTTTATTTTCGTTAAGTTTTGGAAAAATTAACTTTTCGGATAGTATCCATCGGAAAAATATTAATCGATATTCAGTCAAAAAATTACATATCGATAGGGTCATCGATATTTTGCCAGCTCTAGTCTATGGGATCATCGCACCTCCATATCACCTCCCAAATAGAAAATTTTTTTTGCTACCCTTGGCAATATGGGGCTCAAATAAAAGGTATTTTAGGGAAGAGCAAGAATCTAATATTTTTTTTAGGGCTTAGTCGCCGGGTGGCTCAAATCCTAAACACCCTCTCAAAACAGACATATATGCCGACTATTGCAATAAGACCCTCAAAGGAAAGGTATTTGAAAATAGAGCACGAACATGAAATCTGTTTAAGATTCAACTGGACATCTACACCGAATATGGGAAAATCGAACTTAAAGCAAATATATTTTGAAATAGAGTACGTATCTGATATCCACTTTCGGGGCAAAGGGTCTGGCTATCAATCCACCAATAAAACCAAACCGGACATATTTACCGACCATGTCACTATGGTGCGGTTGTTAATCTGCCCCATGCCACTATGGACAAACACCTAAGCCAGTAATCGGCTTAATGTGCGCTCCAAATACTAAAAAAACAAACAAAAATGTGTTAAGTTCGACCGGGCCGAAATTTGGATACCCACTGCAAAGTATATAATAATCATCCTAATGTATTATAACTTCACTACTATATCCATAGTTATATCTAAATAGGGGCTGGTCTGATCATATTCTATTTACGTCCTTAGAACACACATACAACTAACAGTTTCAGCGAAATCACGCAAGAAATCCGCTTCTTATGGGACTAAGGCCCAAAATTAGAATATCGGTCTATATGAGAGCTATATCTGTATAGTCTGATCTGATTCTGATTTTGGTCGGATGTCGGGAGACTTAAAACAACTCCCTATTTCAAATTTCAGCGAAATCGGGTAATAAATAAAGCTATTATGGGCTTCAAACCCTTTATCGGTCTATATGGCAGCTATATTCAAATATAGTCCGAATTGGACCATACTCAGGTCAGATGTTGGTAGGCTTAAAACTACGCAATTTTCAAATTCCAGCGCAATCGGATGAAAAATAAAGCTTTTATAAGCTTCAGACCCTTTATCGGGAGATCTGTCAATATGGCAGCTATATCTATATATAGTCCGATCTCGAACATGTTTGGGTCAGATGTTGAAAGGCCTAAAACTACTCACTGTTTTAAATTTCAGCGACCATCTGAAAAAATTTTCAGCGGTGGTTTTCCCCTCCTAATGCTGGCAACATTTGTAAGGTATCACGCCATGTAAAGCTTCTCTCCAAAGAGGTGTCACACTGCTGCATGCCGTTCATACTCGGCTATAAAAAGGAGGCCCCTTATCATTGAGCTAAAACTTGAATCGGACTGCTCTCATTGTTATGTGAGAAGTTTGCCCCTGTTCCTTAGTGAATTGTTCATGGGCAAAATTTGCAAATTTGCATTTGAGCTCGTAGTCCTATGTGTCCCGTTATGATACCAACAGCTGTACTAACCTCCTTCTTACTTCGTTTCAGCGATAGCCTCGTCTTCTCACAATCTGGAGCCCCCAATAGGATTTTCGCGGTCCTACCGACCGTTCCCCTGTTCCACAGGGTTGCTTGCGCACTCGTCGCCCACGCCCTTAACTCGGACTGCGTCGACACGAAAGGCTTCGAGTTAACCAAGTTTATTGAGGGAGTCCTTTGGTCTTCACCGCCAAACCGTCGGCATATGACTTGATCGACCAAGATTCTTCAGACTCAGAAGACTATTTTCATAAGTTAAAATATTTTATTCCCATTCAAATTATCCAATTAGAGACTAAATTCGGAGATAACAAAAATGCAGTGTGTTCTATGTAAAATTTTTGCTTTTTTATAAAAATTGGTTAAAATTTATTTGCGTGAAATATCAAAAAATTATATTTGCTTACACGGCATGCACAAAACATAATTTGAAATAAGTTTAGTTAAAAGATTTCCTTTAAAACAAGTAAAAAGACGTTATGTTCGGCCTTGTCGAACTTTGGGTACCCATCACATCTGTTATATATGCAAACCACCTTTCGTCAAAATCCAGTCAAAAATGCATACCTTATGCCCCGTAGCAACTATATCGAAATATGTTCCGATTTGGACCATATACGACACGGATGCCGAAAGCCTGGGTCAAATTTCAGTGAAATCGAATTATAAATGCGCATTTTGTGGGACCAAGACTTTAAATCGAGATATCGGTCTATATGGCAACTATATCCAAATCTGGACCGATCTGGGCCAAATCGGAGAAAGAGGTCGAAGAGTCTAACACCACTTACTGTCTCAAATTTCAACAAAATCGGGTGATAAGTGTGGCTTTTATGGGCCTAAGACCCTAAATCGGAGGATCGGTCTATATGGCAGCTATATCCAAATCTGGACCGATCTGGGCCAAATTGACGAATGATGTCGAAGGGCTTAAGACAACTCACAGTCCCAAATTTTTGCGAAAACGGATAATAAATGTGACTTTTATGGGCCTAAGACCCTAAATCGGAGGATCGGTCTATAGGGGGGCTATATTGAGTGAGCTGGGCCCCCGCTTCTCTCTTTGATTATGCTATTGGTCACAATTGGGTTTTCATACGAAAGAGCCTTTAAATCGAACCCGTTTGCACCGTAGTTCAAATACTGATTCATTAATCATTCTTATTTTCTTACTTATGTTGGTTCCATTTTAACAAACATACCTGTGAAATTCCCAGCAGTCTTCTTGAATGATGACGATTGATGACGAAAGGCTTCGAGTTAACCAAGTTTATTGAGGGAGTCCTTTGGTCTTCACCGCCAAACCGTCGGCATATGACTTGATCGACCAAGATTCTTCAGACTCAGAAGACTATTTTCATAAGTTAAAATATTTTATTCCCATTCAAATTATCCAATTAGAGACTAAATTCGGAGATAACAAAAATGCAGTGTGTTCTATGTAAAATTTTTGCTTTTTTATAAAAATTGGTTAAAATTTATTTGCGTGAAATATCAAAAAATTATATTTGCTTACACGGCATGCACAAAACATAATTTGAAATAAGTTTAGTTAAAAGATTTCCTTTAAAACAAGTAAAAAGACGTTATGTTCGGCCTTGTCGAACTTTGGGTACCCATCACATCTGTTATATATGCAAACCACCTTTCGTCAAAATCCAGTCAAAAATGCATACCTTATGCCCCGTAGCAACTATATCGAAATATGTTCCGATTTGGACCATATACGACACGGATGCCGAAAGCCTGGGTCAAATTTCAGTGAAATCGAATTATAAATGCGCATTTTGTGGGACCAAGACTTTAAATCGAGATATCGGTCTATATGGCAACTATATCCAAATCTGGACCGATCTGGGCCAAATCGGAGAAAGAGGTCGAAGAGTCTAACACCACTTACTGTCTCAAATTTCAACAAAATCGGGTGATAAGTGTGGCTTTTATGGGCCTAAGACCCTAAATCGGAGGATCGGTCTATATGGCAGCTATATCCAAATCTGGACCGATCTGGGCCAAATTGACGAATGATGTCGAAGGGCTTAAGACAACTCACAGTCCCAAATTTTTGCGAAAACGGATAATAAATGTGACTTTTATGGGCCTAAGACCCTAAATCGGAGGATCGGTCTATAGGGGGGCTATATTGAGTGAGCTGGGCCCCCGCTTCTCTCTTTGATTATGCTATTGGTCACAATTGGGTTTTCATACGAAAGAGCCTTTAAATCGAACCCGTTTGCACCGTAGTTCAAATACTGATTCATTAATCATTCTTATTTTCTTACTTATGTTGGTTCCATTTTAACAAACATACCTGTGAAATTCCCAGCAGTCTTCTTGAATGATGACGATTGATAAAATCGAATGAATTTTGTTCATAAAATACAAAACTCGAGCTTCATTATGTTCTTTGTACTGCTACATTTAAGATAAAACACTTTTATACAAAAACAACAGGGTGACGCAAACTCTTTTTTTCTTTGGTAAAGATCTTTACTAAGCGAAGTCTCTTCTACATCTTTGACAAATTGCAGGATGACATTATGTTGAATATTTTTATTTGGTGAAGATCTTGACTAAGCGAAGTTTTATAGTTTGCTATTTCACCTTGGACAAACGAAACAAAACACTAAATCAAAACTGACAGTTTCACCACTACTCTCTCACTCTCTTTGCATAAAAGCAAAACGACAAAACAACAAAACAACATGAACAATGGATACACACACGGCAAAACACAAACGCGAAACCCGTAGCCCAACATAACAGTTTTTGCAATTCTTTTTTTGCAAATTCCAATGATTTTTTGAATGAATTTTCTTATAAATTATATAAAATATTGTTGGCACTTCACTTTTCTTTTGATTTATCACATTTTTGGTAGTTTTTCTTGGTTTTGAACGCTTTTAAAGAAGATCTTTTAAGAGGGCTTAATTTTTCGTGCGACTGGTTTAAGAATTCCGACAAAACTGAGGAAAGTGGAAGGCAACAGGTTGTAAATGGAGTGGGAAGCAAAGTGGTGAGAGCAAATCAATTTTGTTGTTGTCTTATTGTCAAGGCAATTGAGAAAGCTTTGAGAATATGAGCAAAATAATTTGATTTGGTTTGTTGAAAAGAGACACAACATAACGTAGTGTTTGAGTTAATTTAGACAAGGAATTGGGATTAGGTGAAATCTCCTCATCTTAAAAGACACAATAGGTTTATTCAAACATGTTCGTCGTTTGAAGGGCTCGTTACAATGGAAAGTTACAATTCTCAAAGTGGAATTTTACTCAAAGGGATTTTATTGCGCAACTTATTGGTAAAATAGTGCTCATATTAAATGAATATTTTGAACCTGTCGCACTTTTATTTTTGGCAATAATGAGCTTAAATGGTTACAAATAGGGGTTTTAAAGTTAAATTTTTTTACAAAACAATTAGTTTAACAAATATATGTAGATTTTTTTGAATAGAG
The DNA here is from genome assembly GCF_963082655.1 of Stomoxys calcitrans. Taxonomy (NCBI): domain Eukaryota; kingdom Metazoa; phylum Arthropoda; class Insecta; order Diptera; family Muscidae; genus Stomoxys; species Stomoxys calcitrans. Next base: position 26,324,582 of record NC_081556.1, read on the forward strand.
TCGCCAACCTTGACATTGTCTTTCGGTCAAATATCTTACATATGAAAATGGATTTGTGTTTGTTTGTTGGAATGTTTGTATGTTTTTAACGGATTGTGGGGAGTGGTCCGGAAGGAGCTATAGGCTACATAATTTATTGATATCGGTAAGGGGGCGGACCCTCCCCCTTACCCTAAAAGTACGATTCCAAAATAAAAGTGAACCGATCGGGACAATATGGGGTTCCAATGAAAGGTATTCAAGAGTAGAGTACGAATTTCTTAACAAAAGTTGAATCCAAGTAACTGGGGGGCCGCCCCTGACCCTAGACCTCTTAAAATAGGTTTATTTGACGATCATGACAATATGGGACTTACATGAAAGTTATTCGGGAGTAGATTACGAATATGGTCAGGAAGGAGCAATAGGCTATTTAATTTGTTGATATCGGTAGGGGGGCGGACCCTCCCGCTTACCACAAAAGTACTACCCAAAAATAAAATTGAACCGATAGGGACAATATGGGATTCAAATGAAAGCTAAACAAGAGTAGACTACGAATTTCATATTAAAAATTGGATCCAAGTGACTGGGGTACCGCCCCGACCCCAAAATCCCATAAAATAGGTTTATTTGACTATCAAGACAATATGAGATTTACATGAAAGGTATTCGGGTGTGGATTACGAATATGGTCAGGAAGGAGCAATAGGCTATTTAATTTATTGATATCGGTAGGGAGGGGCGGACCCTCCCCCTTACCCCAAAAGTACTACCCAAAAATAATTTAACCGATCGGGACAATATGGGATTCAAATGAAAGCTAAACAAGAGTAGAGTATGAATTTCATATTAAAAATTGGATCCAAGTGACTGGGGTACCGCCCCGACCCCAAAATCCCATATAATTGGTTTATTGGACGATAATGACAATATGGGACTTACATGTAAGGTATTCGGGAGTAGATTACGAACATGGTCAGGAAGTAGGAATATGCTTTATAATTTATTAATTTCGGAAGGGGGAGAACCCTCCCCCTTATCCTAAAAGTGCGACCCCAAAATAAAAGTGAACCGATCGGGACAATATGGGATTCAAATGAAAGGTATTCAAGAGTAGACTGCGAATTTCATATTAAAAATTGGATCCAGGTGACTGGGGTACCGCCATGACCCCAAAACCCCATAAAATTGGTTTATTAGACGATAATGACAATATGCGAATCAAATGAAAGGCATTTGGGAGTAGATTACGAATATGTTCAGGAAGGAGCAATAGGCTACATAATTTATTGATATCGGTAGGGGGGCGGACCCTCCCCCTTACCCTAAAAGTACGACCCCAAAATAAAAGTGAACCAATCGGGACAATATGGGATTCCAATGAAAGGTATTCAAGAGTAGAGTACGAATTTAATAACAAAAGTTGGGTCCAAGTACCTGGGGTACCGCCCCGACCCCAAAACCCCATATAATTGGTTTATTGGACGATAATGACAATATGCGACTCAAATGAAAGGCATTTGGGAGTAGACTACGAAAATGGTCAGGAAGGAGGAAAAGGCTTTTAGATTGTTGATATTGGAAAGGGACGGACCCTCCCCCATTACCCCCCAAAAACACCACTTAAAATCAAAAGTGGAGCGATAGGGACAATATGGGTATCAAATGAAAGATATTGGGGAGTAGAATACGAATATGTTGTTAAAAATTGGAATAAAGTATGCGAGGAGTTGTCCAACCCCAAAAACTCCCCCAAACAAACATATTGGACGTTAATATCAATATGGAACTCAAATGAAAGGTATTCGGGACTAGACTACGAATATGACATAAAAAATGAGGCCCAAGTAATTGGGAGTCTCCCCACTCTCAAATGGGAATATAATTCGATCTTAGCTAGATGAGCGATCCTAGCAGATTACGAATATGATATTAAACTTTGTATACAAGAATCTAGGTGGCGCTTTACCTCCCCATTAAAACAATGGGGGCTTAAGTGATAGATATTTTTAAGTGGAGTTCGTCATTCAAATTTGTGCTCAAGTGGCAGATAGAGTGAGGCTTCCCCCACCAAACGGCTGTATACATCAATTATGACAATATGGGGTTAAATTCAAAGTATATGGTTGTGGACTGATTTTATTCTGCTCATATATCTAGCGGACCACCTCACCTCAAAACAGTTTATCAATTATAGTGACCTAACATGACACTGCCGCCGTACCTCCAAAGTTATGACGTTCAGTGTGATAGGAGCAGTTGCAAACCTTAAGTCAAGGTGGACGCCATTTTAAGCTCATCGACAAGGAACCTTCTATTCCTAGACAAGTCCAAGAAACGTGCTGTTGGGCAACACTTTCATGTTCAAAAGTTTTACATGGTTAAATTACTAGGAACTGTCGCCAACGCCCCTTATATAAAGACCGGCAAATTAGTTCCCTACCACTGAGAATCGTTTAATATGGCAATTTGATTTGATTTAAAAAAGACTAAATTATGACTATTCAACAGGTAGACATATAGTATGTTATAGACAACTAAGGCGCTCCAAGCGAGTAGCAGCATAGACAAAGGAAATCTATAGACTCATAGCATATGTTCAAAAAGCTCTAACAGATGGGAGAAATGTCAAATTCTCAGTCGTTTATCCGGGGCGACATGGAACGGAGAACTTTTAAGTTATTTGGTTAATATTTTGAGTATCAAAGTCTAAACCTTTCCCTTATTGATGGCAGCACTAACATCTTGATAAGCGCCATTTATTCTGTTTACGAATGAATCAACTGAATGGTAACGTCACCACGAACATATAGAGGGCAGAGTGGTAAAAATTGATCATGCAGCATTTATCTTAGATATGGCAACCTATCGATCCGTAAAATAAAGAAAAATAAGGTATAGGAATTTCGTTGCGGTTTACTGCTATATTATTTTTTAAATTTCCCACTCTTAGTTAGGTGTTTCAGGTAGTTTAAGTAGCTATCTTTGCCATAGATAAAAATTTATTTAGTAGAGTGCGAATATCCAAGTTTGTGTAAAACTATTAGAGGGGAAGGCTTAACGAACGTACATAAAATCAGAGCTCTTGGAGGGTAGGTTACGTTACAGAGGTGACATATTTCTACGTCTTGAAAGCGAAAGCTCAGTGGAGATGAGAAGCATCCTTTCTATAGTCGAGCCCAAGTGGCGTACCGCTAAGCACACATTTTTTTCGTTTTGTCACGCGATTCGCTTGCCAAGTCATTGAAAACAGCTGGTTTTATAAAGGGAAAATAGCTGTTTTCAATGACTTGGCGAACGAACCGAGTGACAACAAGTAAAAGCGGGAAAAGTTCGGCGATTTTTTACTGACCTTCGCCACATGGGGCTCAAAAAAAAGTATTTGGGTTTTGGAAGTGGAATACGAATTTGATATCCATGTATTTAGGGCATCACCCCTTCGCAACATACCCCCCAAAGGGTAAAAAATTTTCGGCCATGCCAATATGTGGATAAAATGGAAGGTATTTGAGATAACCAATTTTGGGGCCATATGTTTGGGGGACGCCTCATCCTGTAAACTTTCTCTAAACCAATGACAATATGGGGCTTAAATAAATGGTATTTCAGAGAAGAGAACGATGCTTTATACCCCAACCCCCAAAACACCCCTAAATCTGACATATTTACCGACCATGGCAATATGGGACTCATATGAAAGGTATTTGCGAGTAGAATACGAATGTTATATCCAAATGTGGGAACAAGTTTCAGGGGGTCCACCCCTTCCGCAAAAAACACCCCCAAACTGGACTTATTTACTGACTATGGCAATATGGGGCTTATATAAAAGGTATTGAAGTATAGAATTCGAATGTGATATCCAAATATGGGACCAAGTGTTTGGGGGGCCGCCTCTCCCCAAAAACATCCCCAAGGGGACAAATTTACGACCATAGCAATATGGGGTTCAAATAAAAGATATTTGGGAGTAGAGCACGAATATGATATCAATATTAGGGGAAGGTGTCTATGGGGCCACCCCACCCCCACAATACCATCCAAATAGGAAGTATTTGCTGACTATTACAATATGAGGCTCAAATAAGAGGTATTTTAGAGTGGAACACTAATCCGATATATATTTTCAAGGTCAAATCACTGAGTGGCCGCCCATCTCCCAAAACACCCCCAAGCCGGTCATGTTTGCCGACTATGGCAGTATGGGGCTCAAATTTAAGGTATTTGGGAGTAGACCACGTATCTGATATCAACATTAGGGACCAACTGTCTAGGGGACGTCCCACCGCCATAACAACCCCCAAATAGGACGTATTCGCTCACCAAGACAATTTGGGTCTTAAAGAGAGTGGAACTAAATGTTTATAGTTTTTAGGGCCAATACCCCAAACCGGACATATTTGCTGACTTTTGCAATAAGGAGTTTAAATGAGATTGGAAAAAGGAATTTGATGTCCAATTTTGAGACCAATGCCAATATGGGTTTCAAATAAATGATATATAGATATATGAGAAGAGAGCATGTTGCGTGACATTTTTTCCGGGCTTAGTGTTTGGGGGACCACCCCAATCCCCAAAAAACAGCCCCTAAATGGGGCATATTTACCGACCATGTCAATGTGAAACTTAAATCAAAGTTATTGGGCGGTAGAGTAAGATTTGATATCCACTTTCGGGACCAAATTTCTGGGGTCTACCCCTTTCTCAAAATACCCCACAAACAGCAAGTTTTTAGTAACCATCGCAATATGGGGCTCAAATAAAGGTATTTGGGATGTAGTGTACATATGGTTTATTGTTATGGAACTTTCTATGTCCAAATGACAGAAAATTGTAGTAGGCCGAATATTTTATTTTAAAACTTTTTTTTTGAAAGAAATGTCAGACTGAATTGAATTTAATTTTTGGTGTATATAATTTTTCATTTTGAATTCAAATTTCAAACTGTTCAGTCGTGATAATAAGAAAGATTTTCTCAAATATAAAATTTGAAGGAGGAAACATTCCAGAATTATTTCTCCTAATAGGAATTAATATATCGAATGCTAAGGAAGTTTAGCAGAAAGAGCAAGGAATTGCCTCATTTGGATATCTGTTTTGGCGAGTTTTAGTATCGCAATCCATTTCATAAGGGCGGACAGCCTCATTATCGATTGCTAAGGAAGTTTAGCAGAAAGAGCAAGGAATTGCCTCATTTGGATATCTGTTTTGGAGAGTTTTAGTATCGCAATCCATCTCATAAGGGCGGACAGCCCCATTAAAAGCATATTTGGGTGCACATTTTGATTCCGGCATTTTGGTTCAAAGGTTCTTTTTCCGCTTCAAGGAAGTTTTCAAATATATTTCAATTGGATTGTTGGAGATTGCAAAAATTTATTGTGGCAATAATTGTGTATCTCCCTACAACTAACTAGGACAGTCATATAGTTCTGGTAACCTTAAGGGTACCAGAACACTACCCTGATTTTACTATTCCATCAATGGATGGAACGTTTTTGGAACATTTTGACAAGAAAATCTAAGAAAAAATTAAATTTCAATATAATGTCATATCAAGTTTTAATGGAGCTTAAACAGATATTTACCTCATTGAAATAGATTAAGTTTTCACCTTACTTTACTACACATATTCATCTTTAACCAATTGTACTCTAGCATCTCAAAACTTTAAGCCCTATTTTGCCATACTAAACTACCATGTCAACAACGATCGTCAACTGGCCAGATGACAACGTAGGACAATTGTGGTAAGTCAATATCAATTTCATTTGTTAACGGTTTGGAATGCTCGAACTTTTAAAACAAAACAATCATTTTATCTATATAGCATGTCAATAAGATTTACTAAATTAAATTCATAACATTTCAATTAGGATTTAGAAATACTTTCAGACATTTACATTAATAATTTATACTGCTTTTAATTTTTCATTACACCCTAATACACATTTTATTTTCCATTTATTGTCATTGAATTACTGCATTCTAATTAATCTCTCCCACTCAATCAATCTTATGTATTTTTAATAATCTCTTGAATATATATCACAATGTTTTTGTAAACGAAAGTTTTTATTCACGAAAGGTTCGGTACTCACGCTAAAGGACACTCTGGAGGGCAGTTAGGTATTTAGATACTTTTCTGTACGGCAGGGTGGGTGTAAGATACAATGTGACCAATTGACATCTGGTGTCACGCCTTCATAATAACGCCATTCTCCTTCTTTAACTATATATGCTTTTCCTTTCCATCTGTCTATTAGTTTTCAAGAGCTACCTAAAATGTTCTTTATGTAATCGCATCCATGCCTATTTCTGTTGGAAGAAGAACGCCCCCAAGACTGAGCACGGCTGGGGCTAGTAGGTAGCCAGTTCCAAGGGGAATAGGGCCATTATATGGTAGATCGTTACAGGGAGTAGAATACGAATTTTATATCCAAATTTAGGACCATGTAACCCTTTCCCAAAACACCCCCCAAAAGGGAAAAAAAATTTCGACCATGCCAATATGTGGCTCAAATGAAAGGTATTTGAGATTAGAAAACGAATTTGATAACCTTTTTTGGGGCCATGTGTTTGGGGGACGCCTCATCCTGTAATCTCCCCTTAAACCAATGGCAATATAGAGTTTAAATAAATGGTATTTGAGGGTTAAGTATCTGGGGGACCACCTCTCCCCCGAAAACACCACTAAATCAGACATCATGAGAATATCGGGCTGAAATAAAGTATTTTAAGAATGGGGTACACCTCACATCCAAACTTAAATTCGTGGACCAATAAAGATCATATGGGATTCAGATAAAGGTTGAACTGTAAGTCAAGCGATTCACTATTTTCGTAGCATGGTATTTCACTTAAAGCTCTTTAATTATCGAAAATAAATATACTATTGGGTTGCCCAAAAAGTAATTGCGGATTTTTTAAAAGAAAGTAAATGCATTTTTAATAAAGCTTAGAATGAACTTTAATCAAATATACATTATTACACTTTTTTTCTAAAGCAAGCTAAAAGTAACAGCTGATAACTGACAGAAGAAAGAATGCAATTACAGAGTTACAAGCTGTGAAAAAATTTGTCAACGCCGACTATATGAAAATCCGCAATTACTTTTTGGGCAACCCAATAGTAAACTTTTGTTCCATATAAAGTAAAAGAAGGCGCAGCGGAGCGGGCCCGGGTCAGCAAGTAAATTATAAAGCATATCCCTACTTCCTGACCATATTCGTAATCTTCTTCCGCATACCCTTCATGTAAGTCCCATATTGGGTTTTGGGTCAGGGGCGACCCCCAGGAACTTGGACCCAACTTTTGTTATGAAATTCGTACTCTACTCATGAAAACCATTCATTTGTATCCCATATTGTCCCGATAGCTCCACTTTTATTTTTGAGTAGTACTTTTGGGGTAAGGGGGAGGATCCGCCCCACAAACTAACAAACAAACAAACACAAATTGAATTTGAATATATAAGATTATGTTCCCATAGTTTCCATTCTTTCTAAAAGTTATCGTATTCCCATTATAGATTCCTTTCGTAAGTCATCAACAGGAACTGAAACATAAACGATAAATCATATAGACAAAATTAAGTTTACATTAAAGTTGTACTAACAGTCTTTTTAGTCTTTTATCAAATACTAATACGATTCCTTCTTCAGTCCATACATAATGGCATAGGGGAAAAAACACTATCCCAAGTATACAAAAACAACACCATACATTTACCTAACTCGTTTGTTACAATTTGTTTTGGAACTTAACGAGTATTTGATGATGCCGCGAGGAATTAAACATTAAAAAGTATGCTTGTATATGTGGAAGTATGCGTGCATTTATGTATGCACATACATATGCAAAATAACCCTTAACTCAGGGAATACACTCTCGCCCACAGTTTTCAATGAAGCAAACCTCCAGAGGGAATATTTTAACTGAAAATAAAGCCATGTTGTTTTTTTTTTTGTGTGCTTTTTTTTGTTACATTTCTTCTACACCCAAGACAAGCCATTACCATCGCATATGCAAAAACTTCACAACAACAACATCCTGGATGCTGGATGTCCTTTAAGACCTGGCTATGTATCCTAAATAATGTATGCGAACGAAAGAGTGACTAAATGAGTGTGTAAGTATTGGGTCCTGTTTGTTTAGTAGAAGAGTTTTTCTCTGCCGTTGGCTCTTTTCCTAGTAGAGGCTATTAAGGCAAATAATATACAATGGAGATGATTAAGTTTTCCGCCTGTGAGCACAGATTACAAAACCTATTTTTATAAATACCCAAACTAAATGGACGAGTGAATGGTCCTATGAAGGACAGTGGTATGATGGGTATGGGGATTGTAAGGATGCAAAGTTTAGACACCTACGGCGGTTCATTTAGGAAGTAAATGGAACAAGTCAGAAGGAGGCAGACTATCTGGCGCCTCATCCAGCCGCTATATTCTAAGCATGCATGGGACTTTTGAATACTACGAAAGCCTGGAGGAACGCAAGAGTGGTGCTTACACGATACACAAGCCCGGCAAGGGAAGCTATGTGACAGCAAGGTCTATAGACCTGTTAGCCTTACGTTCTTTCATCTCAAATGTATGGAGCTTATAATGGACACCTGATTAAAAAAGGACATCCAAAAGATAGAGCAGATACAAGCAGCATTCCTGTTTTAAGGTTTGTCGGTATGCATTGACTTCAAAAGCGCTTAGAACAATGTGAGGACTGACACACTTATCCAATTTATAAGTCAGTACCGGGTTGACCGGTTCCTTAAAGTTAGGACAAGGAGGTAGAGATGTTAGCATTTTATGGGCACTCCTATGGTGACCACCAGAAATTATCTCTCTCTTCCACTCTCGAAATACCGAAGTGACCAACTTTAGAGGCCTGCCAAAAAGCGATCGGACCTAGGGCCTTGACATTTTGTACACGATCTCGCTAAATACTCAGCTTCAAATTTGACAGAGACAGTGGAAAATATCTGAGCTATGGTTGATTTACAGGGTCTTAAGTCACACCAATTATTCAGTGGACTTTAGACTTTAATCTTTAACTCAGTACGCTCTATAGTATCTTGTATGCGATGGGAGGAGACTTATTCCTCTGTAGTTGGCACACACCATTTTTTACCCTATTTTGTGTAGGGGATATAGTATGCGGAAGTTGCAATCATGGGGTATGCGTTCTTCTAGCCAGATTGTGCAAACGAGTTGATAGCATGTCGCCAGCGGTCTTAAACAGTTCAGCGGGCAATCCATCGGCTCCTACTGCCTTATTGTTTTTCACCCGGGTTACTGCTAGTTGGACCTCGTTCTGACTAGGTGGTACACATTCGATACCGTCATCAGGGATTGGTTCAGTGGCATACTCATGGTCACCATCATAGGATGGTTATGCGTTCTTCTAGCCAGATTGTGCAGGCGAGGTGATAGCATGCCCCAAGCGGTCTTAAACAGTTCAGCGGGCAATCCATCGGCTCCTACTGCCTTATTGTTTTTCACCCGGGTTACTGCTACTTGGACCTCGTTGTGACTAGGTGGTACACATTCAATACCATCATCACGGATTGGTTGAGTGGCATACTCATGGTCACCATCATAGGAAACCAGCAGCTTGGAAGTGTTCCTTCCGTATACTCTGCCCACTATCTGTATCAGTTACCAGATTTCCTTCTTTGTCTCTGCAGGAGGATGTGCCTGCACGTAAGCGGACCTGATATTGCCTCCTGAACATTTTGATTCGCTCACACTAAAGCCCGTCCATTTCCTTCTTTTTCCTCTTGCGGAAGTCACGTTTCAAATGCAAATTTTGCCCATAAACATTCCATTAAGAAACAGGGGCAAACTTTGCACATATCGTATCAATAATTGCTGTTGATGTTGTGGCAATCCTCGTCAAGCTCTTATAGGCGAGCAAGCTCGTTCTGGTCTATACCATCGAACGCCGCGGGAACATTATGCGCACTGGTTATTTGAGTTGTTAATAACCCGCCTTGCTGAATCGAGCAACATAGGCACTTTGTATTTAACCAAAAGCCGGTGACACACTGCATCTCACTGATACTCTCCACGCGATACCGCTGATTGTGGACGCGCTCGGTAGCTGCCGTATAAGCTCCTCGTGATAACGAAGAACACCACACAGTTTGGTGCTAAAAGTTCCTGCCTGTGTAATGCCCATAGTTATCCCGTACCGGGATCCATGAGTGCCGTCCGATTCAAGTTTGAGCTCATTTATAGGGGGCCTACTTTTTATAGCTCAGTCAATATATAAGTTTGCATGGCTGCTATACCAAATGGTACAATACCTCACAAAAGTCGCCAGCATTAGGAGGGGATAACCACCGCTGAACATTTTTTCTGATGTTCTCGCCAGGATACGAAACCAGGGGTTTAGCGGCGAACATGTTAACCGGAAGGGACGTTTCTCCTCTCTCATTCTTTCCGATACCTCTCCAACGCCTGGCGCGTTACTTCCGACTGCAAAGTTGTCCTATATGCCGCATTCTTGGCTTCAGTAGCTTTTTGACACTCCTGGTCGTACGGATGTTGCGGCTCTTTGGATGGGACTCACTCTTTGCTGTAACAAGGTAATGAGCCGAACCGATGTTCTCCCCTCGGATCAATCGCATATCTAACACGCTAGTAGAATGCCTTCCATCTTTCACAACACGATCTATTTGGTTTATCGTATTTTGATCGGGTGACAGCCACTTGGCCGTGTGAATCCTTCGATGTTTCAATTTGATGCTGCTAACTACCATTTTGTTTACCGCGGCGAAGCCTATAAGCCTCATTCTATTATCGGAAGTTTCTTCGTGCAAGCAAGATAGCATAAATTCCAGATGCAGATACGCAAATCATGGTTCTTAAAACATTGACGACCACATAAGGGGATTCGCAGGTGCCACCCGGATTCTCACTGAGTGTCTCCGCTCGATACCGCTATTTGTCCGCGACTGCCGTTGTAGCTAATCCGTATGAAGCATTTCACTATCCGCCACCTGTGGTCGCAACCGGTAGCTCGCAGCTAAGCTTCTCGTGACAGCAATGAACACCACACAAACCCGACCTTAATGTTTCACTCTGTGTGATGCTCACCGCTATCCCGTGCCGGGGGTTGGGATTGTAAATTGTCCATGTTTTGATATCCCAATTGAATTTCTAAGCCTATTGAGGACCCAATTAGTATTAAATTTGTCTGAAAATTTCGAGGTGATATGATATTTTTCTCTGACATGTACGGCATGACAAGTACGGTTCATGTCGGACAATAACTTCATATATTTAGTTCATATATATTTGAAAAATTATTTCAAAGAACTTAACAAATGCGGTCCGAGGTGGAGGGTATAAAAGATTCGGCCCGGCCAAACTTAGCACGCTTTTATTAGTTTCATAGAAATCTTTTTGGGTGAAGGGCTGCTAACCCGAAGCCCCTACCCATCTTTATACCCTACACCACCATTGTGGTACAGGGTATTAAAATGTTTGTTTGTAACACCCAGAAGGAAAAGAGATATAGTTAAGTAAACCGATCGACTCAGAATTGCTTTATGATTCGATTTAGCTATATTCGTCTGTCTGTCTGTCCGTCCATCCCTGTCCCTGTTGGCAATTTTCATCCAATCGTCTTCAAATTCGGTATGGGTATGTATTTCGGCCTATGCAGACGAAGCCTATTGAAATTGGCACAATCGGTTCAGTTTTGGATATAGCTCCCATATATATGTTCGTCCGATTTGCAGTAATACTGCAATAAAATGGTCATTTGTTAACTGATTCTCTCGAAATTTGGCAGGAAGGATTTTTAAATGACTCTCGACATTAGCGGTGAATTTCAAGGAAATCGGTTCACATTTAGATATAGCTCCTATATATATGTTTGTCCGATTTGCAGTAATAATGCAATAAAATGGTAATTTGTTAATCGATTCTCTTGAAATTTGTTAGGAAGGATTCGACTCTTGACTCTCGACATTGCTGGTGAATTTCATGGCAATCGGTCCAGATTTAGATATAGCTCTCATATATATCGCCCGATTTTCACTCCTAGAGCCACTGCAAGCCCATTTTTTGAGCCATCTGAAAACATCCATCGAAATTGGTTCAGAATAAGAGATAGCTCCCACTTAGTACTTATAGAGTAGGTGTAGAGCATTACAGCTAGCACCGCCCAATTTTTGCTTTACCTTACTTGTTTCATGGTTCAACAGATGAACTCCTGGCACATTTTAGCTCACTACTCTTAAAGGATGTTAAATATAGCTACCCAGGTGACACCGCAGTGAGGTTTGTGCCACATTTGAGATGAAGGAAGAACAAGATAATCCTGGCTTTTGCAAAGTTTAAATCAATCAGAACCGTTGGTCGGTTTTCAACATCCCCAAGTCACCCAATTTTCAAGACAAGAAATTACATTCAACCATGTCAATTTCTGTGTCCATACCATGTCAATGTCAATTTCTGTGTCCATACCATGTATATATATTAGACTGCCATTACATTTTAAATCGATCTAGCCATGCCGATCGTCCGTTGGTCCGTTTGTTTGTCCTTCCGTCTGTACTGTCCGTGTTTCAAAACTCTGATAGCGTCTAAACGAATAAAGCCATTGGCTTCAAATTTTGTCTATATACTCCTTTTGACTTATGGGTCAAATTAATCCATGTTTATATATAGCTCCCATATAAACTGATCCCCCGATTTTATTACATGAACCCCTAAAAAGCACAATTGTTATCATATTTGGCTAAAATATGCACAATGATTATTTTTGCAACAAGCTAACTTCTCATATATCAATGACTGTTGGCTGATTCAAGTTTAAACTGAATGATCTTTTATGAGCTCCTCCATAAGATTCGACTCGGCCAAACTTAGCTCGTTTTTATACCCACCACCATAGGATGGGGATATACTGATCTAGTCATTCCATTTGTAACACCTCGGAATATTGATCTAGGATGCCGTAAAGTATTTATTCTTGATCGTCTCGACACCCTTAGTTGATCTAGCCATGTCCGTCCATCCGTCTGTCGAAATCATGATAGCTGTCGAACGCGTAAAGCTAGCCGCTTGAAATTTTGCACAGTTACTTAACATTCATGTAGATCGTTAGGGATTGAAAATGGGCCATATCGGTTTAGATTAAGATAAAGCTCCCCTATGCTAGATATAGCTTCCATATAACCCGATCTCCCAATTTGTCTTCTTGAGCCATTACAAGATTCAATTTTTGTCCGATTTGGCTTAAATTTGGGTTGTGGTGTTCTGCAATGACTCTTAACAACTGTGTGGTCGATAACCAGATAAAGCTCCAATATTTTAACAGAATCCATGGTGGTGGGTTCCTAAGAATCGGCCCGTCTGAATTTAGCACGCTTTTTACTTGTTACTTCTGTTTTCAATGACAACCACTATGACTTTTGAACATTAGCTCAAACAGTGATAAAACTCCCACATATACTTATCACTCAAATTTCACTTAAAGGACCATAGGAATAGAGTTAGTCTGGCAGAACTTGTTCTTTCTCAAGTTTGACATTCAAAATGTATGTATTTTGTTAACCAGGATTGTCATACCACAGTGATGTATGCTGCAGTACACTTTATATACCTTTTTACACCACAGACAAATAATTCCTCTGCTTTAAACTATTTTTGTCTCCCCCCCTTGAGTTGCACCTACAGCCTTCTTCAAAAACGATGAAACAACAACGGAGACAAAATAAAATTTGCAAAAGCAAAGAGAAAAAAATATTTTCATTTATATTTAATACCACTACACAGCCACTCAAGCGTTGCTCTGCAGCTATAGCTGCAACGGCATTGTCATCAGCAGCAATATCAGTAACTGTCTCACCGGCCGCAGCAGCACTGGATATGTAGAAAAGGGAAGTTCTGCATAAGCAATGAGATTGGTGCACAGATTTTGCCGCTGTTGCTCCTCGAGTCGTTGGTGCTACTCGGGCACCTCGACTCTAATAAGGACCACCACCAATGTTGGCACATAAGGATGCCAGGGGAAACTGTTGCATATTCTTGTGCAGGCAACAAACACACCAAAGGAACCTAAAGGAATACTCGTTCAATGTCACATGGCGGCACGCTGAAAGCATTTGAAAGCAATCTGGTCTCACAGGGCACGAGGCTCCATGTATTGCAACACTTGCTGTGTTTTCTGTGGTGAGCAAGTGTTTCGTCTTTCCTTGCATGATGGAGCTGTGGCAAGCAGTCGATGTGCCAACCATGTCTTGCCTAGACTCAATGCTTCTGCCCGGTTTCCGTTAACCCATGCAGATAGTGCAATATCCCGTCGTCGTTGTTGTTCTGCTTACAATTGTTTTTTTTTTTTTCTTTTTGCCAGTGTAGGTATAATGCAACAATATGCTAAATTTGTTTAACCATACTCAAGTGGCTGTGAGTGTTTTCGTTTTTTTTTTTTTAATTTTCAAGGTCTGTTTTTTTTTTGTATCTTCCCGGATTGTAACTCTGTAGTAGTGGCAATGGCGTCAACTTCCTAAAGCCACTTTAGCCATTGAAACATATGGTGCCATGGTAAAAGACATAATTGCGTGAGATTTTTTGCACAAATATACACTCTCAATGGGGTGTCTTTGTTTGTGTTACAACGGATACTCGTCCTGTTGCAACATCATTGTCTGGTCCTGGCCTTAGCCCTTTTTCGTTTGCATACTGGCATACTGCATGTCTGTGAATTTTTTTTTAATATGTTGCTCCACTCAACAGGGTTTTTATTTTGATGCGCATTTGTAATGTATATATGTATGTGTGTGTGTGTGTGTGTGTGTGTGTGTGTGTGTAAGTGAATAGGTGCCCAATTGTCGCTCATCCCCATTTACCAATGGGGCATGAATATTAGCATCCAAGGAGTATCTATTTCACTGCATTTAATATTATTTCATGATGTGATCTATTTGTACTTTCAAATCACTTGCAACATTTTTCTTAAAATACCAGCTATTACCAAGTGGGGGAAGGTGAAAGGATCAGTTCACTAACAGCTAGATTATTGTCTTAATAATCCTAATCGGGTGAATATATAGAGGAACTATATATTGGGTTGGTTGGGTTGGTTGACAAATTTTTTCACAGCTTGTGACTCTGTAATTGCATTCTTTCTTCTGTCAGTTATCAGCTGTTACTTTTAGCTTGCTTTAGAAAAAAAGTGTAAAAAAAGTACATTTGATTAAAGTTCATTCTAAGTTTTATTAAAAATGCATTTACTTTCTTTTAAAAAATCCGCAATTACTTTTTGGGCAACCCAATATAACAAGTAAGAGCGTGCTAAGTTCGGCCAGGTCGAATCTACTGCCCATATATACCCTTCATATATACCCTCCATATATATCCTCCACCATGGATCGCAAGAATAATGAATAAGAATTGATATGCTATTGGAGGTATATCAAGTTATAGTCCGATTCGGATCATAAATGAATTAAATGTTGAAGATCGCCAGGATTCGAACCCAGGCGTTCAGCGTCATAGGCGGACATGCTAACCTCTGCGCTACGGTGGCCTCCAAACTATTCTCGATTATACTTCTTAAACCTCTATAGGTCGCAATTGTTAAACGATTGGGCTGAAACTTTGCACATTGACTTCTCCTATGTACTCCAGCATACGAGCTTTGTATGGTCTGGATCGGTTCATAACTCGATTTTACTTTACTTTAAATGGCCATTACAGAAAATTGATTCCTTTTGGAGAACGGTAGAATAGATGTCCAAACGCCCCGATCTTCTGCGCTTCTTCTCCAATCTCTGACACCCAGTTTCAAGATGTCGCTCTCGATTTGCAACTCTCTGAGACCCCATAAAGTATATATATTCTTGACCGTCTCGACATTCTCAGTCGATCTAGCCCTGTCCGACCGTCCATCCGTCTGTCGAAAACACAATAGCGGAAGAACTCTTAAAGCTAGGCGCTTGAAATTTTGCACAGATACTTACAATTGATGTAGGTCGTTGGGGATTGCAAATGGGCCATATCGGTTTAGATTTGGATATAACTCGCATATAAACCAATCTCCGATTTGACCTCTTGAGCCCTTGGAAGCCACAATTTTTGTCCGATTTAGTTATATGCATTCGCTATGATTTCCAACAACTTTGCCTAGTACGGTTCAAATTAGTCTATAACCTGATTTAGCTCTCATATAAACCGATCTCCCGATTTGATTACCTGAGCCCTTACAAACCCCAATTTTTGTCCGATTTGGCTGAAATTTTGCATGCGGTGTTCCGTTATGACTCCCATCAACTGTATTAAGTAAAGTCCAAATCGGTCTATAACCTGATATAGCTCCCATATAAACCGATCGGACGATTTGACATCTGTGCCAAGTAGGGTCCAAAGCAGTCCATAACCTCATATAGCTCTCATATAAATCGGTAAATCTATTATATAACCAGTAAAGAAGAACAAAAGTCGGGCGGTGCCGACTGTATAATACCATACACCTATCCTGTAAGTACAATGGGGGAGCTATATCCAATTCTGAACCAATTTTGATGGACCTCGGCGAGCCAATATGTTCAAACTGTAATAACTACGGTTGACAAATGACAACATTGTTACAAATTAACCAAAATCTGACAAACATTTATATGGGAGCTGCATCTAATTATGAACCGATTACGAGCAAACTTTTCAGATAAGGTGTCGTCGAGGAAAGCGTTGGCAAGATTGGTCAATCAATACGCTTGCAGCGGCTCTTGGGGTGAAAATCCGGCGATATACATATATGACAGCTATATCTAAATCTGTGCCGATTTCTATGAAATTCACCAGTAATGTCGAGAGTCGTAAGAAAATCCTTCCTGAAAAATTTCGAGAGAATCGGTTAAAAAATGAGCACTGTCTTGCAACATTTCTCAAAATCGGATGAAAATATATATGATAGCTATATCTAAATCTAAAGCGATTTTTATGAAATTCACCAATAATATTGAGAGTCAATTGAAAATCTGCAAATCTTTCTGCAAAATTTCGAGAGAATCGGTTAACAAAAGACAATTTTATTGCTGTATTACTGCAAATCGGACGAACATATATATGGGAGCTATATCCAAATATGCACCGATTTTTATGAAATTCACAAGTAATATTGAGAGTCAAGAGAAAATCTTTCCTACCGAATTCCAAAAAAATCGGTCAACAAATAACCATTTTATTGCTGTATTACTGCAAATCGGGCGAACATATATATGGGAGCTATATCCAAATCTGAACCGATCATTTCCAATTTCAATAGCATTCGTCTCTAGGCCGAAAAACATGCCTGTACTAAATTTGAAGACGATCGGATGAAAACTGCGACCTGTACATTGTACACAAATTAACATGGACAGACAGACAGACAGGCGGACATAGCTAAATCGAATCAGAAATTGATTCTGAGTCGATCGGTTTACTTATCAATGGGTCTATCACTCTTATTTCTGGATGTTACAAACAAATGCACTAAGTTATAATGCCCTGTACCACAGCAATGGTATAGGGTATACAAATGAAAATAGGTGAAAATAAGGTACATCATTTTTTGATATCCGAAGGGGGCAGACCCTTCCCTTTACCTTAATTTTCAAATACGTCTGATCTCGGAGACTGGTGCGCCGATTTAAGCAAAATTTTGTGTGTTTCGCTACACCCGGCTGCATACAAAATTTTGCTTAAATCGGCGCACCAGTCTCCGAGATCAGACGTATTTGAAAATTAAGGTAAAGGGAAGGGTCTGCCCCTTTCGGATATCAAAAAATGATGTACCCTATTTTCACCTATTTTCATTTTTATACCCTACACCACTACTGTGGTATGTCCATAGGATAAGTTAGAATATGACCTATATCGGACTATAGCCTGTTATAGCCCCATATAAATCGATCTCTAGATAAACGGTTTTAGGCCCATAAAAACCGCATTTACTATGATAAAAATCGATACCTAGAGTTATCTTAGTAACCTTAACATTCGTATCGAATATGGTCCACATCGGACAATATCTTTATGTAGCCCCCATATAGACCGATATCCCTATGTAAGGTCTAAGGACAACAGAAGCCCGATTTCGCAGAAATTTGCCACTTAGAGCTGTGTTACGTCATTCATCGTCGGTGCAGAGTAAGGTTCAGATCGGACCATATGTGGATATAACTGCCATATATACCGATCTCCCGATGTACGGTCTTTCGGTCATAAATGGCTTATTTGTTACCCGATTTTGTCAAATGTTGGAACAGTGAGTTACGTCAGAACCTCGACTTTCGTGCTGAGTTTGACCTTCGGCCCAGTCGAACTTTATATCTTTTTACTATTTTTTTTACCTGCGAAGGGATACCGGGCAAAGAACTTGACAAATGCAATCCATAGTGGAGGGTATATAAAATTCGGCCCAGCCGATCTTAGCACACTCTTACTTGTTTTTTTTCCACATGTGCTTGTATGTTTATCTCTGTACATATGTATTGGAGAATTTTGCATATATGCTAAAATCTCTATGCAGTTCGTCTGGATTTACATAAGGGATTCCATGTCAACAATGTCAAGCTAATCTCAAATGGTTATTTTCATATGAATGAATGTTTTTTTTGCCTTCACTTTCGAGTCTTTTTTTTCTTCTGTTTTTTTGCAAATGTCGCATTGTCTAGTATCCACATGTGTATGTATACGGATGTGTCTGTCTATTTGTAGCTTTTGTTTTATTTTCCGCTCGTTATCCTTGTATCGGAAATGATTCGATTAAATGTAGAAGTTGTAACAGAGCGCTTAACGGATGGGAAATTTTGCATGTCTGTCTGTCTCTTCCATACGTATTTGTCTAAAAGTGATTTTAGGTTTTCCATTTTATGCTGATTTAATTGAAATTAGTTACATTTGCATTGAATTGAAAAAAAAAATACAAAATCTGAAAGGATAATATAAAATGTTAATTGAAAAGATTCTAAGCTTAAGTCCACAAGGGAAAAAATAACATTACATGAGTTTTGTATTGATAATCGAATTTCCCAAGTTTCCAATGGAATACAGTGGAATTACATAGATTTTTAACTTTGGCTAGGTCGTATATATGCAACGATTTGGCTTAATGTTAATGATTCAAATGGGACTTTATTTGTATTGCTATTTGATTTTGTGCCTCTCAGTGAGTTTGTATCAGAATCTTTGAATCGTTTGAATGTTTTGAAGCTACTATTTAAAAAATCGTTGAATCGTTTGAATGTTTTAAAGTTGGTATTTAAAATAGGTCAACCTTTTTTAAATAAAACGAGAAAGGGGTTGTACAAAGTTTTGGGAAGATTGGTTAATAAATGCGCTTGCAATGGTTCTATTGAGTTGCCCAAAAAGTAATTGCGGATTTTTTAAAAGAAAGTAAATGCATTTTTAATAAAACTTAGAATGAACTTTAATCAAATATACTTTTTTTACATTTTTTTTTCTAAAGCAAGCTAAAAGTAACAGCTGCTAACTGACAGAAGAAAGAATGCAATTACAGAGTCACAAGCTGTGAAAAAATTTGTCAACACCGACTATATGAAAATCCGCAATTACTTTTTGGGCAACCCAATAATTAATTAATAACCATTTTATTGCATTAGTTCTACAAATCGGACAAACATATATATGGGAGCTATATCCAAATCTGAACCAATATCAAGCAAACTTCTCAAACATTGTGGTAGTCGTCGAGGAAGGTGTTGTACAAAATTTTGGGAAGATTGGTCAATGAATGCGCTTGCAATGGCTCTAGGAGGGAAAATCGGGCTATATATATATATATATATATGAGAGCTATATCTTAATCTGAACTGATTTCTATGAAATTCACCAGTAATGTCGAGAGTTATTAAAAAATCCTTCCTACGAAATTTCGAGAGAATCGGATGACAAATCACCGTTTTATTGCATTATAACAGAAAATCAGAAGAAAATATATATGGGAGCTATATCTAATTCTGAACCGATTTCGTCTAAATTTTGTACGAAGTTTCGAGAAAATTGGTCAATAAATGCGCTTGCAGTGGCTATAGGAGTAAAAATCGGGCGATGTATATATATGAGAGCTATAT
Source organism: Stomoxys calcitrans (assembly GCF_963082655.1). Lineage (NCBI taxonomy): Eukaryota > Metazoa > Arthropoda > Insecta > Diptera > Muscidae > Stomoxys > Stomoxys calcitrans. Next base: position 26,344,654 of record NC_081556.1, read on the forward strand.
CTTAATCGGAAATCTGAAATTCGGGCGATGTATATATATGAGAGCTATATCTTAATCTGAAATCTAAAATTTGCCAGTAATGTCGCGAGTCATTAAAAAATCCTTCCTTTCGAGAGAATCGGTTAAGAAATGTCCTTTTTATAGCATTATTATCGCCAATCAGACGAACATATATATGGGAGCTATATCCAAATCTGAACCGATTTTTTCCAATTTCAATAGGCTTCGTCTCTCGGCCGAAAAATATGCCTGTACCAAATTTGAAGACTATCGGATGAAAACTGCGACCTGTACTTTGCACACAAATTAACATGGACAGACGGACAGACAGACGGGGAGACAGACAGACAGGCAGACAGACGGACATAGCTAAATCGAATCAGAAATTGATTCTGAGTCGATCGGTATACTTATCAATGGATCTATCTCTCTTCCTTTTAGGTCTTACAAAGTAGGGTATAACAATTTATGCATAATGGATTGCCTATCTATGAACATCGCGATTTCACTGGATGCCAACCAGATCATTAAACTACAGGGCAAACGTTTTACATGCCTCCACCTACTCATTAAATTGTTCCCAAAAATTACACTTAGCCACACATTTTTTGCTATAATTTTATGGAAAAGAGGAAAGGCAACTCGCAATTGATGTTGATGACGCAGAATTACTGATGAATATTTTGGATATCCTATGGCGGAGGATATCATTATCTCAGAAGACAAATGATATTTTAGATAAACACGGACATAGATATAGTTAGGTTGTGCTGTTATTGTGTTGCCCAAAAAGTAATTGCGGATTTTTCATATAGTCGGCGTTGTTTCAGCAAGAAAGTACCCTAAAAAATATTCAAGAGTAGGGAAATATCATGAAAACAAAAATATCTTAAGGCACCGAGAGAAATGTTCAACGTTAGTCTTTGGGATTAAAATTATCCACCCAAGAAAGTTTAAGTAAAGAGTTTAGCCTTGATGGTGGGCTAGTTCACACGCAAACCTATTAGGCCCTGTCGAATAGAAGTGAATTTAGATCAGAAAAAGTAAAAAGAAGAAAGTCCATAGTGCAGACCAAGTAAAGAGATATAGAAGGAGTAAGAAGCAAACGTCCATGCGATACATCTAATCTATCTATCAATATGTAACCTTAGCTTGGAGCATCTCCTTTCGCAACCATGCCATCTCGTAAATGTATTTGAGGAGACCTGTCAGAGACTTCCTTGCAAGATCAACTTAATCGGAGAACATGAACAAGTCATGTGCTTGAAGCTCTTATCCACCTCCTTCAGTAAAAAACAGGGGGTTAAGTTGTGTATCCCATGACATAACTGTAAGGGTGAAAGTGGCGGAGGGCATTTTTTCGCTACTCCTATGAATGACCACCATAAATAACCTATCACGGATACTGACTGAGTAAAGGTTGAAGCCCGTTTGTGTTGTAATACTTCTAAGGGATAAGGATTCGAATCATCTATGTAGAAGGGCAGAAAGGGTCTTGCAGATGTCATATGACTGGTCTAGTCTTGGGGATCTAAATGTTAACCCAGCGCACACTGAAATCAGCCTGTTCGAGAGGAAGACGTAGATGGGCCTACTTGAGGCACCACGTCTCCTCAATAGAAAGATTTCGACATCTGACAAGTTTAAAAATTAGGAGTGATCTTGGCCAGGAAGCTGAATTGGAAGTGTCACATGCAATAGCGTCTATGACGCTGAATGCCTAGGTTCGATTCTTGGAGAGAACATCAGAAAAAATGTTCAGCGATGGTTATCCTCTGCTAAAGCTGGCGATATCTGTACCACTTGGTATGGCAGGCATGTAAAAACCTTCATCCTAAAGAGTTGTAGCACTGCGGCATGCCGTTCGGACTCGGCTATAAATAGGAGGTCCCTTATCATTGCGCATAAACTTGAATCGGACAGCACTCAATGTTGAGAAGAGAAGTGAGAAGTTTGCCCTTTTTCCTTAATGGAATGTTCATGAGTTAATTGGAATTTATGTTCAGGGGCGTACCGAGAGGGCTCACAAATGTAGAAGGACGTTGTACTCGAAATGGAGCCTGAATCCGAGATTAGTCCACTGGTTCTACAGGAGCATGATTTGACCAATATTTACTTACGCCACAGTAGTTTGGTGGTCTGCGATGGAGAAAAGTGCAACGTAAGGATAATACAACAGGTTTAGAGAACATGTTGTTTTGGCATAAGCGGAGCGATGAGAACCACTCCCACTATGGCACTGGGAACTATTCTAGATGTCTGACCCATAGAGAATGGCAACTACGATTGGAGAATGGATTGAGGTTAGGAGCAGGTCATATCATCGGGGTATAATCGAGGCGATGATAGGAAACCTGAAAGGAATGGAAGAATAGATGAAGTTTCCAATCGGATACCTGAAACGACACTTGAGGTCCAGTGCGAGGCACTGCTGCCAGCGACACAGTCTTGGATTGACGGAAATCTGGTATTGCCATCTGGAAGTTCATGCTACACAGATGGATAAAGTGGGCCTGGGGGTCTACATTGAATATCAAGAGACTGAGATCTATTTTCGACCACAGTACGGTCCTACAGGCGAGTATCCGGTTGATCACGGAATGCGTGGAGTTGTGTGGTGTTGACGCGATGACGTCGAGTGTGAATATCTTTACGGACAGTAAGCTGACCATCAGGGCAGTAACAACCAGGACGGTAAATCATCATGAACAATCTTGGAGTGCAAAAAGTTAATCTTCATTAAAGATAGCACGATTTGCATCGTTTATGTGTTGGGCTATCAAGGAGTAAGAGGGAAAGAAAGAGCAGACGATTCGGCAGTGAAGACCAGAGGACTGCCGTCAATAAACTTGGTTAACCCGAAACCTTTCGCGTCGAGGCAGTTCGAGCTAAACGCGTGGACGGCTAATGCGGATGTAACTCTGTGGAACAGCAGAACTGATGGTTGGACTGCGAAAATCATATGGGGGATTCGGATCGTGAGATGTCGAAACTACTTCTGAAATGAAGTAAGAAGGAGATCAGTATAGCTTTTGGTATCATAACGGGACACATAGAACTACGAGCTCTCTTATGGAAAATCGGTGCGACAAGTGATAGTATATGTAGGCCTTGCGGGAAAGGCGATGAGACATTGAAGCATTTCCTATGTTATTGCCCGACTTTCGCGGCTAACAGATACCGGCACTTAGGTGGGGACACAATACCAAGAAACTATGGAGTGCCAAACATTGAGTTTTATGCAGTTCTCTGATTACAACCTTACAATTAACGCATCAGTGCATAGCGTCCTGTTTATCGGCCTTTTTATAGCCTTCATCATCGGTCGGGGGATATACTAATTTCGTATTTCCGTTTATAACATCTCGACATATTCATCTAACACCCCATAAAGAAGATATTTTCCTAATCGTCATAACATTTTAAATCGATCTAGACATGTCCGTCAGTCTGTCTGTCGAAAGCACGTTAACTTTCGTAGGAGTTAAGCTAGTCGCTTGAATTTTGAACAAATACTTCTCATTAATGTAAGTTGTTATTGTAGCGGTGTGTTGCACACTGAGGCAGCAGCCTTCGCCGTTGAAGGAATCCATCAGGTCAATCCGGTAAGTACAACCGGCTGTCATGGGATAGAATTAACGGAGGTCAATTAGGATTGTAAATATGACAAATCGGTCTATGTTTTGATATAGCTGCCATACAAATCGATTTTGCGAATTGATTTCTTAGGCTTCCCACTTGGTTGAAATTTTGACCTTGCGTTTTGTTATGACTTCCAACAACTATGCCAAGTATGGTTCAAATCCTATGGTTCAACCTGATATAGCCATATCAACCGATCTCCCGATTTGACTTCTTGAGCTTCCAGAGGGGGCAATTCTTAGCCGATTGGGCTGAAATTTTGCACGTAGCATTTTAATTTTTTAATTTTCAATAACAGTGCCAAGTATGGTCTATTGGTTAATAACCTGATATAGTTGCCATATATTACTACTTCGTTTCCTACTACCTGACATTGAGGAATGCGTGTTAAAGTTATTCGGTGTCAGTACCTCTACAACTTTCAGACCGATCAGTGCCGTGATCAGTGATCAGACCGATCAGAGGAGGCCACTGTAGCGCAGAGGTTAGCATGTCCGCCTATGATGCTGAACGGCTGGGTTCGAATCCTGGCGAGACCATCAGAAAAATTTTTCAGCCGTGGTTTTCCCCTCCTAATGCTGGCAACTTTTGTGAGGTACTATCCCTTGTTAAACTTTTCTCCAAAGAGGTGTCGCACTGCTATTAAAAGGAAGCCCCTTATTATTGAGCTTAAAACTTGAATCGGACTGCACTCATTGATATGTGAGAAGTTTGCCCCTGTTCCTTAGTGGAATGTTCATGGGCAAAATTTGCATTTGCAGAGCTAAGAACCACCCCGACCTCACACTTGGTTCATCGTATGAAGGAGCATGCCCTAAAAAATTCGATCCAGCCTTGACAGTATATTAACAAGGGATTTCTAGGATAATGCGGGGATGATTTCTTTCAGTCAACCCGATTTAACTGAGGGAAACTGAATTTCGGCCTCATTATTTTATCCTCGTCGATAAGGCCCATGATGAGAATAACCACAGAGGCAGCTCTAACCCGATATTGTGCTAGCATACTTCCTACTGGCTTCGTTTCTATCGCAAGTTCCACTGCATCTTTGTTATGCTGATTCAAAATCCACTCTTCTCATAAAAGAATCATAAGAGAGCATTTTACTCATCCTAGATGTCTCACTAGTAACATTCAATTTGCTTTCCTCGTCCTCGACTTGAACATACCAAAGATTCCATGGTTTTCATCGTAGCCCTTTATCCTTTCTGACAAATTATAGTTTCATTGTCCGCCATGGCTCCTTAGTTCAACTAAATATGTACGAAATATGGGAAGTGGTATTGTGGTACTGTGATTGACGACTTCCTGCATTTAAGTTACAAGCTCCACAATCTCTACGTTATTCTCGTTTAAAGTCCAATCTTCTCTTCAAAGGAAACTAGGTATGCAGGGATCCTACGGGAGCACTTTGCGCAAACTAGACCTAGAGACAGATTTTCTCATTACAACTCCTCTTCAATTTCCTCGTCTTATACTTGAACCAGTCCCAGGCTCCAAGACATTTGTCCAAGACCACAACCGGGATCCCTTTTATTGTCATAAAATAAACTCCAACTCTACTTTGGGAGCACTTTTATTTTCAGTATCCACCATGACTGGATAGTTAAAAAGGTACTCATTTAATTTTTTTTTTTAAATTACCATATAATTAGAAGCAGAATAAAAATACAAAGAGAAAAATTTAAGCAACATAACTAGCATTTGTAATGCACAAAACTCTTCGCCATATTGTTTTAAAATCCCATTCACCATTCGATTGTTAACCGACAAATCCTTTTCACATAATATCGGCGTGTTCCTTGTGATAACATTCAAACAACATGAAGGCAGTTTCACAGTTATCGCTGCCCTTGAGATGGGCACATTTTTCCATAATAACCTTTAGTTTATCTTCACCCAAATGAGGTCCCATTTTTGATTTAACAACATCCATTTGGAGAACTCCGTCAACCAGAAAACCAGTCTTGGTAAGAAAACAATTCGAATAGCATTTCAAATTTTTATCGGCCTTGGAAAAATCTCCCTGTGAGAAGGCCACAACAGCTTCCTTTGAGGTTTTTTCCTGAGTAATGCATTCGGATGCTATTACGGCGGCCTTAGCCATTTGTTCGGGATTAAGTTTCACGGGCTTAAAAAAATGAATAGGCTGAAGGAAAACTAAATAAATTGAAAAGGAAATATACCTACAATGTGCCCATGGACCAATTGGCCGGCGAAAAGTGCGACCACAACTAGAACTTCCAGAGATTTCATTTTTGAAAACGATTTTAAAATTGTTGCACAATATTGATCACTCTGAAGATGACTGTTGTGATAGCCGCATTCATTGCACCTATTTATAGGCGGAATTTTCGTGGTACATTAGTCACGGTGTATTGATTTAATGCCATTGATCTGATCTTCAGTGTTAGTGGAAAAAAACAAAGTGCCATTACTGTACCATGGTTTTTGGTAAACAATTGGCTGAACCCGCCAGATAATGGGAAGTTGCCCCCAGATTTTTAGAGTTGATTAAATACCTTATACGAGTGCAGTTCTAGAATTATGGCATAATAGTTTGAAAATAGATTACTTTTAGATTTTCACCAAATGAAAAGTTTTCGTCTTGGGTAATGAAAGGGATGTGTTCAAAATTTCATTTCAGGCAACTTGAACAAACTTAGATTACCAGTGCAGGGGTTGTGGAATCGATTCCCCCTGAGGTGTCAGTATTCTGTGGAATCACAATAGACAAAATCATCTTACTGAATCTGATCTTAGCCTGGCACAATATTCGAACTTTAAGTATAGCATATCAGTGGCATGTGTTAGTGGTTCGTCTTGGGGTATGTGTTCAAAATTTCATATCATGCTTCTTGAACAAACTTAGATTACCAGTGCAGGGGTTGTGAATTCGATTCCCACCTGAGGTGTCAGTATTCTGTGGAATCTCAATAGACAAACCCGTCTTAAGGAGTCAGATCTTAGCCTGACACTATAATCGAACTTTAAGTATAGCATAGCAATGGTATATGTTATAAAAAACTACCATCCTGCGTCATCATCAGAAAAATTTAAATAGGTGTGAGGTTCTTAGAAGTTCTAATATTGGTGGACTGTATCTATCTCGAAGAAATTGCGAAAGTAACTCTATGAAATGCATACAACATGAACAAAGTGCGACACCTTGTGCTACTAGCTGTCTCCTTCCCAATGATTATGTTTGTTGTAGCAATGGATTTCTTGTCCGCACACCTACAATTGCTTTCAAGGTATACACATAGTTTTGTGCATCGTTTGGATGTTGTGTTGCGTTTGGAAGTTGGCTTTGAACGCTTATATGACGGCGATTGTTGTTGCTCGAACGTCATGGATTCAATCCACGTTCTCGCCCAAACAAGCAAAACAAACCAAACACATTTAAAAACGCGATAAGTCCGACCTGGCCGAATCTAATACAACCTTCAAAATGCAGCACATTCGACACTTTATTTGAATGACTTTTTCAAATATATAAGTGATACATCTACAAATACAGACCGAACGCACTTATCCTGATTATAAGAAAACATAAAAACACACTTTCAATATCAGGTTATCAACCTATTTGGACCATTCTTTGTACAGTCATTGGAAGTCTATGAATTGTGGGTCCCAATTGCAAATAGGTTAGGATAGGTTTAAGTGCCAATCTGCCATCAGACTCACTTAGACGTTTTTGTCCATTGTGATACTACAGGAACAGAAGAAGGAAGATGCCTTCTAGGTCCTACCGTTCAACCATCCAGATCGCATTAAAAAGCCCAATAACTTGCGAATGCTCACATCCGCTAAATCAGACAAGTTCTCAAAGAAATTAGAACCTAAAGCCTAAAGTGGAACTACTTCTGACTGCTTGTGCGGGACACACACACAGAAGATGTTCTATAGTCTCTTCTTCTTCGATGCCCCTACAGCTTCTGCAAAAGTCGTTGCTGGCAACCTTCAGTCTGTCAGAATGATTTCCGATTAGACAGTGACCTGCCATGACGGACACAATGACTGAGACGTCTGTTTTAGCCAATGACAGCAAGGCAGTAGACCTCTTCAAGTCTAGATTAGGCCGCATAGTTTTGGAATGCTCACAGCCCCCTCTTTGTGTCCATTTATCATTCGTTGTCCTTCGGACCTGGCCCTAAAAAATTTGCTTTCATGTCGCTAGAGGTATACCCTCAGGTTCCAGTTTCCCTGAAATGTATAATTCCTTGGGATATCTCTGTGGCCCGGCAACCAGAACAGGTGAATTTTGAACTGTTCAGCCATCTTGATAAGAGATCTCCGACAGTCGAGGGCGGTTTATGTGTTCAAAAATACGTTCTCCAGGGCTTTAATGGCTGCCTGGCTGTCTGAGAAGATATTTATGGGAATCTCCGTAATGACATGATATCTTAGTTCCACCACTTCCTTAATTGCAAGGATCTCCGCTTGTTACACACTGCAGTGGTTGGGCCACCTCCTCGATATGACCAGTTCCAGATCTTTGGAGTACACCCCAAAGTCTTCAAGTTTGGAACCATTCGTATATAAGTCTATGTAAATTCTGTTACCAAGGATATCGTTGTTCCAATCAGTTCTATCAGGAAAAGTGGTACAGCAGCATAGTTGCCCATGGCAAATAGATAAGTGAGAATTTTGCGAAGGACAACATGTGGCACATTTTATCGCCACTTTTATGGATGCAAATGCAAATTTTGCCGATGAACATTCCACTAAGAAACAGAGGCAAACTTCTCACATATCAATGAGTGCAGTCCGATTCAAGTTTAAGCTCAATGATAAGGGCCCTCCCTTTTATAGCCGAGTCCGAACGGCGTGCCGCAGTGCGACACCTCTTTGAAAAGAAGTTTTACATGGCATAGTACCTCATAAATGTTGCCAGCATTAGGAGGGGAAAACCACCGCTGAAAATTTTTTCTGATGGTCTCGCCAGGATTTGAACCCAGGCGTTCAGCATCATAGGCGGAAATGCTAACCTCTGCGCTACGGTGGCCTCCACCATAAATAACCCATTAACTGACTGAGGGGGAGTTTTAACCCTTTTGCTATGCAGACGATGTCATAATACTTTTAAGGGATAGGGTACTTAAGGGTAAGGCTCCAGATCAGATGTAGGAGTGCCGAAAGTTTCTTGGAGATGGTATACGACTGAGCTAAGGCTACGGGTCTTAATGTTAACCACAGAGAAGACTGAAATCTGCCTGTTTACGAGGACGATGTAAGTAGGCCAATTCGATGCACCATGTTACTTTAATACAACAATTTCGATATCTGGTGAAATACTTAGGAGTGATCTTGGCCTGAAAACTGAATTGGGGGTGTCACATTCAAGAGTGTGCCTTGAAGGCATACAGATGCTGAATGTTATGCAAAGGGGCCGTAGGCTCGAAATGGGGCCTGAATACAAGGATAGGTCACTGGAGTGATAAGACCAATACTTACTTACTCCTCGGTAGTTTGGTGGACTGCGATAGAGAAAATGTGCAACTTAAGGATAATGCAATAGGTTCGGAGAACATGTTGTCTTGCCATAGGCGGAGCGATGAAGACCACGCCCACTAGGGCACAGCAGACTATTCTAGATATCTAAACCACAGAAATACAGATTAAGTGTGAGGCATCCATATCGGCTATGAGATTTAAGGCGATAGGAGAATGGATGCAATATACACCATCAGGGTATAATCGAGGCGACGATAGTAAACCTGGAAGGAGTGGAAGAGGTTTCCGCTTGGATACTTGAAACGACACTTCGGGTCGAGAGGTACTGCAGCCAGCGGCACAATCATGGATTGGAGGAATTCTGAGATTGCCTTATAAATGATCATGGGTCAAAGCTAAAGAACAGACGATGTATCACCGGTTGAATTACAAGATGTGTCTGATAGACTGGTTCCGTTTCTTAGGAAGATATACTCTGTTTGTATCAGAATGTCATATAGACCTGTGAGATGGAGGGACACGAAGGTCATTTTAAATTCGAAAGCAGGAAACTCCTACTATACGAAGGGTAAAGATTTTCAACCTATTAGTCTGTCATCCTTATGCCAAAGATTCTTCAGAGGTTTATAGAAACATATCTTAGGGCAAAGTTCCCTGGAGATCGCCTGTCGCGGCAGCGGCATGCATATAGTAAAGGCAAATCCATTGAAACCACCCTTCACGACCTAGTCGGCTACATAGAGGATAATCTCGCAGTCAAGGAATATACAATGCTAGCATTTCTTGACATTGAAGATACTTTAAATAATGTAAAACCGACGTCAATCATGAAGGTGTTGGAGTTTCTAGGCATCAACTCTACCGTAAGAAAGTTTATTAATAACTCAAAGATGAATTACGGCAGGCTTGGGATCTGTGGATCAAAAAAGATGGGTCAGCAGAGGAACACCTCAAGGAGGTGTACTGTCTCCTATACTTTGGAATATAGCCATTAACAATCAATTATTTTCTCTAGAAGAGAAGGTGTAGAAGTGGTCGCGTATGTTGATGACGTGGCAATTGCTTTTAGGGGAAAGTTTCCCATCACTCTAAGAGATATTCTTCAGGAAGCTCTACGTGTAACAGCAAATTGGGCTACCGAAAGTGATCTAGGTATAAATCCATGCAAGACAAAAGTAGTTCTCTTCAGCAGCAGTTACAAGTTGCCTACAGTGGAATCTGTCTTCTTGGGAGGAGAGAATTTACAGAAAGCGCCAAATACCTGGGTGTTTTGCTGGACAGGAAATTGAACTTCCATCCAACAATTTGAAAAGGGTTTAGACCGCGCTTCATGCATTGGGAATATACTGCGGTTTTCAGAACTATAATGCTATATGGTGTTGTGGTCTAGTGGATGGCGTTTCAAAAGTCCACCTACTGCTCAACACTTAACCGGATTCAAAGGATGGCTTATTTGTGCATCACAGCCGCACTGAGGACGAAACCATCTGATGCACTGAATTTAATGCTACATTTTATGCCTCTGGACATTGTGGCTACCAAAATTGCTGCGACCACTGCCATGAGGCTAAGGGAGCTTTTTCATTGGTCATGTGGCGGCTACGGACACGGTATTATCCTTGATATAACATCCGGTGTTCCAAACAGTGTGGAACACTACCTGTGCCGCTTTTTGATAAAAAGTACTATACCACTACCCTGGTAAAAGAAGTTACATAGACTTCTATACGGATGGTTCCAAACTAAACGATTGCGTGAGGAGGTGTGGTGTTAATACGAGAGCGTCGTGTGCGTACAACTTTACGGACTGTAAACTGGCCATCAGGGCAATTACAAACAGGACGATGAAGTCACAAACGAATTGGAGTGGAAGAAGGAGACTAACGCCCTCGAAGCAAAGAAAGGGAGAATGAAAGAGCAGCCGATTTGAAAGTGTCGTCAATTAACTTGGTTAACCCAAAGCCTTTGGGTGACGAACGCACATGTAACAATGTGGAGTACCGAAATGGTCGTTAGGACGACGCAAAGTGGGAAAATATCGAAAAAAATTAGTAAAAAAATGCCGTAGAAATATCTGTTTAGAATTTTAATAAGTTAAAGCAAAGATGTTAGCGAGATCGTGTGCCAAATGTCATGGCAATAGGTTACCCAGGCGCCTTTTTGGTGGGCCCTTAAAGTTGGTCACCTTGATAATTCGAAATTTTGTTAGGGCTGCCAAGTCTTCGTTTGTAGTCCGATTTCCGAAATATTTTCGGTTGAGATCTACAATATCTCCCCTGGTTTCGGGGATATTCGTCTTTTAATGTTTTTTTTAGAATTTTGACCAAGACCTGCAATTTACGAAGGCATTTGTGATTCGAATTTCATTTTTATATATGATCTCGCTATCACCTGAGCTCTAACCATTCCAAATTTCAAAGAGATATCTCTACCAGTTCTCATACGGCATATACAATATTTTGTATGCTTATTTGAACTCCAGTAACCCCTAAGGGTTATAGTGCACACAAAAAATGGTCGGGAAAATAAACGGAATCGGAAGACTGTCGTTTGTAGTTTCGCCAAAAAGATACTTCCTTCAAGTATTATCTGTGTTATCTATGCTAGTTCGGCAATAATTTTTGAATCACCCTCGTTATTGTTCAAAGCAATTTCTAATAATTACGCCCCATATTTTCCGATCAACTTCTTTTAGAGGAAAATTCCGCTCTCTTTTTCATTTCCATTCAGCTACAAACATTATTTTTCAAGGTCTGATTGTTTTGTTTTGATACATTTTATTCTTTTTTGTGATTTAAAAAAATTGTTTTTTAAACGTTTTCATAAAAGTAAAACGAAAACAATTTGTTATTGATTTTTTTAAATGGAATATTGAACTTGTAATGCTTCAGTAACTTTGACCGATTTAATAAGAATATTAAAAAAAAATTGTCAACAAAAAAGAAAGTAAGTAAAGTTTAACGATTATTTTCTTACATTTAATAAATTTGGTTTAGATTAATCTAGGTTAATGTTTATTTAATTAGCCAAATAAGTAAAACACGAGTTATTTTAATGGTTTATATTACAAATTAAAAAACAATTTGAAACGAGCAAAATGTTTGGCCTAAATTTGTATTGGTGAACCTAATGCTGTTAACACTTAAGGTGGTACTAGACGACATGTATTTTATATATGTGTTGACACTTTCTTTATACATATATTTTTTTGTATTCGACTCTCATGTATGTCAAATTTGCCCATGAACCTTACATTAAGGAATAGGGGCAAACTTCTCACATGTCAATGAGTTCTGTACGATTCAAGTTTAAGCTCAATGATAATTAGCTTCCATTTTATAACCAAGTCCGAGCCACAGAGCGACATCTCTTTGAGGATTTGTTTTTAAACGGCTGCCATACCAAATTGTGTGACTTGGAGATGTAGCAAACCAAGCAAGGGTTCTGATTGGTTTTGACTTGACAAAATCCAGGCTTATCTTGGCCTTCCTTCATTTCAAATGTGAACACAAACCTCTCCGCGTTGTAACCTGATTAGCTACCTTTAACATCCGTTAAAAGAATGAGCTACAACGAGCCACGAGTTCACCTATAGGGGCGTCGGTTTAGTAGCACATTACCCGGAAAACTTGAAGAGATTACTTTTAACAAACGAAAAAGAAAAAATCGGATCCCCCGGTCCCGCCAACGTTTTATGGACCATGATTGGCGTATTTGCACCTGGAATGTCAGCACTTTTTATAGAGAAGGTGCAGTGTACGCACTGGCAGAAGTCAGATATTACTGTCATGCAGCAAGAGCGATGACTCAGGAAAGGATCCACAACAACACCGAGTGGTGTTGCCCTATATTATAGATATGGCATCTACAATACTAGGAACTACCAGGAGTGAGTGGTAGTATGCCATCAGACTCACTTAGTCGTTTTCGTCCATTGTGATTACACAGGAACAAAAGAAGGAAAATGCCTTCTAGTTCCAACTGTTGAACCATCCAGATCATTCAAAAAAGTCCAATAACTTGCGAATGTTCACATCTGCTAAATCAAACAAGTTCTAAAAGAACTGAGAACCTAAAGTGGAACTCCTTCTGACTGCTAGTGCGAGACACACACAAAGAAGGTGTTCTATACTCTCTTCTTCTTCGATGTCCTAACAGCTGCTGCAAAAGTCATAGCTGGCAACCTTCAGTCTGTCAGCATGTTTTTCGATTAAATAGTGATCTGTCATGACGGACACAATGACTGAGACATCTGTTCTAGCCAATGATAGCAAAGCGGTAGACCTTTTCGAGTCTAGATTAGACCACATAGTTTTGGAATGCTCACAGCCCCCTCTTTGTGACCATCTATTATTCGTTGTCCTTTGGCCTGCTCCTGAAAACTTAGCTTACATGTCGCTAGTGGCATACCCACAGATTACAGTATGTCTGGAATGTGAAGGAGAGTTCCTAGTCTCGCAAGCTCGTCGCCTTTACAATTCCCTGGGATATCTCTGTGGCCCGGCACCTAGAACAGGTGAATTTTGAACTGTTCAGCAGGCGGTTTTTGTGTTCACAAATACGTTCTCCAGAGATTTAATGGCTGCCTGGCTGCTGAGAAGATATTTATGCCAATCGTCGTAATGGCATTATATCTAAGCCATTCCACCACTTCCTTAATTATTGGTTGCCCAAAAAGTAATTGCGGATTTTTCATATAGTCGCGGATTGCGTATTTTTCACAGCTTGTGACTCTGCAATTGCATTCTTTCTTCTGTCAGTTATCAGCTGTTACTTTTAGCTTACTTTAGAAAAAAAAAAGTGTAAAAAAAGTATATTTGATTGAATTTCATTCTAAGTTCTATTAAAAATGCATTTACATTCTTTTAAAAAATCCGCAATTACTTTTTGGGCAACCCAATTCAAGGATCTCCGGTGGGGTAACATTTTAGTGGATGGATGGATGCAGTTGCCTTATATAGTGATCTCCAAATTTAATATTTTAAGCCCATAAAAGAAGTATTTATTATGCCTCATTATAGGAAGTGATGCTAATGCACATCACTAAATATGGGGAAGTTCGGATGTCAACGAAAGGGTGAACTACTTCTTGAATATATTATAAGTTACAATCTGGCGATTTGTAATAAAGGGGATAAACCGACCTTTATTACCAGGAACAGGCAGGAGATACCATATATTACCTTTGTTTAGGAAGATATAAGGGCAAGAATATGCGACTGGAAGAAGTTGGATAATCACAGCTTCTCTGATTATCGATATATTAGTTCTAGCCTTGAAGAAAATGCTGCAGAAGTGGTACCTCGGCTAAATAGAAGAAAGGCGGATTGAGATAAATTTCGGCACACATTCTGCACGTCTATCCCATCTGGACACAAAAAGGAAGTGGCAACTACGGAGGATATAAACGTAATGGTCAAGTGGATCACGAAGGCCCTGAATGACTCGCTTGTGTCAGCATGACCTTGTGACAAGCCAAGTTGCAAACAGCGACCGCCATCAGCTGGTTGGTCTAAGGAAGGACTGCAGAAAATTCTTCAACATGGCGATAGCCACAAGACCACCACACGATTGGGACATCTATAAGGCTGAGCTTAGAAAATATAAGGACGCAATTGCTAGGTGGAATTCTGCAGCTCAGTGGAGGATACATCTGAAGCCTTTAGGCTAAGGAAGTTTAAGTCCTCGTGACCTATTGCTGTGGAGTATATCCGAGAATGTATGGACAATGTCTAGTGAGAAAACACTAGAACTACCAGCTTGCCGAAGAGGAGGAGGAGCCAGAAGAGGTAGTCACTGGTATTCACTTGTCGGAGGTTATTAGGGAAATTGTGTTTGAGCCGAAAATCCTTTGGGTGATAAGAAGTTTCGACTCTTAAGTCGCCAGGCCCTGATGATGTATCACCGATTGAATTACAAGCAGTGTCTGATAGACTGGTTCCCTGGCTTAGGGAAAAATACTCTACTTGTATCAGCATGTAATATATACCTGTGGGATGGAGGGACACGAAGCTCAATTTTATTCCGTAAGCTGGAAAACTTACCGCACGAAGGCGAAAGATTTTCATTCTATTAGTTTGTCGTACATTATGCTGAAGACTTTAGAGAGGTTGATAGAAACATACCATAGGACTAAGATCGTCTGTCGCAGCAGCAGCATGCATATAGTAAAGGCAAATATACTGAAACAGCCCTTCACGACCTAGTCGGCTGTATAAACGGTTCTCTCGCTGTTAAGGGATATACAATTGTGGCATTTCTTAACATTGAATGTAAAACCGACTTCAATCGTGGAGGAGTTGGAGTTTCTAGGCATCAACTCTACCGTAAGAAAGATTTTTAATAACTTACTTACATTATGGCATGCTTGAGATCTGTGCATCTAAAAAGATGGGTCAGCAGAGCAACTCCTTAAGGAGGTGTACTCTCTCTTCTACTTTGGAATATTGACATTAACTATATATTATTGTCGTGGCAATTGTGGTTAGGGGAAAGTTTCTCAGCACTCTAAGAGATATACCTTAGGAAGCTCTACGTTCAACAGCTAAGTGGGCTACCGAAAGTGGTCTAGGTAAAAATCCGTGCTTTATAGAAGTAGTTCTCCTCAGCAGCAGGTACCTGTATTCTTGGCATAGGTTTTAAACATCAAATCCAACACTTTGGAAAGGGTAAAAAAGGCAACTCTTGCCCTATACACCTGCAAGAGTCATTGGCAAAAGTTGAGGGCTTAGATTCCGCGTCACTCTTGGGATATATACCGCAGTTGTCAGACCTATAATTCTATATAGTGTTGTGGTCTGGTGGACGGCGCTTCAAAAGTCCACCTACTGTTCAATTGTCAACCGGATCCAAAGTCAAAGTCTTATTTGTACATCACAGCCGCATTTAGGACGACACCATCTGATCCACTTGAATTTAATGATACATTTAATGCCTCTGGACATTGTGGCTACCTAAATTACAGCGAGCACTGTCGTGAGTTTAAGTGAGCCTTCTCATTGGTCATTTGGTGGCTACGGACACTATGTTATCCTTGATACAATATCCGATGTTCCAGACAGTGTGGATTACACCCTGCATGAGCCGCTGTTTGATAAAAAGTACTGTACCACAATTCCTGATAGAATCGATTGGAACCTGGTAACAGAAGTTACATAGACTTCTATACGGATAATTCCAAACTAAACCACCAAGTGGGCTTTGGGGTGTACACTAAAGATCTAGAACTGGCCATATAGAAGAGGTTTCCCGACCACTACAGTTTGTATCAAGCAGAGATTCTTGCAATTAAGAAAGTGGTGGAATGGCTAAGATATAATGTCATTACGACGATTGGCAAAATATCTTCTCAGACAGCTAGAAAACCATTAAATCCCTTGAGAACGTATTTCTGAACACATAAACCGCCCTCGACTGTCGCAGATCTCCCAACAAGATGGCTGAACAGTTCAAAATTCACCTATTCTGGGTACTGGGCCACAGAGATATCCCTAGTGATTGTAAAGCGGACGAGCTTACGAGACTAGCAACTACCTTACACATTCCAGGGAAACTATAATCTGTGGGTATGCCGCTAACGACATGTAGGCGAAGTTTTCAGGGCTAGGCCCGAAGGACAACGAATGATAGATGGTCACAAAGAGGGGGCTATGAGAATTCCAAAACTATGTGACCTAATCTATTGTAGAGTTGAAGAAGTCCTCCGCTTTGCTGTCATTGGCTAGAATAGACGTCTCAGTCATAGTGTTCGTTATGACAGGTCACTGTCTAATCGGAAAATATGCTGACAGACTGAAGGTTGCCAGCAACGAGTTTTGCAGAAGCTGTGTGGACATCGATGAAGGAGAGACTATAGAATACCTTCTGTGTGTGTGTCCAGCACTAGCAGTCAGAAGGAGATCCACCATTGGTTGTCATTGCTTTGAGAACCTGTCTGATTTAGCGGATGTGAACATTCGCAACTTGTTGGGCTTTTTAAAGCGATCTGGATGGTTCAACGGTAGGAACTGGAAGGAAACGTCTATATTTGACGTTTATATTTGAATATAGCTCCCATATATAAAAGTGGTGGGTATCCAAACTTCGGCCCGGCCGAACTCAATGTCTTTGTACTTGTTAACTTTTTATATATTTTTATGTGATTTTTAAACACTATTATTATTTCTATCTTACAACACAGCAGCATGTTCTTTATAGTAACACTCATACAAAATAAATGCAGTCTCACAATTATCATTACCCTTAAGATTATTGCACTTTGACATAATGCCTTTCAGTTTATCCTCACCGACATTGGGACCCAATTTGGCCGTTAGCACCGAAGACTGGACAGCCCCATCTTTAATAAAACCTGCCTTTTCCAGGAAACAATTGACAAAACATTTGGCATTCTTATCGAGTCCATTGAATTGACCCTTCATTAGAGCCACAGCTGCTTGTGTGGTGCTTTTTTCTTGTTCCAAACAGATGGCGGAATACTGAAGGGCGCGCAATTTTTGATCTTCAGTTAAGTTGAGACGCTACAATTGTATATCTTTTAATTGGTAGAATTGTAAAATTTTAAAGTTTTTCAACTTACATCCTCTCCATTGACTGCGGTAAAGACAAATATAGCAACTAAAGCAATGACAAACTTCATTTTCGTTTAGGAGCTTCTTAAAACCTTTTGCTTTATGTGATCTAAACGTAAAATGTATACTGTCTAGTTAGTTTAAGCTAACAGCGTCTTTTTATACTCAAGAAATGTCTCATTTACAGTGGAGACATTGACATTGAATATGTGTTACCTAAAGAGTGTGCTCATAGCAATTTCAGTTGTTGTCAATTAATCTGTTTATTTCATCTCAATTGTGATTAATTGATGTAGGCTCTTAAATTCAGGGCATTCTGGAAGTGTTGTACTGCTGATTTAATTTCATTTCCTCAGTTATAAGGAGTTCGAAAAATATGGCCTTTACTGTAGTGCATTAAAACGTGTTATTTATCGAGGTGATATTTATTTGTTTATCTAGCAAGCATTTGTTATAAAAAAAAGATATGTATTGTTTAAATGAATGTTCCAACAAATAGAGTCTGGTATGGCAATTGATTTTAGAACACCATGCAACACATTTTAAATAAGCATACAATAACAAAAAATCTGGAATGTATTCATATAATTTTGTAATCTTGTGGATATTAATAGGCTTCTGGATTAGGCGGGTCTTAAATTGGAATGTTGCCAAGAGTTCAGAGACAGTTGAATATATAATGTGTACATTAAGACTTATTGGATATTGAAGGAGGCGTTCATATTGAACATTCTTCCATTTGGGCTCCACGACATTTGTCATCCTGGCCGAAAGTGCTTTGGGTGAATTCAAGTAACCCAATGTGATGGTTGGTATACAAAAAGAGGATCCAAACTCCGTAATTATTTCTAAACTAATTATCTAAATCGCGTATTTCACTGTAGTATAGTGTAATAACTGAATATTGTACGTATTGACTTTGCAATTCAAGGAAATATTTTGTTTTGCCTTTTTATTGCAAATAGGGGAATTTTCCATAATTAATTGAGGTTTAACGCCAAAATGTTAGAAAAGTAACTAAAAATAGAATTGCCTTAAAAAATCTTCTTGGAGTTAGGTAAGTGGTATGCCTCTTCAGATACATACGATTTTATGCCATGAGCATTAAAATTTAATATTATGCCCTTAATGGTTATAAAGTACAAAAACAATATTTTTTTCGGTAAAAACTAAGATTAAGTTATAATAACCAACGCCGAAGGACGGGTTATATTCAAATTGTTGGCCGTCGTTTAAAATTTAAGACAATCTATACACGTCCGTCCGTTTGTTGAAAATACGCTACGTTCTTTAAAAATACAAACATTGAGCTGAAACTTTCCACAGATTTTTTTCTTGTACATAGGCAGATTAAGTTCGAAGATGGGCTATATCGAACTATCGAACACAGATATACTTATTTAGGACCTTAGGCCCATTAAAGCCATAACTATTATTCGACTTTGCTGACAATTCGAACGGTGAGTTGCCTCGACAATTGTAAAGATTCGACAATACGGTGATTTTGCACCTATATAGACCGATACCCGTAGTTGAAATCTTGAGTTCCTAGCAGCCCCAATTTTCACCTGAATTGGCTGAAGTTTATAACAATCAAATCGGGAATTGGTTGCAGCTGATATGTTCTTAAGTAGTTATATTGGGGAATCTGTATTTAAGGAGCCTGTATAAGTATTTAGACCGATTCAGATCAGACTTTGCACAGAGGCTGGAAGTCATAACATAGACTCCTTAAATACAGATTCCCCAATATGACTACTTAAGAACATATCAGCTGCAACCAATTCCCGATTTGATTGTTATAAAATAATTCATATACGAAATGAGCTAATAAATGCAAATTTTAAGCGGTGGTGGATACCCAAGATTCAGCCCGAACGAACTTAGCACATTTTTATACCCACCACCATAGGATGGGGGGATACTTACCTAGTCATTCCGTTTGTAATACCTCGAAATATTAATCTAGGATCCTATAATGTATATATTGTATATTCTTGATTGTCTCGACCTACTGAGTCAATCCATGTCCGTCCGTCTGTTGAAATCACGATAGCAGTCGAATGCGTAAAGCAAGCCATTTAATATAGAACATTAGGGATCGGTTCAGATTTGGATATAGATCCCACATAAATCGATCTCTCGATTTATCTTCTTGAGCCCCTGGAAGACGCAATTATTGTCCGATTTGGCCGCTTCTGCTGTGATTTACATCAACTGTGCCAAGTACAGTTGAAATCGGCCAATAACCTCATATAGCTCCCATATAAACCCATCTCCCGATTTGACTTCTTGAGCCCCTGGAAGCCTCAATTTTCATCCGATTTGGCTGAAATTTTGCAAATAGTGTTCCGTTATGATTTTTTACAACTCTGCTAAGTTGTTAAAAGTGATGTAGGACATTGGGGATTGCAAATGGGCCATATCGATTCAGATTTGGATATAGCTGCAATATAAACCAATCGCCCTATTTGACTTCTTGAGGCCCTATAAGCCGCAATTTTTTATCCGATTTGGCTGAAATATTGCATGTGGTGTTCTGCTATGACTTCCAAATCGGTCTTTAACTTGATATAGCTCCCATATAAACCGATCTCTCGATTTGGTATCTAGAATAGAGCCCTACTGGGCGTGGTCCTCATCGATCCGCCTATACCAAAACAACATGTTCTCTGAACCTGTATTATTATCCTTACTTTATACTTTTTCTCCATCGCTGTTCACTACAGAGGCATAAGTTTGTATTGGTCTAATCACGCTCCTGTAGAGCCAATGGACTATCCTCGGATTAAGGCTCCATTTCGAGCCTACGGCCCGTCTAAATAGTATCCAACATCTGTAAGCCATCTCGATATGTTCCTGAATGTGACCATCCAGTTCAGTTTCCTGTTCGAGATTACTCCTTAATATATACCCTTGTCAGATGTCGAAATTGTTCTATTGAGGAAACGTGGTTCGGGCCCACCTTCGTCTTCCTTGTGCACAGGCATATTTCAGTCTTCTCTGGGTTAACATTGATACCTCTGGGTCTAGCCCAGTCATATGCAGTCTGCAAGACCCCTTCGGCCCGTCTGCATAGCTCGTTCGTATCCTTTCCCCTTAGAAATATTATAACAACGTCTGCATAGCAGACGGGTTCAAATCCCTCAGTTAGCATCCGTAATAGGTCATTTATGGTTGTCACCCATAGGCTCCCTGTTCTGTAGCATATGGTTTATCCATTTTCTTAGGACCAGGTCCACCCGATTGGACCCTGATTGGATCAGTGTGCCGATTCGCACATAGTTTAATGCCCATTCGTTGTCAATAGAAACTTCCAGTGTGCAAATATTGTGAGGTCGTGCTAAATACATTTACGTCGCTACTTGTTAATTTTTTTTTTTTTTTTTTTTTTTTGATAGAAGATTTTTTTTTTTTTTTTTTTGTAGCTAAGGATTTTGTTTTTCCGATGTTAAGGAGGAAACAAATAAATTTTTTGGATATTTATACAAAATTTTGAAAAGAACAGATTGAAGACTAAAATACGGAAATAATTTTAAATGCTACACCTCTCAAATAACCCGATCTCCCAATTAAACTTCTTGAGCCTCTACAGCGCTTCCCTGAAATTTTGCCCAATTTCTGATTTTAGCTGAAAATTTGCATGTGGTGTTTTGCTTCGACTTTCAAAAAGGTTGTCTTCGATATTTCGGGATTGAACAACCCTTGTGTTGCAATCTGCCAACTGACAGCTCTATAGTAAAGCTTGACATTTTTGAGGTTATTGATGCTCAAAACGTTTTGACATACGAGCGCTATTTGTGTTGTTTACAGTAACTAGTAACCAAAATTCGATCAATTTATTCTCTGTAGCGGGTATCCAAATTTAGGTACTTCCGAAATCAATACGTTTTGATACCCTTCAGAATAGGATGGGGGTATATGTACTCGTTATTCTGTTTGTTGCATAACGAAATATTGATCTGAGACCCGACAAAGTTTAAACATATATTCTTGATCGTCTTGACAATCTAAGTCCGTTTGTCGAAAGCACGCTTACTTTCGAAAGAATATAGCTGAGCGTGTGAAATTTTGCATGAGTACTTCCTATAATTGTAGCTCGCTTGGGATTGTAAATGGGCTGTATCGATCCATGTTTTGATATAGCTGCCTTATATACCGATATTGGATCTTGACTTTTTAACCTCCTAGAAGGGCTAATTCTCATTCGATTTGCTTGACATTTTGCATGAAGTGTTATGTTTCGACTTTCAACAACCATGCTAAGTATGGTCTAAATAGGTCCATGTTGTAGCTCCCAAATAAACAGATCTCCCGATTTAACTTCATCAGCCTCTAGGGGGCGTAATTATTATCCGATTTAGCTGAAATTTCGTACAATGACTATTTTATTACCTTACACATATCTGCTAAATAATGTCTAAATAGTTCTCGACATAGCTCCCATATAAACCGATCTTCCGATTTCACTTTAAAGCCCTAATAGGGCGCAATGATTTCTATAATGGTCTTCAACATTCAAACCAATTATGGTCTAATACGGTCCATAAACTGATATATTTCCAATAGCATAGCAATTCTTAAATATCCCAAAGTTGAAAATTTTCCAAAATTTCAATCTCTATTTCATCTGTAATGATACTTAGAAGCACAAAGCTATGACTATGCAAAAACATCTGAGTATGCCTATAACAAAAATTTACTACTGTATACATGCGCTCTCTTACGCACTTCAAACAAACTTAAAATAGCCCACCATCGTGTAACTATTACAGATTCATACAACTCATCATTTGAGGTTTTACTAGCTATCAAATGCAATTGTAAAACATCCCAATGGGAATATAAGATTAAGGTGTAAAAGGCAGCTAAGTATTTTTTCCGACTACTGGTACAACAGTATTAACCTTAACCATGGTCAACAATGTTCTTGGCATTGAATGTTTGAATTGTGTATGATTCATCATTATTTAAAGTATTGTTATAGTTGGCTTAATTCGAACATGTTTTTTAATTGTCCATAAATATTGTCATTAATTTTTTTTTAGTTTACTTCAGTTTGTTTGGTAGTAAACAAAATTTTATTTAAACATGTTGAGTACGTTTGTAAATATTATATTCTGGCCTTATGATACAATTTTTGATTATTTTTTCCAGAATAATTAAACACGTGTAGTCAGCTCTTTATCATTAACTAGTGAAAAGAGTAATAATTTTGTCTGTGACAAACATTTTTAGAAATTAGACTTAGGTATTATGATGAGTCACTAATTCTTACGCATTTAACACACAACCATCAACAAATTATGAATATCAGATCATGCATTCTAGGAGATTAGGGCTGTTCATTAGACCACAACACGATGTAGCATTATAGGTTCAAAAACTGCAACTTACAACTAGGGCATGGCACCCTCTTCAACTCATACAAGTGTAAAGGACAAGAAGAACTTTTCCGCCATTTCCGAAATGTTTAATTTGAGGAAGAAGACAGAAGCCAAAAGTTGAAAAGATTGGGTGGCCGAAGGTCGAAGATCGATGTCTCCAAGCACTTCCTAGGAGAACTTTCCCCTAAGGATTGATTAGGTTTAAGTGGCAGTCTTTCATCTGACTCTCTTAGACATTTTCGTCCATTGTTATACCACAGAAACGGGAGAAAGAAGATGCCTTCTAGTTCCTACCGTTGAAGCATCCATATCGCTTTAAAAAGCCCAGGGCAGGACACACGCAGTAGATATTCCTGAGTCTCTGCTTCCTCGACGTCCTCACAGTTTCTGCAGAAGTTATTACTTGCAACCTTCAATGTGTCAGCATGTTTTTGATCAGACAGTGCCCTGCCATGACGGACACAATGACTGAGACGTCTGTTTCAGCCAACGATAGCATAGCGGTAGATCTCTTCAAGCAATGATTAGGCCCTATAATTTTGAATCATTGAATATTCCTTGACAGTGAGAGAACCCTCTATGTGGACGATTAGTTCGTGAAGGTCTGTTCAGTGGACTTACCCTAACTATATGAATGCTGTTGCCGAAACAGGTGTCTCTGTCCTAAATATGTTTCTATCAACCTCTGTAGAGTCTTCAGCACAAAGAATGACCAACTAATAGGACTAAAATCGTTCACCTACATGTGGTAAGGCTTTACTGCTTTTGGAATGAAAGTTACCTTTGAGTCCCTCCATCCCACAGGTATATACGACATCCGGATTCAAGCAGAGTATATCTCTCTAAGGAACCAGTCTATCAAACACAGCTTGTATTTCAACCGGTGATGAATCATCAGGGCCTTGCGACTTAAAGGAGTTGAAACTTATTGTTGCCAAAAAGATTTTCGGCTGCGACACAATTTCCTCAATAATCTCCGACGAATGCATACCAACGACAATATCTTCTAGAGCCAAGTTGTTCATTGGAAAGTTTCCAGGGAAATGTGTATCAACGCACTAGACAATGTCAAAAGTTGTCTGACTTTTTAATATATCCCACCGTAATAGGTCTCGAGGATATGATCTTCCTTAGCCTAGAGGCCTCCCCGCAGTTGCAGAATTGCATTGAAATGCATCTATCCGTTTTTCTTCTGTTTAGCCGAGGGACCACTTCTGCAGTATTTTCTCCAAGGCTAAAATTAATATAACGATGATCAGAGAAGCTGTGGTCATCCCACACTTCCCAGTCGCATATTCTTGCGCGGTCTATTTCTTTCAATAAGCAGCTCACCTCTTTCTTTGACATCCTAACTTCTCCATATCAGATGATGTGCATTAGCATTACTTTCTACAATGAGGCTTTTTTCCTCCAAAAGCGGCTTTAACCCGATACTTAAGGCTTGAAGGCGGCTTCTCTGAATCGTGTGCCATATATAGGGAAGCCAGTCAGTAACTAAGAACTCCTAAAAAGGAGTTCTTAGTTCACTAACCAATCGTCCACACACCCATGGGTACTGGATAAGAATCAATTCAAATCCCTCTGCCATCAGAAGGACCTTAAGTACTACCGAGCGGCTTTACAATGGTGAAGATTTATCTGCAGAAACCAGACCATAGTCAGGATTCAGAATTTTCACCACTTTTGCATTAGTCGCGTCTTCTGAGTCTGCCAGAAGTCCATGCTCACAAGACTCGTTCAAACTTGTCATGATGAACTTCCTTACGAGTCCAGGTGCAGTTAAGAAGACATGGGAACTAGTCTTTCGCGAGACACTGGGCACTTGCTGTGTGGACCATTTCTCCCTAGATGCTTCACAAGCTACTGCTGTCGAAGTACCTTTTGAGTTTTATCCTTCCCGCTGAAGCACACCTTGAGCCCAAACCAATCGGATAACCCACCCACACAGGGCGTATCCGGTCCTATTTCGATGCCTTCCTTTCTTGTTTCGATCGTGGCATAGGGTTTTACAGTCTCCTGCAAACCGCCAGACTTTAGAGATGTGGTCGATAGCTCAGATAAGTGCTCAGCAACATCTGTATAGTCGTCTCCTGATTCCTCAACCCCACCGCTTCAATAAACCAGCAGTTTCAACTTGTTGAATCCGTGGGATACAACTCCTTCAGCCTTGTTGTGGTCTGGGAGACAACCGGAGTTTTATACTGCATGTCTCCAGTCGCCATCAGCGTCATCCAATCTACCAGTCAGTGGTTGAAAGATTGGGATTACAGTCCCTTAGTCTCCCAAATATGGATTTTGAATCTGAGGGAATCCTTGCTATCCAAGATTTCGCCATTGGTCTAGAGGGAATTTTTTTCCATCTTGACTAAATCTAGAGCTGCGCCTGGCCAGATTTCGCCAATCTATTTTATGGCGCTAAATTTGCCTTAATTTGGCGACGAAGTTTGATAAATTTGACTTCTTTTGTTGATGAAAATGCAATAGGTATTTTATTTAGTAAAATGGCCGTAGGGATCCTTGCAATATTTTGGAAATTGTTTCAGTTACTGCTATATTAATATTTTAAATTGTTTTTTACTGAATTCCTTTGCACTAACATTCAATGTAGTGTTGGACAACAAACATCATCTATACCACTTACATGTTTCATTGTTCGTCATAATTTGTTCAACCTGTTGCTGCGGTTTTTATTTGCAATTTACTCTTTTATTTTTCTTTCTTTTTATATCATTCTAATGTTGCTTTTCTTGAGCATCTTGGAAACATTGGAAAATTTTGAAACCTGTCTCGCAACGATCATCACCTTTTATACCTTTGCATTTCTCCAAAATCTCTTTGGCTTTATCTTCGCCAATGAGAACTCCCAATTTTGCGAGGACCACATCCTGTTGAACTTCACTAGCCTTTAAAGTGCCAGCTTTCTCAAAGAAGCAAGTGGTTAAACATTTGAATTCCTTGCTGGGATTTGTGAAGTCCTTGTTGCTAAATTTCTTGACATCCTCCTCGGATACCTTTTCTTCTTGGGAACATATTTCAAGATGTTGTTTAGCTTTGACCTTTTGTTCTTCGTTTAATTCAATAGGCTATGAAAAAAGCTAAAATTAATTTAAAACAAAAAATTCTACCACAAAAACTTACAGAACCAAAAATGGAAGCCATCGAACAAACAACTAACAAAATAACGAAGGTTTTCATTGTGTTTAATGGTACTGAGTGATTGCAACAGCTATCTTTAAAGTTTAAAATGGCATTGATATTTCTTGCATTCAACTGAGGGTTTTTATACCTTCCGCAAACAGAACGTTGCGATTTTTCCCATTAATGAGCATTGAGTCTATGCAAGCTATTGATGCTTGGACTCACTAACTAATTCTTAATAGTTTCTCCCACTGGAAAGATCAATAGAACTTGTTATCACGGTTACAATTGGTTTATTCCAATTAAAAATCTTTGCTAGCTTTATTATCTTCCATGACGAACTGAAAAAGTATTGTTTACAATAGGTATATACCATACTTAATTCGGACAACTTTGTAGGCACAAACTTTAATTAATAATTCATATAGTATACAGTATACACCACCATTGGAATATACTAATCTAGTCATTACGTTTGCTTCCATCTCGAACAATAACCGTATTCCAAGTCGATAAAGTCATATACGTTCTTCGGCTGAAATCATAAGAGCGTATGCAGAACAACAACCAATTTAAGTAGGTAATCTCTGACAAAACTTTCATAAATCTTAGTTTCTATCTATTGGGCTAATATTTGGACCATAAATAGACAAAACCTTCATATTATAAGACTTCATATTTAGATGATTCAGCTGAACTTCCAACCTGGATAAATCAGTTACATAGACATAGACTTTCCCGATTTAAAATCATTCCCCGTTTTAATTTAATGATAATAAATCACTCAAAACTTCAGCTGATTTGAGTTGACTGATTGGTTGTTGGTACCTAAAATTCGGCCAAGCCACACTTTTTCGATATTCACTTGTTTATGATAAATATGGTTTGCAGTTGTTTTGATTAAAAAATGAGCACGAAACACATTCATTCAGGTATATTTCCAATTAAGTTTCTAACAGAACAAAGTTTGTTGCTCATTAAAATGGATATTCTGTAATACTTTATGAATTATTTATATTTTACTAGCACTCAAACTACTCAGCCATAATAAATACTAGGGCGATCCCAAAAATAGCCGACCTGACACATAGATGGCGGCAGTAGTACGAAACGTATCAATCAAGTAGAGTCTAATGGCCTACTTAGCGACCAATAGTATGGGTTCTGCAGAAATCGCTCTACGGGCGACCTCAAGACACTTCTGTCGGAACGTTGAAGTCGCTCAATCCACCAGTTTGGTGAGAGTAAGGTTGTGGCTCTGAATATCTCCAAGGCATTTGATAGGGTCTGGCACGGTGCACTGTTATCAAAGTTTGTCGCATTTGGTGTCAGTAATGGATTCGTTCGATTTATTTCTAGCTTTCTCTGAGATCGCACTATTCAAGTCGTTATAGATGGATTTTCATCTAATGAGCACAAATTGACCGCAGGTGTACCCATGGGCTCTGTTCTTTCTCCTTCTCTTTTTCATATTTTCATCATCGAATCCGATCTACTCATTTGAGGATGACAGTAATCTCTGTCTCATTCGACCATAGGTCGAGTCTTCGAGAGATTGAGAACAAGAGGCGGGTTATGGACGATACACTCTATCAGGATTTGCAGTCCATTTCTGAGTGGGGTCAAATGAATCGAGTAGATTTTAGTGCACGGAAGACTCAGTGCAGCTTGTTGTCACACAAACGATTCGCTGATCCATTACGACCATCTTAGTCAATCAAAGGTGTAGATGTTGAGCAATCAGAAGCTCTTGATGTTCTGGGCATGAAAATACAAAGTGATGTTCGTTGGGCTAAACATGTATTTGAAGTGTCGAAAAAAGCATTCAAGTGTTTAGACTTCATTAAACGATGTAAGATCTGATCTTCTTAACATCTACACCACTTTCATAAGACCGAAAATGGAGTACAATTCACATGTATGGGCTGGAGCTTCAAAATCATCCCTGGTGCTACTGAACCGTGTACAGAGGAGAGCGATGGCGTTGATTGGGGACAGTGGGATATCCAACTCTATTGCCTCTCTTCATCATCGTCGCAATGTGGGTTGTTTGGCGATGTTCTATCGGAACTTTCATGGTATGTGTTCGTCTGACATTCGTCTTCTTATTCCTGATGTAAGGATGTATGTCAGGGATACTAGACATTCCAGGAACTCACACCCGTTTGTAAATTATTGGCCAGCGGACCGCACAATGCATTATAAAGAGAATTATTATTTCGCCCGAACCGTTCGTATGTGGAATGGACTTCTGGCTAATATTTTTCCCACCCACTTTGACATCCAAAGATTTAAGACAAATGTCAATAAGAAGAAATATACATTAGTAGCGTTTCGAGTCATTGAAGGTGCTTCCAATAATGTAAAATCGAAGTCAATCATGAAAGAGCTAGAGTTTCTAGGTATCAATGTCACCCTAAGAAAGTTTATTTAAAGCTTATTGACTAAAAGATGTATTATGGCAATCTTGGCATCTGTAGATCTAAAACGATGGGTCAGCATAGGAACTTCTAAAGGCGATGTAGTGCCTTCTCTTCTTTGGAATTGAGCCATTGACAAAATATTTTTGTCTCTGGAAGAATAAGTATGCTGATGACATGGCTACTGCGGTAAGGGGAATTTTTTCGGCAATCTTAGAGTTATACTTCAGGAAACGCTACGCGCGACATTGGAGTGGGGTACCGAAAGTGGTCTAAGCGTAAATCCGTCTAAAAGGGATGTGGTTATTTTCAGCAGGAGATACAAATAACATATAGTGGCACCTGTCTCATTAGAACCCCGACGGGGGACCAAAGCTAGGAAAGTATAGAAAAGCTCGCCAGGTGGTCGAATCGGAACTCATGCTGGCTTCGGTCATGTACGGGGCGTTTGTACCAGGGGTGAATACGGTGCTTCTACAGGATTAAGCCAACATGGCAGGTGCCTGCATTAAACACCCCTAGAGCTGTCTCCTTGGGACCAAAGCTAGGAACGTATAGAATATTTATTATTGCTACCCAGGTATCGTGTTGTTTTGAGATGTTCCTTTAAAATTGATCTCCTGGGTACAACATTTGCTGTTTAAACTGATGGTTTTGATGATGGATGAATGTTTGTGCTGGCTATTGAAGAATGATAATGAAGGACGTTTATTAAGTGAAGGTTAGTAATGAAGTGAAGGACGCTAAGGAGGGGAATGTTGGATAGGTGGGGCAGGACGGTTGAAGCGATGAGATTGAGGATAGATTAGGAGTTAGTAGAACGCATCGAAAAGTCCGATGAGTGTAAGGCTGCTGTACAGTGTTGAAGTCTTCGGAGCTGGTCGCTTGGAGTGGGAAGTTGGATGTGTGGGAGTATATTTCTATTCCTTCCGCATACCAGAATGTATACCGTGTTGTGTGGATGTTTCGGTGGCAATTCTGTTTTAGCTCAGTCTTGTGCTGAGTCATTTTGGATTATTCAACCTGTCTTCTGTTGTTTTGTGTGTGTTGTTGCTACAGGATAGGGAATTGACAACTAGTGTTTTATTTATGAACGCACTCTTACACTAATCATCGATTTTTCACTGTAAATTTTCCAGTATACTCGACATTACCTCATCATGGTAAAGTACACTAACGAAAACCGTCTGCAAATCATAAAAATGTATTACTGATATTCGGAGTCGGTAACCGCTACTTTAAAAGAGCTAACACCTTTTTTTTTTTCTTTTTTGGGTTGATCAATAAGAAAAATATGATCAAAATCCACATGTGCTTCCCGAATTAACACTTCGACCGCTAATAATAAATATTTGCTGCGGTTTGCATGCCGGCGGCGTCAGTGGGCCATACTTCTTCGTCGACGATGCCAATCGTCACGTTACAGTGAATGGACAATGCTACCGCACCATGCTTACTGATTATTTTTGACCTAGATTGGAAAATATGGAGCTGGACGATATTGAACAGGAACACACGTTACAATCGATTTATTGACGATTAAGTTTAATGAGTCCAGTCCTTATTGAAGTCAAGTTCTTATTACTGATCGAGATAAAATTCCTGGACACTGTTGAACCAGCCAGATCAATTTTAAATTGCGAATGTCCACATCCGCTTAATCAGACAAATTTTTAACGAAATAAGAATATAAATTGAATTTTCTTCTTGTTTTCATTAAAAGGACAGGCACAGTTTTTCTATTGTTTCCTCTTCCTTGGCGTTCTAACATCTTGTGGAATTAACTTGGTATGACTTCCAACAACTGTTCTAAGTATGGTCTAAATCGGTATATAACCTGATATAGCTGCCATATAAACCGATCTACCAGTTCGACTTTGTGAGCCTCTGGAGGGCGCAATTATTACTCGATTTGCCTGAAATTTTGGAGGTGGTGATTTTCTATGACTGGTGTTTTTCTATTTGAGAAAGTCATTTAAAGGATTTGACAAATGCGATCCCTGGTGGAGGGTATAAAAGATTCAGCCCAGCCGAACTTAGCACACTTTTATTTTATAATGATAAATATTTCCATTTTCATTATTAGGCCAGAAATATATATAGCCGATCACTCTCTTCCTGAGGCTAGGTAGTAGACCTTCTGGGATGTCCCTCTGCTAACCCATATTAGTAAATCTACGGTTTGCCAGCCTGCTGTAACATGCCATTAAGAAAATTGTCGCAAATAAACTTTCTTACGGAAGTATTGCTGCCAAGAACATCCAACTCTTTCATGATTGACTTCACCTTTAGATTATTGAAGGCTTCCTTAATGACACAAAATGCTACCATTGAAAAACAAAAAATGGCAACTGTTTTTTTTTTTTAATTTTTATTGTTTCAATTTTCTATTTCAAAACGATTTACAAAGCCTCTTTAGCTTGCTTGCAGCATTCAAGAATTTTGAAACCAGTCTCACAACGATTTTCAGCCTTAATACCATGGCATTTTTCGTATATCTTTTTAATATTGTCCTCCCCGATGGTGGGACCCCATTTTTTGATTACAAATTCTTCTTGAACTACGCCATCCTTCAATGTACCTTCCTTTTCGAAGAAGCAAGTTGTCAAACATTTGAAGTCCTCGGTGGGATTGGCGTAATCCTCTTTCATGAATTTTGTAACTTCAGCTTCGGAAATATTTTCCTCCTTGGCACATAGCTCAACATTAGCTTTCATTTCAGCTCTTTGTTCCTCTGTAAGTTCATGCTACAGGAATATGAATGAAATATTAAATAGTGCGTGTGTCATTGGATATGTCAGCAAAACTTACTTTGGCAAAAACCGTGACGAAAAGGCAAATAACTGCTAAGCTGATAAAAGTCTTCATGATTATTTTGCAATTGCCTTTCTTGAAAGTTTAAATTGTTATGATGTTCTTAGCTGGAAATTTGATGTTTTATATACCCGATTGGGCTAGGTTTTGGCCATCACAATTGCTCTTTTTTTTGCAAATAATGATGAATGGGTGTTGAGCCATATTGGCCATTTCTAATGAGTGACAAGCGTAAATAGTTTTCGCATTGCCAAAAACTTTCCCCAAAAGAAGATTAAAGTTTTCAGGAACTCATTGCAAGAAATACATGTGGATACTATGGGGGCAAACATAACTAAAAGTTTCAAATTTCAAGTCAAATAACAAAAAAAAGTGACTATAAAGCAAATTTGTTTATGGTCGGAAGGTATCTAATTCAAGAACTTAGCCTGCTTAAAAGATTAGTTTTATTTCAGATAGTCAGCTTCGTATACTGGGAGTTGAATATAAAGTCTGACAGTAGAAGTAGTACAATACTTTAGTACTAATGGTGGGTCTTTAACTTATTACTACATTATTTAATTCGAACACGTCGTCCAAACCCAAAATGTAACCCATTTCATTATTTAGTCTTTTTTAACCACCAAAGATCTAAAATTAGAAATGGAAAAGGTCTTTATGAAATATTAACAGCATTTCTTTTATTTATTTTCTTTTACATTGTCTGCAGAAGTTCCAGTTTCTATGGCCAAATAATAATAACCACAATCTTCCCAATACTCTCAAAGTAGGTTTAACAAACTATCAGACAGTCAAGTCATAAGTCAAGCAAATGCACAACAATCAGAAAGAGACATCATCACTCAAATCATAACCAACTAAAGACCGGTTTAAAGGTAAATGACTTGGCTCTTTTGTGTACTCGGTTAGCTAAGAAGTTTTACATGAAATTCAATTAGGTTTGGCAAAACTGCTACACAATTGAGGAAGGCAGACATAAGCTGTAGAAATGCTTTTGTAACATGGTTCTTTGACGAATGGTGTTAATTTTATACCCTTAACCTCTACTTTGTTATCAGTTATTATATCCAAAATGATGTAGGGAATAGACCAATTGATTAGTAAATAGATTGACTAGGAATTACTTGCTGATTTGATTTAGGGAGTTGTATACAAGGCTGAATTGAAATGGCTCATCTGCAGTCCCCTATGACCGATCAATAAGAAGGATCCGTAAATTTTAAACCAAAACTACATACCTTTGACCGCTATTGTGATTTTGACAGACCGGCGGATTCACTTAGCGTGTCAATACGAACAAAACCATATCTACTTTATGACATCGCAGATCTTAATTTTGAGGATTTACTTGACATAAAGCAAGTAAACGAGCTTTAAGTTCGCCCGAGCCGAATTATAAAGGGCGATTTTTAAGTTATTATCTTTTTGGCAACACTGATTTAAACCGCTCACGTGTTTTGTTTCACTGTCAAAACATCTTCATTTTGGTCCGTAATTTAACCACGAATTGTGTTTTAATCGAAAAACGCTTGCAAATTATTAAATTTTATTATCAAAATGCGTGCTCTGTTAATAAAGTTCATTACGCGCTCATTTTTTTTTTTTTTTCATTTTTGGCTTAATGGATAAAAGTCACAGTTTTGTGCGCTATATGGGCTGGTGGCATCATTGGTCCGTACTTCTTCGAAGATGGTACGAAGTGCAACGTAACTGTGAATGGTGAGCGCTACCGTGAGGTGATAGTGATGAGCTTGATTTTCATGATATGTGATATCAACAATACGGACTTATTGGGAGGCGATTTCCGTGGACATTTTATTTCACGTTCGGGACCAGTCAATTGGCCGCCTATATGATGCGACTTAAAGTCTTTAGACTATTTTTTGTGGGACTATGTTAAAGCTCATGTCCGTACAGACAAGCCCGCTCCATTTGACGCATTGAAAGACAACATTGAAGCATTTATGCGTGAGATATCGGCCGAAATGCTGGAACGAGTCTGCCAAAATTGGACTAAGCGGATGGACCATTTGAGGCGCAGTCACGATCAACATTGGCATGAAATAATCTTCAAACATTAAATTATATGGACCGTACTATCGACTCAACTAAAGATTTAATGCATTTTTCTGAACTTTATGTGTTTTTTTTTTTTTGGAAAAACTTTCCTATAACTCTTAAAAAAATCACCCTTTTTTTCGTCATTGCACAAATACTTACTTTAAGTGTAGGTAGGTTGGTAAAAAGTCAACCTTTAATAATGCACCCATCCTATGGTGGAGGGCACAAAATTAAAAAACAAGTAAGACGGCTGTTACCCACTCTATTACACCCTACCCCTATCCTATATGTGCAAATTGGGCGTTATCGTTCTATGGACGCTATATCTCATTCGAAACGTATTTTGATGGAATTTTAACGATAAGGGCTCTCTAAGGGCAAGTTGGACGATTCATATGTATGACAGCTTTAACATAGTCTGAACCAATTTAGATTAAATACACTGGTCAACATATCCCAATTTTTGTGGAGATCAGGGTTTGTAACGCATCGAAATATCCATTTCTGACCCTACAAAGTATATATATTTCGGATTGTTGTAAAATTCTAAGAAGATTTAACGATTTCAGTCTGTCTGTCCGCCCGTGTGTCCGTCCACTCCCCCAAAAAACACCCTACACGGACATATTAACCGATTGGGGCAATATGAGACTCAAATGAAAGATAATTGGGAGTAGGATACGAATTTGAAATTCAAATTAGGCGCCACGTATCTGGAGGTCGCTTCACCCCATAAACCACTCCAAAACTCTCTCAATTGGATATGGAGACCGTTCGGGGCATTATGGAACTCAAATTCAAGTTATTTGGGAGAAGCATAGGAATCTGATATAAAAATGTTTTGCTACGTCTCAGAAGAGACATCCCTTCTTTCATAAACGTACCAAACGGCAAAGTAGATCAATAGGAACGATATGGGACTCAATTAAAAGGTATTTGAGAATAGAATACGAATTTAATATGAAAATTTGCCATAAAATTTCAGGGAACCAACACTGCCTGAAAATACTCTCTCCCCAAAATCCAGGCAAAGATAAAAGTAGTCTGATTAGGATATTATTAGACCCTATTGAAAGGTATTCGGGTGAAGAGTACAAATTTGGCTTACAAATTCGGGATCAAGCGGGAGGATCCAAAATGACATGTGACGCATTCAGACAATATGGAGCTCAAATAAAATGTCATTGAAAGTGGTATGGGAATCTGATATTCATTTTCGACAGCGAATATCTGGAGAGCCTCCTAGCTTAAAAAAAAAAAAAACTGACATATAGATCAAACGGAACAATATGGGACTTAAATGAATGTGTCGTGGGTCCTCTTAATATTCTCTTAATAGACTTAAAGTAAAGGACTTAGAGAGTAATGTACTAAAAAAGGCTCCAAAAGTCAAAATCAGCGAAACACATATATGAAGGCTATACCTTCAATAAAATCGATTTCTATAAAATTTTGCGACAGTGTCAAAAAACAAAAGAAAGAAAGTCTTTGATCATTGAGCTCATCTAGAAGGAGAAACAAACGAAAATTGTAAAATTTAATGATCTTCGCCCTAACTGGCAAAAAAATGAAAATAGTCGGCAGAGTCCGACAGTGATTCGAACCTGGGCACACAGAGTTGGGTTGTCTAGCGTTCGAATCCATCAATACAGAATCATGTGTACCCAGGAACTAGTGCAATTGTCGCAGAAAAAAAGTCTGTCATTACACAAAAACACATGCATTGTGAAAAAGTACAGCTAATAGACAGGGTTGTCGAGCGTGATTAATGTGGTAATTGTATCATAGAGGCCTTTTTGCAATTAATACGATTCAAATACGACATACCAACCAAAGACGAAACGCGTCCCATAGTGGTTGGTGTGTGTTGCGATCTCTGGCTTTCCTTTTCAATTTGCAAAGCAAATCTACGATCATTGAGCTCGTCTCGAAAGAGAAACGAACAAAAAAGAAAAACATATTTGCCCGTGAGGTTCGCTTGAGAAATGACCATATTACTGCAATAGTCCAAATCGGATGAAGATATATATGTATATATGAGAAATCTCAACCAATTTCTATAGACTTCGTCTCAAGGCCTGAAAACTTGTCTGTAGTAAACTTGAAGAAGATTGAATAACAATCTGTACTTTGTACACAAAATAACATGGACAGACACACAGACCACGACCCTATAACAATTGAGCTATTTATTTATTTACTTATTTGTTTACAACAGCAAATGGCAGCTAGAAAACCCATACAAAAGTATACATTGCTTTACAATTAAACATTTCCATAGAAATAGGCGGAAGTCGAATAAATAGACCTTGAAACCTCAGAAATTGATTCAGATCGAGTTATTCTGTAATCCGAAGCCGGGTACATACACACGGATGCGCTCAGTCGTCGCACATGAACCCCGATTAGTTTGGAATCAGCAACGTCAACGGATTCTCAGCAACGTATTCTATCCTTGACTTGCTTAAGTCACAAACAGCTGTAGCCAACAGAACAACAGGAACAACGCGTATGAAGAAACAGAAGAAGTGCAGCCGGATGCAGCAGCACGTCGACTCAATAAAATTTAAATGGTAGGTATGGTTAGGTGGAAAGAAGGGAGCAGATATTAATCCGCCCCATGCCACTATGGACACTTAAGCCAGTAATCTGTTTGTTGTGCGCTCTAAAAACTAAAAAGTAACCTCAAAAAAGAAAATTTTAAGTTAGTTAGAAGATAAGGTAATTATTTAGTTGGCAACCCTTATGTTCGGGTCGATTTAAAGTTTTGTAAAATAGTACGTTTAACAACATGAATGGGGTCAGATGCAGAGAAAAGATGGCTTAATTCGTAAAACTTTTTGCAAAGGATATTAAATGGATTATTAAGTTAATAATTATTTTTAAAAATCGGTAAGTTTAGAGAAATAAGATTCATTGTTGTTCATGAAGGGAAGGAAGGATGATATCTAGTGCAGAAGAGAGGGTGAAAATCCGATTTCGTAAAGTTTAAAAATAAGAAGGCTATGGCTTATCTTATCGAAAGCCTTACTGAAATTCGTATATATTACATCGACCTGACGCCTTGCCGCAAACGATTGGAAAATGTGAGAGGTAAATTCGTGTCTCCACCTAAGTGCCGGTATCTGTTACACGCGAAAGCTGGGCAATGACAAAGGAAATGCTCCAACGTCTCATCATTCTCCCCGCATGCCCTACACATGCCATCACTTGCCGCACCGATTTTACATAAGTGAGCTCGTAGTCCTATGTGTCCCGTTATGATACCAATAGCTATACTGACCTCCTTTTTGCTTCCTTTCAGTAATAGCCTCGTCTTCTCACGATATGGATCACCCCATAGGATTTTCGCCGTCCTACCGATTGTTTCGATGTTCCACAATGTTACTTCGTCGACCCGATAGTCCTCTGGCCTTCACCGCCAAATCGTCTGCCCTTTCATTTCCCCTTACTCCGTTATGGCCCGGCACCCAAACGATGTGGATTTTGCCATCCTCAGAGAAGGCGTTAATCTCCTTCTTACAATGCAAGACTGTGAACTTACCGTCCTGGTTGTTATTGCTCTTATGGCAATTTTACAGTCGGTAAAGATGTTCACACTCGACGTCCTCGCGTTAGCACCATACCACTTCACGCATTCCGTGATCGCCCCGATCTCCGCCTGCAGGACCGTATTATGGTCAGGCAGTCTAAAACAGATCTCAGTCCCTGGGTTCTCAATGTAAACCCCCAGTCCCACTCTGTCCTCTAGCTTTGATCAATCCGTGTAATATTCTTCCAGATGGCAATACTTGGGTTCCGTTAATCCCAGACTGTGCCGATGGCAGCAGTGCCTCGCACTCGACTTCTAGGTTCATCTCAGGTATCCGATCGGAAACCTTTTGCCTTCCTTCCAGGCTTCCTATCGTCGCCTCGATTATACCGCGATGGTATGAGCTGCTCCCATCCTCAATCCATTCTCTCATCGCCTCAAGTCTCATAGCCGCAGTGGCTGCCTCACACTTAATCTGTATGTCAATTGGTCGGATATCTAGAATAGTCTCCAGTTCCCTAGTAGACGTGGTCCTCATCGCTCCACCTATGCCAAGACAACATGTTCTCTGAACCTGTTGTATGATCCTTATATTGCACTTTTTCTCCATAGCAGTCCACCAAACTACTGAGGCGTAAGTAAGTATTGGTCTAATCACGATCCTGTAGAGCTAATGGACTATCCTAGGATTCAGGCCTCATTTCGAGCCTACGGCCCGTCTACATAGTGCGCTGTGAGTCTTCTCAGTACGCTCCTAAATATGACATTTCCAATTCAGTTTCCTGTCCAAGATCACACCTAAGTATTTGTATGCCATGGGACACACAATGTATCCACTTGTTCCTTAGCATATGGTTAATCCAGTCTGTAAGTACCGGGTCCACCCGGTACTGGTCTAAAGATTGGATCAGTGTGTCGGTCCGCACATTGTTAAAAGCCCCCTCGATGTCAATGCATACAGCCAGAGTGTACGTTTTGGCATCAAAAGATTCTTCTATTTTATGCACAACCTCGGGCAGGGCAGTCTCCACCGACCTCCCCTTAACATAGTCATGCTGTTTGTATTTGAGCAGTTCGCTAGATGTCCTACTCTTTATCATGGTGTCCACAATACGTTCCATGGTCCATAGGCTTTTGGTGTCGCATACCTTGCCTTGCCGGGCTTGGGTATAAGCACCACTCTTGCCTCCTGCCAGGCTTTCGGAATATATGCAAGTCGTAGGCACTTGTGAAAATTTTGGCCAAACAAGTCGCCAGATAGTCTGCCTCTTTCTGTAGTAACGCTGGAAATATTCCATCAGGTCCGAGTGATTTAAATGGTTTGAAGCTCCTCAATGATTCCTTCACCATAAATTCCGTTATTATAAACCTTCGATATACGTCATTATTCCAAGATTCCGGTGTCTCCGTGAGTCCTTTCGTATCCTGCGGAAAATGGGTTTTCATCAAAAGCCTCAACATGTCCTCCGTTGTCTCTGCTCTCACTCCCATGTCGTCTACTAAAGTTTCAGTTTGGACATGGGTTTTTGAGAGAAACTTTTTTTATCTTGGCGTAGTCATTGACGCTATCGATCTGAAAATCTTCCAGGAGGCACGTTTTACCATCTTATTGTATTCCTTGAGCCGTGTGTAATGCACATCCTTAACACTAAGCTTTGCTATTCCTCTATTGTTTTCGACATTGACTTTACATCCCTTCTTATAAAGTGGTATGATAAAGCTGTTCTTTCATCGGGTGGGAAAACATCCAGACAATAATGAGTGATTAAATAAATGTGTCAAAGGAATATACAATAAAGTCGAGCAGTTTCGTAACACTGCAGATGGAACATCATCAACATCTGGAGTTACATATTCGGAGTGCATTCAAGACCTCAGCACTATGCAAATGCACTAAGTTATAATAACCTATACCACAGTAGTGGTGTAGGGTATAAGAAATCAAATTTAAGAATTTCATGCTACTAACAAAATCCCTAATTGGTAGTCAAATCCAGCCCACTTAAGTCGGTTCAAGTCTGGTATTGTATTCCCAAATGTCCCCACTTTTTTAGAAGTTTAGTTCTGCATTAAATTTCGCTATGGGTCACTAAATTTGCATATTTTATTTGATAGTAAATTTCTTCAAAAGTTCCTCAGTGTAAGAACATGCCATAAAAATAGGTTTTGCTTAATTTTTAATTTTTTTGTTCCTGAAACAATTAAAAGTATTGAGATATTTTCCCGGTTTAGCTCGTTACAGTATTTGTAGTGTGTTTAGTATTCCATTCAACTCTACTGTTTGTAATTCAATAAATGATACCGGCAAAAGCACATTTCCAGCAGCCCACTCATATCTTAATAGTAGCGCATTTATTATTTGTTCCCATTTGTGTCGAGTACGAGACAGTTGATATGAGTTTGCCGGTAACCGGTTTGTATTCTATTTTCCAAACCACATC
This sequence comes from Stomoxys calcitrans, assembly GCF_963082655.1. Lineage (NCBI taxonomy): Eukaryota > Metazoa > Arthropoda > Insecta > Diptera > Muscidae > Stomoxys > Stomoxys calcitrans. The sequence continues at coordinate 26,384,119 of NC_081556.1, forward strand.
TTAATGACACGCTGTGGAAAAAAGCTATAAATATTCGTATATAGACGTTAGCCCTGCATTAATAATAAAAAATTAACGGAGGATTGTTTTGCAATTGAAATATCATGTTTGAATTTGAATAATTGCGGGGCACAAATTAAACATTATTATCAGTGAATTAACAATTTAATATGGTTAAAATATTGCAGATATAATTACAAAATGTAATGTCCGTGATTTTAACTTAAACAAGTAAGAGCGTGCTAAGTTCGGCCGGGCCGTATCTTATATACCCTCGACCATGGATCGCATTTGTCGAGTTCTATGCGCGGTATCTCTTTTTAGGCAAACAAAGAATATTGAATTAGAACTGTTATGCTATGGGAGCTATATCAAGTTATAGTCCGATTGGGATCACAAATGAATGCTGAACATTGTTGAAGTCATTGTGTAATATTTCATCGTTTATTCGGATAAGAATTGCTAAATCGGAAGATAGAAGCAAAATCGGAAGATAGGTTTATATGGGAGCTGTATCAAGCTTTAGATCGATTCAGACCATATTAGACACGTATATTAAAAGTCATGAGAAAAGCCGTTGTACAAAATTTCTGCCAAATCGGATAATAATTGCGCCCTCTAGAGGCTCAAGAAGTCGAGATCCCAGATCGGTTTGTATGGCAGCTATATCAGGTTATGTACCGATTTGCGCCGCACTTAGCGCAGTTATTTGAAGTCATAACAAAACACCTCATGCAAAATTTCAGCCAAATCGGTTGAGAATTGCGCGTTTTATTGGCTCAAGAAGTCAAGATCCAAGATCGGTTTATATGACAGCTATACCAGGTTATGAACCGATTTCAACCATACTCAGCATAGTTGTTGGAAGTCACAATAAAACACCTCATACAAAATTTCAGCCAAATCGGATGAGAATTGCGCGCTCTAGTTGCTCATGAAGTCAAGATCCCAGATCGGTTTATATGAGAGCTATATCTGATTATGGACCGATTTTAACCACACTCATCACAGTTGTTGGAAGTCATAATAAAACACCTAATGCAAAATTTCAGCGAAATCGGATAAAAATTGTGCCCTCTAGTGGCTCAAGAATTCAAGACCCGAGATCGGTTTATATGGCAACTATACCAAAACATGGACCGATATAGCCCATTTACAATCCCAACCGACCTACACAAATAAGAAATATTTCTGCAAAATTTCAAGAAGCTAGCTTTACGCCTTCGAAAGTACATACGGACAGACGGACGGACGGATGGATGGATGGACGGACGGACGGACGGACGGACGGACATGGCATAATCGACTTAAAATTTCATGACGAACAAGAATATATGTACTTTATGGGGTCTTAGTCGAATATTTCGAGGATTTACAAACAGAATGATGAAATTAGTATACCCCCATCCTATGGTGGAGGGTATAAAAATTGGTACATTTATGAGCTCAAAGGGAAAAATTAGAATATGTGCTTTTTGGGCAGCTATATTTATCTGGGGACTTATTCGGGTCGTATTAAGTACGGATATTTGAAATCAAAAATTTAACTTGTTTACCAAATGTCGGATCAATATTAAGACCTTTGGGGACACCAAAAGTCAAATAGCAGTTTTAGATTATAATGAAATCGAAACAATATTTCAACACCTCTTTCAATTTTTAAAAATTTAAATTCACCAGTACTGTCGATTCAAGAGAAAATCCTTCCTACCAAATTTTAAGAGAATCGGAATGACCATTTTATTGCATTTTTACTGCAAATTAGATGAACATAAATATGGGAGCTATATCCAAATGTGAACCGATTTTTTCCAATTTCAATGGGCTTCGTCTCTAGGCCAAAAAACATGTCCATACGAAATTGAAGACGGTCGGATGAAAATTGCAACCTGTAGTTTGTACACAAATTAACATGGACAGAGGGACTGACAGACAGACTAATTGACTTACAATCTAATTCACTAAGTTATAATACCCTGTACCACAATAGTGGTTTAGGGTATAAAAAACGGACAGTGTTGCCAAATCGAAATTTTTTTTAAATAATTCTGGAACTTTTGAAAATATATATATAGGAGATATATAGACTAAACTTAACATCGCAATTGTTGAGGTGTTTTTCAATAAGTATATTAATTTTGGCCACCGCAGCGCACAGGTTAGCACTGAACGCCTGGGTACGAATCCTGACGAGAACATCAGACAAATTTCTTTCAGCGGTGGTTATCTCTTCCTAATACTGGCGACATTTGTGAGTTACTATGCCAAGTAAAAACTTCTCCCCAAAGAAGTGTCGCTCTACGGCACTCCGTTCGTACTCGGCTATAAAAGGAGGCTCCTAATTTTTGAGCTTAAACTTAAATCAGACAGCACTAATTGATATGTGAGAAGTTTGCCCTGTTCCTTAATGCAATGTTAATGAAAAAATTTGCATGCAAAGTTTGGGGACCGTAGTCGTCGCTGAGGCTGATCCATGGGTTTTGAAAGTTCGTCACCTCGTGTACGTCAAATTTTCAATTGATGGTCCAATAGTCATTTATGGGCCGATCGGCTTTAAGTAGAAACTGAAACAAATATTTAAATACCTATAGGTCAACTGCTGGTCCCTACTTAAACTCAGAATTTCATTTGTGAATGTAGATTTTCCAGAAATAATCGTCTTAACTGGTTTCTTTTTTAGAAAAAATGGTCAAATTATTGGATGAGCAATAAAACTAGGTTCTTAAATATGCCTCAATTTGTATAAACTTACCTGTAAAAGGTCCAGCTGTAATTATATTGATTGGCGGCTATTGCAAATGGATAGGATTTTGTTCATAAAATGCAAAAGTTGACTTTGCTATTATTTTTTCACAGCCAATACAAGAACCTTATTTTTATGATAATGCAACAGGGTGGTTAATAACTCAGTCAGTTTCCCTGGTGGTTAACTTGACTAAACGAAGCTTCATATTTGTCGCCTTTTTTATCTTGGACAATCATCAAAACACTCAATCGAATCTGACATCTTGACATTTTCACCTTACTCTCGCACTCTCTTTGCAACAAATCAAAACAACTTGAACAATGTTTACACATTCATACACACACACACGCGGCGAATAAGAAACGCGAAACCGCTGCCCGCTACAATACAATAGTTTTTTGCCAATTTTGTTTAGCAAATTCCAATGCATTTTCGCAGAAGTTTAATATTAATCATATAATATATTAGTTGCACTTCACTTGTCTTTTGATTTATCACATTTTTAAATAGTTTTCACTGCTTTTGATCACTTTTTAACTAAAACTTGTGGGAGGGCTTATTTAGACGTGCGACCGGTTGAAAATTTTTGACAAAACTGTAAAGGCTGAGCAGCAGCAGAAGAGGTAAATGGAGTGGGGGAAAGAGTGGTAGAGAGCCAAAATAGTTATGTTGCTACTGTGTTGTCGGTCAATGCAATTGAGGGAGCTTTGATTGCAAATATCAGGGATGATAGTTTTTATGCTTGGTACTTTTTTATACTTTTTTTTAAACATCAAAAGGACCACGGTACTCACGCAAGACATTTTGCATTTTTTTCGAGATTAGATAATTTTCATTACATTTATTCGGAGACCCAAGAAAGGAAAGAGTATGAATTTTATAATTGGCCTTAATATTACTTATCGGCATTAGCAAAAGTCCATTTATTATTCCTAAAGTATTCTTGAATATTATCTCTCTATTATATAAAAACAAGTAAAAGTGTGCTAAGTTCGGCCGGACCGAATCTTTATATCCTCCACCATGGATCGCATTTGTCGACTTCTTTTCCTGGCATCTCTTCTTAGGAAAAAAAGGATAAAAAAAGGATTTGCTCTGATATTAGTGCGATATCAAGATATGGTCCGTTCGGACCAAAATTAGTTTATATGTTGGAGGCCTGTGTAAAATGTCAACCAATTCGAATAAGAATTGCGCCCTTTGGGGGCTCAAGAAGTAAAATAGAGAGATCGATTTATATGGGAGCTTTATCAGGCTATAGACCGATTCAGATAAACACGTAAGTTAATGGTCATGAGAGCATCCGCCGTACAAAATTTCAGGTAAATCGGATAATAATTGCGGCCTCAAGAGGCTCAAGAAGTCAAGATCCCAGATCGGTTTATATGGCAGCTATATCAGGTTATGAATCGATTTGAACCTTATCCGGCACATTTGTTGATAGTAATAATAAAATACGTCATGAAAAATTTCAGCCAAATCGGATAGGAATTGCGCCCTCTAGAGGCTCAAGAAGTCAAGTCCCCAGATCGGCTTATATGACAGCTATATCAGGTTATGGGCCGACTTGAACCATACTTGGCACAATTGTTTGATATCATAACAAAATACTTCGTGCAAAATTTCATTCAAGTCGGATAAGAATTACGCCCTCTAGCGGCTCAAGAAGTCAAGATCCCAGATCGTTTTATATGTCAGCTATATCAGGATATGGACCTAATTGAGCACAGTTGTAGGAAGCTATAAAGAAACACGTCGTGCAAAATTTCATTCCAATCGGATAAAAATTACGCCCTCTAGAGGCTCAATAAGTCAAGACCCAAGATCGTTTTATATCGCAGCTATATCAAAACATGGACCGATTTGGCCCATTTACAATCCCAACCCACCTACACTAATAAAAAGTAGTTGTGCAAAATTTCAAGCGGCTAGTTTTACTCCTTCGGAAGTTAGCGTGCTTTCGACAGACAGACGGACGGACATGGCTAGCTCGAAATTAAATGTCACGACGATCAAGAATATATATACTTTATGGGGTCTCAGACGAATATTTCGAGTAGTTACAAACAGAATGACGAAATTAGTATATCCCCATCCTATGGTGGAGGGTATAATGAAATTGTTGCGATTTGTTTGTTAGTTTGTTTGACGGTTCCGTATAGACTTGATATTCGAAGGGGGGGCGGACCCTCCCCCTTAACGCAATTTTAAAAAACGCTAGATCTCGGAGTTGGGTGCACCGAAATTTTGTATGCCACCTAATGGTACCCCAACAACACGAAATTGGTCAACAATTTTTGGGTCAAATAACCTGCGGGGAGGCCTTATCCCAAAACCCATCCGAACGGACATGTGTACCGATTGGGACAATATGGGTATCAAATTAAAGGTATTTAAGAGAAGAGTACGAATTTGTTATACAAATGTCACTCTTCATTTTCGGGAGGGTCCCCCACCCACAAAAAAACCCCAAGAGGACACTTTCACCGCTTTGGGCAATATGGGTATCAAATGAAATGTATTTAAGAGTAGAGTACGAACTTGGCATTAAAATGTTACCCTAAGTGTCGGGGGTCCCCACACCCCAAAAAACCACCTAACAGGACACTTTTACAGCTTTGGGCAATTTGGCTATCAAATGAAAGGTATTTAAAAGTAGACTACAAATCTGACAAAAAAAAATATTTTTTGGTGCCTGAGGGCCCTCCCCACCCCCCCCCCCAGAACCCCAGCAGGACAAATTTACCGATTCGGACAATATGGATACCAAATGAAAGGTTGGGCGAAATTCTGACATAACAATTTATTCCTTGGTGTCTGAAGCGCCTCCCCACCCCCTTGAAACCCCTCAAAAGCACGAAAGATATTTGGAATTTGTTATAAGAATTTGGTCCAAGGTGTTTACTCCCAAAGCGGCCATAAGTCTCCATCATAAAATGGGTATCGAATGAAACTTCTTTGGGAATTGACTACTGGTATGCACAATTAGGACAGAGTCTGGCACCGGCCCACCCATTAAATACCCTTCAATTGGACGTGTAGTAGGACGCGGTCCCGGTTCGGCTAGTACTATTGGGTTGCCCAAAAAGTAATTGCGGATTTTTCATATAGTCGGCGTTGACAAATTTTTTCACAGCTTGTGACTCTGTAATGCATTCTTTCTTCTGTCAGTTATCATCTGTTACTTTTAGCTTGCTTTAGAAAAAAAGTGTAAAAAAAGTATATTTGATTAAAGTTCATTCTAAGTTTTATCAAAAATGCATTAACTTTCTTTAAAAAAATCCGCAATTACTTTTTGGGCAACCCAATATATATGTTTAAAAATTCTGGGGCACTTAGCCCACACCCCAGAGGCCTCTCTACGCTTTTGAATTTCCCCATCAGTTTGCTATCCATAACCAAATACACAGCTGGCAACAACGCCATCTCCATCAAGCTACTAAATAGAATTAAAGATTTTAAACACTTTCTAAAGTATTTTCCAAATTGGGATATTTTTAAGTTCTCAGATAAACTCCACGAAAACAACGAAACTATACAAAAGGATATGAAAATGGGATTATAATATAAACAAAAAAACGAAATGATGTTTTAACATTCGTCATAAGAAAAGTACGAACGTTCAGCTTCTTTAAATTTTTCCACATTTCGACAGCTCATTGATGGTGGTAACTCCTGCATCGTCTTCTTTTCTCTGGTAACAGCCAATTGCAGACATGCTACAAAGTCACACTAATAACAGCGAGGTTGTTGCTTCAACAACGCGTCAAAATGGCAAACTTCCATTATATATCCTTTCGCTAATACTTCGCTCGTTTCAAAACTTCCTCAATGTCTTTTTAGTTTAAACTTTATATTGGAGTTGGTTTTTTTTTGTACTCTGCTCTCAACTTCAAGAACAAGGGTGCAAACAGAAGCTAAAATTGTGAAAGTAACAGACGAAAGTCGGCAAGCCAAACACAGAAATAACATCGGACCCAAAGAAGGACTGGTGAAATCCAAGCAACGCATATAGCAAAAACAAAACGAACTTTGGGAATCCTATTATTTCTACATAGTTGTAATCTTATTATCCGCGAGTTGACAGTGAAATGACATTTGCAGAAGACGAACAGCAAAGAAGATGAGAAAAAAATGCACATCCAATTCGGAGCTGATTCCTCTTTCAGCAAAACTCATTGGAAAAACAAAAGGCAACTTTCTAAATCCAACCACGAGGAACAGAAATGGAATGAAAACAACATCAAAACCGAATATAAAACTCCGCTGCAGAGGGGATGTCGAACCATCAGACAGGGGGGTTGAGAGGGCAGATAACACGCACAAATGCTTATATACTTCCACACATCAGAGTATGGTTGGCAGCGGCAGCGGGTTAAGCTACTGATGAGGTTTATTAAAAACGACAACTGAAACGAATGGAGTTTTAATATCCATCACAATATTCTACCGTAGCGAAAATGTTGAAAAGTAATTTAAAGAATTACTCCACTGAATTTAAAGTAAAGATGATCCTTTGAAATTCGTCTCAGACTCATGGAGTTATATACATTCCATTTTACTTACAAAATAAAATTATTTTATGATTTCAACAGCATATTTCTTAAGCATTGGCTATGAATATCGCGATGTCATTAGAAACATGCAGAAAATCAGTCCAGATTATCTAATTGGTTAATTAAGATTTATACATCTGCTCACTAGCCTCCAGGTGTATACCAGCGGCCAAGGACCGAACTCAAAACGTACTTAGACAGCAGCAGCTAGTGAAGAATCTAAAGAGGAATCGTCCACACCACAAGTGTCCGGTGTCCTGAGGAAGAGTGGTTCCACTGCTTTCTCAACTGTCCCTGGATGCATACGGAAGCTCATCATGACAAGATCTAAGGAATCCTGTAAGCATGAACTCCTGGCGGAATCAGAAGACGAGTCTATTGCAACAGTAGTGGAAGTTCTGAATCCTGACTATGGTCCGGGTTCTACAGATAAATCTCCACCATTGTAAGGCCGCTACGGCGGCACTAAAAGTCCTCCTGATGGCAGGATGATTTGACGTGGTTTTTATCCAGGAACCGTGGGTGTGTGGAGAAATGGTTCGTGGACTAAGAATTTCGGGATTTAGACTATCCAACGAACGGGGAATGGTAGTAGTCTAAATGTTTTTCTGCTTCCATTGCTAAGCACTGAAGATTCAGCAGTAGTCAGCCTTTAAAAAAATAAGTCTCATAAATGGCTGGCTTCCCTATATATGACACTCGATTCAGAGGTGTAAATTCAAATGCAAATTTTGCCCATTAACATTCTACTAAGGAACAGTTGCAAACTTCTCACATATCAATGAGTGCAGTCCAATTCGAGTTTAAGCTCAATAATAAAGGGCCTCCCTTTTATAGCCGAGTCCGAACGGCGTGCCGCAGTGCGACACATCTTTGGAAAGAAGTTTTACATGGCACAGTACCTTACAAATGTTCCCAACATTAGGGAGTGAAAACCACCGTTGAAAATTTTTTCTGATGGTCTCGCCAGGATTCGAACCAAGGCGTTCAGCGTCATATGTGGAGATTCTTACCTCTGCGCTACGGTGGCCTTCGCCATCAGACTCACTTGCACGTTTTCATCTATTGTGATACTACAGGAACAGGAGAAGGAAGATGCCTTCTAGTTCCTACCGTTGAACCATCCATATCGCTTTAGGAAGCCCAATAACTTACGAACGTTCACATCCGCTTAATCAGATAGGTTCTCAAACAAATGAGAACCTGAAGTGGAACTCCTTCTGACTGGTGGTGCGGAACACACATACAGAATGTGTTTTATAGTCTCTCCTTCTTCGATGTCCTCACAGCTTCTGCAAAAGTCGTTGCTGGCAACCATCAGTCTGTCAGCATGTTTTCCGATTAGAAAGTGACCTGTAACGACGGGCACAATGACTGAGACGTTTGCTCGAGCCAATGACAGCAAAGTAGTAGACCTCTTCAAGTCTAGATTAGGCCACATAGTTTTGCAATGCTCACAGCCCCCTCTTTGTGACCATCTATCATTCGTTGCCCTTCAGGCCTCATCCTGAAAACTTTGCTTACATGTCGCTAGGGGGATATCCACAGATTCCAGTATCCCTGGAATGTGTAGGGTAGTTCCTAGTCTCGCTAGCTCAAGCTTAAGAATTCTTTGGGATATCTCTGTGGCCCGGCACCCAGAACAGGTGAATTTTGAATTGTTCAGCCATCTCGTCGAGAGATCTGCGACAGTCGAGGGCGGTTTTTGTGTTCAGAAATATGTTCTCCAAGGATTTAATGGCTGCCTGGATGTCTGCGAAGATATTTATCCCAATCGTCGCTATGACATTATATCTTAGCCATTCCACCACTTCCTTAATTGCAAGGATCTCTGCTTGATACACACCGCAGTGGTCGGCTAACCTTTTCGATGTGACCAGTTCTAGAACTTTTGAGTACACCCCAAAGCCCACCTGGTCGATTAGTTTAGAACCAGCCGTATAGAAGTCTATGTAACTTCTGTTACCAGCGATATCGTAATTCCAATTGGATCTATCAGGAATAGTGGTACAGTACTCTTTATCAAACAGCGGCTCAGGTAAGTGGTAATCCATACTGCCTGAAACCTCGGATATTGTATAAAGGATAACACAGTGTCCGCAGCCGCCACATGACCAATGAGAAACCTCGCTTAACCTCACGGCAGTGGTCGCTGCAAATTGGATAGCCACAATGTCCAGAAGCATAAGCTGTAGCATTAAATTCAGAGCATCAGATGGTGTCGTCCTCAGTGCGGCTGTGATGTACAAACAAGCCATCCTTTGGATCCGGTTAAGTATTGAGCAGTATGTGGATTTTTGAAGCGCCGTCCACCAGACTATAACACCATATAGCATTATAGGTCTGACAACTGCAGTTTATATCCAATCCGATCTAAACCCCTTACTTATACCAAAGGCTCTTTTGCAGGTGTATAGGGTAAAAGTGTCATTTCTTGCCCTTTCCAAAATGTTGGATTTGTAGTTCAATTTCCAATTTCCAGCAAAACACTCAGGAATACAACATTCTTTCCTCCTAAGGAGACAGGTTCCACTGTAGGCAACTTGTATCTTTTGCTGAAAAGAACTACTTCTGTCTTGCACGGATTTATACCAGACCACTTTCGGTAGCCCACTTTGCTGTTGCACGTAGAACTTCCTGAAGTATATCTCTTAGAGTGCTGGGAAACTTTCCCCTAACCGCAATTGCCATGTCATCAGCATAGACCTTTTCCTTCCAGAGACAATAATATATTGTTAATGGCTATATTCCAAATTAGCGGAGACAGTACACCTCCTTGAGGAGTTCCTCTGCTGACCCATCTTTCTAGATCCACAGATCCCAAGCCTGCCGTAATGCATCTTTTAGTAAGTAAGTTATAAATAAACTTTCATACGGTAGAGTTGATGCCTAGAAACTTCAACTCCTTCATGATTGACGTCTATTTTACATTATTGAAAGCACCTTCAATGTTAAGAAATGCAACCATTGTATATTCCTTGACAGCGAGAGATCCCTCTATGTAGCCGACTAGGTCGTGAAGGGCTGTTTCAGTGGATTTGCCTTTACTATATGCATGCTGTTGCCGCGACAGGCGATCTCCAGGGATCTTTGCCGTAAGATATGTTTCTATCAACCTCTTAGGATTATTGAACATAAAGGATGACAGACGCCTTCGTGTGGTAGGATTTTCTTGTTTTCGGAATGAAAATGAAATACAAAATTTCAGCCAAGTCGGATATGAATTGCGCCCTCTAGAAGCTCAAGAAGTCTAATCGGGAGATCAGTAGATATATCAGATTATCAGCCGATTTGAACCATTATTAGTTGTTGGAAATGATACCAAAACACCACGTGCAGAATTTCTGCCAAATTAGATAAAAATTGTGTCCTCTAGAGGCTCAAGAAGTCAAGATCCAAGATCGGTTTACATGGCAGCTATATAGAAACGTTTACCGGTTTGGCCCATTTACTATACCAACCGACCTACAGTTATAAGAAGTATTTGTGTAAAATTTCAAGCGCCAAGCTTTAGGTTAGGTTAAATTAGGTTGAAAAGAGGGTGCAGATATTAATCCGCCCCATGCCACTATGGACATACACCTAAGCCAGTAATTGACTTGTTGTGCGCTCTAAAAACTATAAAGTAACCTCTAAAAAGAATATTTTAAGTTAGGAATTCCGTGCTACATACAAACTCCTTAATTGTTTTCTATGCCACTCCCCTAAGTTGGTTCATTGTGTCTCTGGTATTATGTCTCCACTTAAGTACCGGTATCTGTTGAACGCGAAAGCCGGGCAATGACAAAGGAAATGCTCCAGCATCTCATCATCTTCCCCGCATGCCCTACACATGCTATCACTTGCCGCACTGATTTTACATAAGTGAGCTCGTAGTCCTATGTGTCCCGTTATTGTACCAAGAGCTATACTGATCTTCTTCTTGCTTCCTTTCAGTAATAGCCTCGTCTTATCAAGATCTGGATCCCCCCATAGGATTTTCGCCGTCCTACCGACCGTTTCGCTGTTCCACAATGTTGCATGCGCATTTGTCGCCCACACCCTTAACTCGGACTGCGGCGACCCGAAAGGCTTCGGGTTAATCAAGTTTATTGACGGCAATCCTCTTGCCTTCACCGCCAAATCGTCTGCCCTTTCATTTCCCCTTACTCCGTTGTGGCCCGGCACCCAAATGATGCGGATTTTCCCATCGTCAGAGAAGGCGTTAATCTCCTTCTTACACTGCAAGACAGTTCGTGACCTTACTGTCCTGGTTGTTATTGCCCTTATGGCAATTTTACTGTCGGTAAAGATGTTCAGACTCGCCATGCTTTACACCTTCGAAAGTTAGAGCGCTTTCGACAGACAGACGTACCGACGGATCGGATTAAAATGTCATGATGATCAAGAATATCTACACTATATTGGTTATTAGATGCATATTTCGAGGTGTTACAAAAAGAGTGACGTAATTAGTATACCCCCATCCTATGGTGGAGGATATAGAAATAATTAGTGTGGCTCTGAATGATACCCGTAGCTGTAAGTGCTTAAAAAAATCCATTTCAAAAAGCCATTTTATGGTGTAGCGAAGCTCGCCGGGGCCAGATAGTCTCCCTTATAAACAGATCTCCCGATTTTACAGGTCGACTTTTTAACTGATTTGGTTGAAATTTTAAACTATGCTATCTAATGTGGTCTCCAACATCGAAGACAAAATGACCCTTATTGGACCATAACTTGACATAGCTCCAATAGCATGGCAATTTTTATCCATTATCCTTTATTTGCCTATAAAAAGATACCGAGCAAAAAACTTGACAAATGCGATTCATGGTGGAAGGTACATAAGATTCGGCCCGGCCGAACTTAGCACGCTTTTATTTGTAACATGTTATTTTTTATTGTTCTTTCTTTTATTTTATCTTATTGCAATTTCTCTGTTGCTGTCATTTCCGCTTTGGCAGCTTCAAAGCATTGATAAATTTGAAAACCGGTATCGCAACGATCCTCACCCTTGATGCCACGACATTTATCCAAAGCTTTCTTGGTCTTCTCTTCTCCGATAAGGGCACCCAATTTTTCAAGGACAACATCCTCTTGGACTATCTCATCTTTCAGTGTGCCTACCTTTTCGAAGAAACAAGTGGCGAAACATTTAAGATTTTTGGTGGGATTGGTATAGTCTTTGGTATGCAATTTAGCAGCCTCCTCTTCCGAGATATTTTCTTGTTTAGCACATTCATCAAAAATTTCCTTAGCCTTGGCCTTTTGTTCCTCATTCAAGTCAATGGGCTGTGATTAAAGAAATAACATAGCATATCAAACTACGATCTGGCTTTTTATAAAAATAATTTATTACCGTGGCCAAAGATCCAACGATTAAGCACAAAACTGCCCAAATGGTAAAAGCCTTCATTGTTATTTTTGCGATTTGCGTTCTGCCAATATTTGATGTGAATGTCGGTAATGTTTTATTGATCTATTGTCTAGGTACCTGCTTTTTATACCCAGCATATTCGCAAAAAGAAAAGAAATTCTAAGATTTCAGATTTTTTGGATTTAGACTTGAAATCTAGCATGTTCTCCACTTGGAGGTTTGCGTTGATTTGACAGTTAATGACTGTAGGCCACTTCCATAACCATATTGGCACTTTCTTTTCAATGAATATTGCTCTCAAGACAGATTCAATACAAAATCCATCAAATGACCGAGAATGAACTCAAAATTTTGCACGTTTTCTTTTATAATGTCTTGTCTCGTCTACAATTTGCCATTTTTTTGTGAAGTGCACGTACATTTAAACAATGACAGATCGATTTTTCAAAGCGACTTAGTTAGAATGACAATGCCTTTTTATTTATGCTGAGTATTTAAATAAGAAACATATTATGGCTTAGGGAATCTAATGTTCTTTGAAGTTTTTTTTTATAAAATTTTATTTTTAGAAATGTTCAAAATTGTGACCGACACTTTTCTACGGAGTTATGATCAAAGTGTTTCGCATTTAAGTAATTTGTGCCTATGACTGGATAATTTGTCGAAAAATACCGCTGATGAATGCCCAAAATCACAGGAACTGCAGTCCGGTAAACCTCTCGACCAAATTTTTGAAAACAGTTGGACATTCAAAAATAAATAAATAAAATCACTCACTGTTGCCAAGTAATAAATAAAATGGGGAACAATTGGTTTAATACACTGAAAAAAAAAAGTTGACCGAAAATGTAAGATTTTTATTTATTTGTAGGATTTTAGCAATGAAAACGAGACAAAGGGCGGACTCTCCCCCTTACCACCATTTTTAAAAACGCAAAATCTCGGAGATTGGATCATTGATTTAAGCAAAATTTTGTATGCCACCTTATGGTACCCCTAAAACACGAAATTGGTAAAAAATTTTGGGGCGAATAAGTTGGGGGATGCCCCATCCCAAAACCCTCGCGAACAAACATGTTAACCGATTGGGACAATATGGATACCAAATAAAAGGTATTTAAGAGTAGAGTAGGAATTTGGCATAAAAATGCCCCACTAAGTGTCGGGATCCCCCACCCCCCAAAACACCACCCAACAGGACACTTTTATCGCATTGAGCAATATGGATATCAAGTGAAAGGTATTTAAAGGTAAAGTACAAATTTGACGTAAAAATGTATTCCTTGGTTTCTGAGGGGCCTCCCCAACCCCCAAAACCCCCAGCAGGACATATTTACCTATTGGGACAATATTGGGACTCAAATGAATGGTATATGGAAGTAAAATACGAATATGGTATTAAAAATTGGGTCCAAATACCTAGTAGGCCGCCCCAGGGCAAAACCGTTCCAGAAGTAGAGCTCAAGATCAAAAGTGGACCGATTGGGATAATATGGGATTCAAATGAAAGGTGGGACTCCAATGGAAGGTATTCGAGAGTAGAGTATGAATATGATTATCGAATATTAAACAAGTAAAAGCGTGCTAAGTTCGGCCGGGCCGAATCTTATATACCCTCCACCATGAATCGCATTTGTCGAGTTCTTTTCCCGGCATCTTTTCTTAGGCAAAAAAGGATATAAGAAAAGATTTGTTCCGCTATTAGAGCGATATCAAGATATGGTCCGGTTTGGGTCACAATTAAATTATATGTTGGAGACCTGTGCAAAATGTCAGCCAATTCGAATAAGAATTGCGCCCAATGGGGGCTCAAGAAGTAAAATAGAGAGATCGATTTATATGGGAGCTGTATCGGGCTATAGACCGATTCAGACCATCAAAACACTTGATGGTCATGAGAGAATACGTCGTACAAAATTTCAGGCAAATCGGATAATAATTTCGACCTCTAGGGGCTCAAGAAGTCAAGATCCCAGATCGGTTTATATGGCAGCTATATCAGGTTATGAACCGATTTGAACCTTATTTGACACAGTTGTTGGATATCATAACAAAATGCTTCGTGCAAAAATTCATTCCAATCGGATAAGAATTGCGTCCTCTAGAGGCTCAAGAAGTCAAGACCCAAGATCGGTTTATATGACAGCTATATCAGGTTATGAACCGATTTGAGCCATACTTGGCACAGTTGTTGAATATTATAACAAAATGCCTCGTGCAAAAAATCATTTCAATCGGATAAGAATTGCGCCCTCTAGAGGCTCAAGAGGTCAAGACCCAAGATCGGTTTATATGGCAGCTATATCAAGTTATGAACCGATTTGAACCATACTTGGCACAGTTGTTGGATATCATAACAAATCACGTCGTGCAAAATTTCATTCCAATCGGATAAGAATTGCGCCCTCTAGAGGCTCAAGAAGTCAAGACCCAAGATCGAGTTATATGGCAGCTATATCAAAACATGGACCGATATGGCCCATTTACAATACCAACCGACCTACACTAATAAGAAGTATTTGTGCAAAATTTCAAGCGGCTAGCTTTACTCCTTCGGAAGTTAGCGCGCTTTCGACAGACAGACGGACGGACAGACGGACGGACAATGCTAGATCGAAATAAAATGTCGCGACGATCAAGAATATAAATACTTTATGGGGTCTCACACGAATATTTCGAGGAGTTACAAACAGAATGACGAAATTAGTATACCCCCCATCCTATGGTGGTGGGTATAAAAATTATATAGCCTATGTCTCCTTCCAATCTATGAAAATTTCAAGGTAATCGGTTCAGCCGTTTGTGAGTCTATACGGAACAAACAAACACAAATTGAATTTTATATAAAGGGTGATTTTTTTGAGGTTAGGATTTTCATGCATTAGTATTTGACAGATCATTCACCGTTCAGCGATGAGGCTCATTTCTGGTTGAATGGCTACGTAAATAAGCAAAATTGCCGCATTTGGAGTGAAGAGCAACCAGAAGCCGTTCAAGAACTGCCCATGCATCCCGAAAAATGCACTGTTTGGTGTGGTTTGTACGCTGGTGGAATCATTGGACCGTATTTTTTCAAAGATGATGTTGGACGCAACGTTACGGTGAATGAACACATTTCGAACCGAACACTGATTTTGGTAATAAAATTCAATGATTTGCAAGCGTTGCTCGTTAGTAAGTCTATTCATGATGAAATGTCAAAGCATACTGAGCATCTTTCTCTTTGACACCATGTCTGAAATCCCACGTGATCTGTCAAATACTAATGCATGAAAATCCTAACCTCAAAAAAATCACCCTTTATAAGACAAGAAGACAAAATAAGCGTACTGGCATCCTGAGAAGAAGGACATTCGAAAATTCTTCTATTGGGCTGCCCAAAAAGTAATTGCGGATTTTTTAAAAGAAAGTAAATGCATTTTTAATAAAACTTAGAATGAACTTTAATCAAACATACTTTTTTCACACTTTTTTTCTAAAACAAGCTAAAAGTAACAGCTGATAACTGACAGAAGAAAGAATGCAATTACAGAGTCACAAGCTGTGAAAAAATTTGTCAACGCCGACTATATGAAAAATCCGCAATTACTTTTTGGGCAACCCAATATATACTTTATGGGATCTCAGACGAATATTTCGAGGAGTTACAAACAGAATGACGAAATTAGTATAGAAATTATATAGCCTATGTCTCCTTCCAGACCAATCTACACAATCTATGAAAATTTCAAGGTAATTGGTTCAGCCGTTTGTGAGTCTATACGGAACAAACAAACACAAATTGAATTTTATATATAAGACAAGAAGACAAGATAAGCGTACTGGCATCCTGAGAAGTAGGACATTCGAAAAATTTTTCTAGATTCCTATCTCAAAAATTCTTACAACAATGAGGGAGTAATTTTGGCTGAAATTTGGTACATGAAGTATACGTTAGACCTCCAACATTGATACCAAAAACCACACAGCTCAATCCCATGGCAGCCGGTTCTACGTACCGGATGCACCCGATGGAGTTCTTCATCAAAAAGGGCTGCCTACTCAGTATACAAAACACTGCTGCGAACACAAAGACAACAACAACCATACAGCTAGGTCAACAAATAAATAAAACCCTATAAACTGATCACTCTATTCAATTTTTTGAGCCTTAGACACCAAACCGCGCTCAGTTAGGTCCAGAAATAGATATAGCCCCGGATTTCCCATTTAAAGTTGTGTTTTATGTATAGGGTGATTTTTTTGAGGTTAGGATTTTCATGCATTAGTATTTGACAGATCACGTGGGATTTCAGACATGGTGTCAAAGAGAAAGATGCTCAGTATGCTTTGACATTTCATCATGAATAGACTTACTAACGAGCAACGCTTGCAAATCATTGAATTTTATTACCAAAATCAGTGTTCGGTTCGAAATGTGTTCATTCACCGTAACGTTGCGTCCAACACCATCTTTGAAAAAATACGGTCCAATGATTCCACCAGCGTACAAACCACACCAAACAGTGCATTTTTCGGGATGCATGGGCAGTTCTTGAACGGCTTCTGGTTGCTCTTCACTCCAAATGCGGCAATTTTGCTTATTTACGTAGCCATTCAACCAGAAATGAGCCTCATCGCTGAACAAAATTTGTCAAAATTTGAACACATTTCGAACCGAACACTGATTTTGGTAATAAAATTCAATGATTTGCAAGCGTTGCTCGTTAGTAAGTCTATTCATGATGAAATGTCAAAGCATACTGAGCATCTTTCTCTTTGACACCATGTCTGAAATCCCACGTGATCTGTCAAATACTAATGCATGAAAATCCTAACCTCAAAAAAATCACATTATATTATCCTTGAATATGCTAGCAAATTTGAATTCTCGCAGTCGAGCTAAGTGATAAAGTTACTCTTCTGAGACAAAGTTTCGGAACCAGATTTTGCCACAAACTCTCTAAGTCTTATTTTCAATGAAAATTTGTCTGAGATATTCCGAAACAAGATTTCCTAGAGTTTATTTTCATGTGCTTTATTTAAAAACACACAAGGCTGCATTAATTTTTTCAAACTTGTTTGTGTATGCTCCCTCAATTTGGCATTCCTTTGTATACATACATGTGCTATTTATTTCGAACATTGAAGCTTCAACTTTAAACCCAGAACATTCACATACAATGTTTGCTAAATTAAATGGCAATCCTTTAAATTGTCTTGTCCTCCGATTATATTTTGTCCTGGGGTAGCCATTGCAGGGCCATTTCATTCTGAATTAGTTCCGCACGTCTGCTTATCTCACTCGTGTTGGGCATTGTCCCATTTCTATAAATTTGTTGTCCATTTCGTTTGTTATTGCTGGAGGGTATTCTCCAAAAACATTGAAAATCGAACCAAATTTTCCTTTTCAGTTTTGCTTTTGGTTTGGCCTTTGCTTTCAATGTATTGGTGAAGGAAACGAAAGCGCGCGTGTGTGTGTAATTTCGAATTTGTAGGTTAAACCTTAATAAAAAGGATACCCTTTTTGGCAAGCATAAAAACATTTGACTTTATTAAAAATTTATAGGTCTACTAAACTGTGACATTTTGTATCGGCCAACAAACATTCATTCCATTCGAGAAGAATCGCTCTCCAACAGGGCTAGAGGAATCACACATCCACACGATGAAGGACGGACAATAATATCAACTCATGGAGATGTTTTAATAGTTTTGTTGTTGTTGTTGCTGTGTTTTGTTTTTAAATAGAGTCAAAAGATAAGAAATTGATGAGGGTTTAAATATATGGGATTTAAGTTAAGTTTCTCCGGACATTTGTGCTGAAGGTTGGGCGCTATTTTGTGACATGCTCTTTTCCCCTTTTTCGGTTTCCACACTTTAATATCGACAAAAAATAAACTGAAAGGGATATTGCAGAAAGGTCTTACAATTTATTTACCTCAATATCAGATAGAATCTCGCCGGAAGAAAAGCCTCTATTCTATTTCAACAAAAATAAAACCATAAGCCAGAATCAATCTAAAGTATTTCATGTCAAAAGTCCATAATAATTGACAAAATAAAATTGTTAAATTGTTGGACTGTATTTTGGTAGGGAATAAAAGATCCCCAAACCGATATGTCAACATTTTTAAAAAATTGGGTTGAAAATTGGCTTATAAGGAACCAATTCGAGTATTAATGTGAAGCTTATGCAGTTTATCTACTTATGTGAATCATTTTTATGATGGCAGAAGGTGGTACAGTTATGAGAGCTGAATATGTATATCTACATCTTAAATTATAGAAATTAATCAAAATTGTATAAAAAATAAGGCTTCCAAAGCCAAGAACAAGGGATAAGCTTTCTTTATACCCACCATATTTGCCCATAAAACAAAAAGTTTTTTTTTTTTGAAACGCATATCATTCATTTTTATACCCACCACCGTAGGATCGAAATATCAACTTCCGACCCTCAAAAATACAATATATATATTCCAGAACGTCGTAAAATTCTAAGACGATTTAACGATGACCGTGTGTCTGTCCGTCCGTCTGTTATAATCACTCTAGAGCCTTCAAAAATTGAGATATTGAGCTGAAATTTGGCGGAGATACGTCTTTTTGATGCACGCTGGTCAAGTTCTTGGACGGGCCAAATCGGACCATATTTGGATATAGCTGCTATATAGACCGATTTTCCGATAAAAGGTCCAATGCCCATAAAAACTTTATTTTTCATACGATTTTGCTGAAATTTGAAGCAATGAGTAGTTTAAAGCTTCGCGACAACTGACCCAAATATGGTTCAGATCGGACTATATTAAGATATAGCTACCATATAGACCGACCTCCCGATAAAGGGTCTGAAGCCCATAAAAGCTTAACTTATTACCCGATTTCGCTGAAATTTGCAACAGCGAGTTATTTTAAGCTTCCCAACATCTGACGTAAATATGGTTCAGATCGGACTATATTTCGATATAGCTCTCAAATAGACCGATCTACCGATAAAGGGTCTGAAGACCATAAAAGCTTTTTTATTACCCGATTTCGCTGAAATTTTAAACAGTGGGTTATTTTAAACCTCCTGACATCTGAGCTAAATATGGTTCAGATCGGACGATATTTAGATATAGCTGCCATATAGACCGATCTCCCGATAAATGGTCTGAAGATTATAAAAGCTTTATTTATTACCCGATTTCGCTGAAATTGTTGACAGTAGGTTATCTTAAACCTCCTGACATCTGACTTTAATATGGTTCAGATCGGACGATATTTAGATATAGCTGCCATATAGACCGATCTCCCGACAGAGGGTCTGAAGGCCATAAAAGCTTTATTTATTACCCGATTTTGCTGAAATTTTGAATTGTGCGCAGTTTCAAGCCTTCCAACATGCGACCCAAGTACGGTACAGATCGGCTGTCATATAGACCGATCTGCCGATAAATGGTCTGAAGTCCATACAGACTTTATTTTTTAACCGATTTCGCTAAAATGTTAAACAGTGAGTTAGTTTTAGCCTCCTGATACCAGACCTAAATATGGTTCAGATCGGACTATATTTAGATATAGTTGCCATATAGGCCGATCTGCCGATAAAGGGTCTGAAGTTAATAAAAGGTTTATTTATTATCCGATTTCCTTGAAATTTGAAACAGTGAGTAGGTTAAGACCTCCCAACATCCGACCCAAATATGGTTAAGATCGGACTATATTTAGATATAACTGCCACATAGACCGATCTGCCGATAAGAGGACTGATGCCTATAAAAGTTTTATTTATTACCAGATTTCGCTGTAATTTGAAACAGTAAGTTTTTCTGAGCTTCACGATATTCTACCTTAATATGGTTCAGATCGGTTTATAATTGGATATATCCGCCAAAGAGACCAATATTTTGTTCTACAAAATTGAAAAGTGACATATGTGTTAGACCACTCAATGTCCGTGCCGAATTTGTGTGCTTAAGTTATCCAATTTTCAGCGGATAGTGACAAAATGGGATTTACATATATACCTGAGGTGGTGGGTATCCAAAGTTCGGCCCGGCCGAACATAATGCCTTTTTACTTGTTTTGCTTTGATCCCAATAAGCAAAATACGAAATATTATGGCGATCATTTGACGATCCAAAGTTGAATGTGGTGCTTTGTAAGGAAACTGATTGGGTATTTTGGATCGTAGCATGAAATTGGTAAACTAAATATACATTAATAAAAAATTTATTGCAAAACCACAAACTGTACTCTGCATCACAACTGTGGCTGTGATAAAATGTGTAGTTGGACACAGAAATGTCTGCTTTTATAGCTTAGCCATGTCCGTCTGTCCGCATATCCTTTCTGTGATGATAATCCGTCTGTCGTTTTTTTTAAACTAAGATGCAGACCATGGGGCCATCGTGGAGCAGAGGTTAGCATATCCGCCTATGACGTCGGACGTCTGGATTCAAATCTCTGCGTGAACATTAAAACAATTTTCTGTCGAAACGATGTCCGTTGTTGGATACAGTACTTTATAAGAGATTTAGCTGGGGATATTAGGTCCCAGAATGAAATTTGTAATCAAGTAAAAGCGCGTTAAGTTCGGTACATGTACATTCCACTAAGGAATAGCGGCAAACTTCTCACATATCAACGAGTACAGTCCGATTCAAATTTTAAGCTCAATAATAAGAGGCCTCCTTTTTATAGCCGAATCCGAAAGGCGTGCCGCAGTGCGACACCTCTTTGGAGAGAAGTTTTACATGGCATAATACCTCACAAATGTTGCCAGCATTAGGAGGGGAAAACCACCACTGAAAATTTTTTCTGATGGTGTCGTCTGTATTCGAACCCAGGCGTTCAGCGTCATAGGCGGACATGCTAACCTCTGCGCTACGGTGGCATAATGGATTAGATTTGCTATATTATTGGAGCTATATCAGGTTATGGACCGATACTTGGTTTTGATGTTGGAGACCATGGTAGAAGTCATTGTGCAATGCATTTCACCCAATTCCGTTAATGGATAAGAATTGCTATGCTATTGGAGCTATATCCGGATATGGATCAATTCGAACCATACTCGGATATGGACCAATTCGAACCATAGTAGAAGTCTTTGTGCAATATTTCATCCGAGCCCCTATAGGGGGCAGGATGTAAAATCGGGAAATCGGTTTATATGGGAGCTATACCAGATTACGGACCGACTCAGACCTAATTTGGCACGTATGTTGAAAGTCATAGGAGAAGCTGTTGTACAAGATCTCAGCCAAATCGATTTAGAATTGCGCCCCCTAGAGGCTCAAGAAGTCAAATCGGGAGATCGGTTTATATGGTAGCTATATAAGGTTATAGACCGATTTAGAGCATGCGAGCCATAGCTGTTAGAAGTAGAAATAAAACACTTGACGCTAGAAATTTCAGCCAAATCGGATGAAAATTGTGTCCTCTAGAGGCTCTAGAGGCTCAAGAAGTCAAGATCAGAGATCGGTATATATGGGAATTATATAAGGTTTTAGACAAATTTGGACCATACTTGTTACGGCTGTTAGAAGTTGTGAACATATCGCAGCAAGATTTCATCTAAATCGGTTAATAATTCCGCGCTCTGGAGGTCAGTTGTTATGGGAGCTTTATCAAAACGTGGACCGTGTTGGCCCATTTTTAATCCCAACCGACCTGCACTAAACACAAGTATTTGTGGAAAATTCAAGCACCTAGCTTTACTCCTTCGCCTCCTAGCCATGGCTGTAGCAAGTAAAAACAAAATACTTGATGCAAGAAATTTCAGCCAAATCGGATGAAAATTGTGTCCTCTAGAGGCTCAAGAAGTCAAGACCAGAGATCGGTTTATATGGGAGTTATATCAGGTTATAGACAGATTTGGACCATAATTTATACAGCTGTTGAACGTTGTAGGAAAACATATCGTAGCGATATTGCAGCTAAATCGGTTTATGATTAAACGCTTTAGAGGTCAGTTTGTATGAGAGCTATATCAAAACGTGGACCGTGTTGGCCCATTTATAATCCCAACCGACGTGCCCTTAATATAAGTATTTGTGGAAAATTTGAAGCACCTAGCTTTATTCCTTCGAATGATAGACCGACGGAAAGACGGACGGACATGGCTAAATGCACTTAAAATGTCGGGTCTCGGATGATTATGTCGATGAGTTGCAAACAGAATGACAATGTAAGAATAACCCCATCCTATGGTGGAGGGTATATGTAGACATTTATATGTAATTCATAGTTAAAACATGAACATGCAAATAAATCCAAACCGATTTTAACAGAGGCTTAAAGATGTAAAGGGTGAAAAGAAGATGTAAAGGGTGAGACGGAGAAGCGTACTTACCTGAAACTCCCGCGCTGTGAGATGGGTGGGTTGGAAGTCGACAGTGGACGCATATGGAGAGGCAATTGCCCAAGTAAGTTTCTCTCTGTAGTTAGTTGCCATCATGCTCTGGTTTAGGGAGAAGCAGACTTTCGCCGTCGAGAGCTACTTTTCTAATGGCCGCTCACTTGTCCCTTCGGCGCTCCCTTTAGAAATCCATATCACCGACTCATTCCTGGCCGTGATTCGATTCTGTCGTTGGTTAACTCATTTGAAGAGTGTAGAAGTATCCCTTGTCCCCAAAAATGGACTTCAAGTGAGTAAGGCAGTCAGTTGTTGTGCATTCTCCCGGGCATTCGGCTCGCAAATACGCAACTGCTATGCGAATTTCTAACATCAATATTTGACGAATTCTTCATCAGGATCTCAAAATGGCATCCATGTAAATTGGCTTTTATGCAACATAATTTTGTTGCCCGTAAAAATGCTTGTGAAATGCTGATTGACAACCTGCCTGAAGACGCGGTAGTTTTTTCCAGTGACGAGGCTCGAGTAAATCCAACCAGAGGCCTTAACACAACTCAAAAATAACACTCGCTACGCCATTGCCAAAATGCCGATTGATATGCTGTAAAGAGAAGACACGAATTTCAAAAGACGACTTAATGAGTGTATGCGCTATGGGGGTCGCCATTTATTTAATGCCATTTACAAGACAGCATAAAAAATTGGGGTATTGTATTTTGAAATAAAAAAATAATATTAATAAAACGAATTCAGTGCTACATACGAGAACAAGATCCCTAACTGTTTTCTATACCACGTGTATATTATGTTATATCAGTGTCTTGTATAGTGTTATCTTCGTCTGTCGAGAAGTGGCCTTCTTTCTAAACCGCTTACTTAATCCAAAGTAGCATCTGTATTATTCTTTATTTATGGGTTGCCCAAAAAGTAATTGCGGATTTTTTAAAAGAAAGTAAATGCATTTTTAATAAAACTTAGAATGAACTTTAATCAAATATACTTTTTTTAAACTTCTTTTCTAAAGCAAGCTAAAAGTCACAGCTGATAACTGACAGAAGAAAGAATGCAATTACAGAGTCACAAGCTGTGAAAAAATTTGTTAACGTCGACTATATAAAAAATCCGCAATTACTTTTTGGGCAACCCAATGTTTCAAAACTGGTGTCGTTCGTTTCGGTTATGGCGGTGCCGAGGTAGATAAAATTACTAACGGTCTCAAAGTTGTGGTTCCCAGCTTTCTCCATTTTCCTTATCTGAACGGTTGTACAAGACGTTTTGGGAGTTGAAACCATCCATTTTGTCTTATCTCCACTTACTGCCAGACCCATTTTCACTGACTCCCTTTCGATTCTTTCCAAGGCTGCAGTTAATACTTCCGATGACCAACCTATGATATCGATTTCGTCGGCATAGGCGAGTAGCATGAGTTCTCTTGAGAGTAGTGTGCCATATCTATTCTCATCTGCATCTCGTATAATCTTCTTCACCAGGATATTAAATAAATCACACGATAAGCCATCTCGTTGTCTGAAACCTCGTTTGGTATTAAATGATTCGGAGAGTTTCTTTCCTATTCTTAATGAGGAACGTGTTTCAGCAAGTGTCATC